>NC_134358.1:283105880-283409957 GCF_048569485.1 Anomaloglossus baeobatrachus
GCATCCAAAAAGCGGTATTATTAGACAATAGAATATATTTTTCAGGTATTAGAAGCATGGTCTGTAAGGCTTGAATTCCTGCCTCCTGCCCTCTAATAAACTATCCCCACTGCAGAAGCTCAACCGAAATTAAATGCAGCCAAAAACAATTTTATTGGAGATTAGAATATAATTTTATGGTATCAGCAGCACAGCCTATAAGGTTAGAATTAGGGATGAGCGAGTATACTCGTTACAACTCGGTACTCGCCAAGTAGTATGGAATTCGGGCTACTCATTACTCCACGAGTATCCTTGTAATTATTCATTAGGAGCAGCGAGTCCAATGTAAGTCAATAGGAAATGTGAGTAAGTGTCTGCTGGACCCTAAAAAGCGGTCTGGGTGCTGAGTAAAAGGCTGAAATGGATGCATGATTGTTTAAAAGGCGGGCGGTAAAAAGCTGCCGGCTTTTTAAATCAATCAGCTGATGCACGTTCCCCACCTGGGTCCTTCACTCCTTGATGCTGTGATCCCCGCTGCCTGTGCTTTGCTCCCCGCTCCCTGGGCGAAGCCCTGGGCAGCGGGGAAGGAAGCACCAGGCGGGGGAGCGAGGCAGCGGGGAGGGAAGCATCGGAAAGTCGTCGGTGAAGTCTCTCTCTCTCCCTTTGTCTGTTGGTCTCTCTCTGTCTGTCGGTCGGTCAGTCTCTCTCTCTCTGTTGGTCCCTCTCTCTGTCTGTCGGTTGGTCTCTCTCTCTGTCGGTCACTCTCTCTCTGTTGGTCTAACGGTTGGTCTCTCCCTCCCACCCCCTCTCTCATACTCCCCGATCACCGGAATGGCACTGCACGGCTGTCACACTGCTCCGGCAGCTTCTCCTGCTTTTGAAAATGCTGCCTGAGCATTATTCCATCTCGTATTCACTGCTTCACTCGCCCACCGACGCCTATGATTGGTTGCAATTAGATGTGCCCCCATGCTGAGTGACAAATGTCTCACTGCAACCAATTACAGCCACTTGTGGGCAGGTCTAAAAATAAATAATTAAAAAAAACAGCGTGCGGTCCCCCCAATTTTGATAGTCAGCCAAGATAAAATAGACAGCTGGGGGTTGGTATTCTCCCCCTGGGGGGGCACATAGTTATTGCCCCCTCAGGGTAAGAATAGCAACCGGCAGTGCGCCAGATTTGATACACCATATCTGGTGCTTACCCGGCTCGACCAGCTGACCTGGTGCATGGGCAAACTGGGTAATAAGGGGTTAATGTCACCTGAATTTTACCAGGTGACATTAAGCCCTAAATTAATAAAGTTCAGCTTTTCTTGAAACCAAACTTTATTAATTCACTTGTAGTAAAGTAAAATAACACAAACTCAAAACACCTTTATTCAAAATGAAACACAGACAACAAACTTTTATTGTAAATAAACTCAGACAAACCCTCATTTACCATTTTATTAAATCTCCAAAATCTCTCTGAAGTAGTCCAATATGAGGTCTCCCGCAGTCATCAGCTCAGCTCCATGTTAGTGACGGTAGTGAGGGATAATCCACTCTCTACCGCCACTAACAATAGAATGACTGGGTTACTAGAGTTCATGCGGCGGGGATTAGGCAGGTCTGACAGTGTGTTGGAAAGCGATGGCGTCATCGCTGCCTGACACAGCTTAGCATTGGCAGGTAGACAAGTAGAGGAACAGCACCATAAACAGCAGCGAGGAGCAAGGTAAGACTTCACTGATGGCTTTCTCATTCGATGCTTCCCTCCCCGCCTGGTGTTTTCCTCCCCAGTGCCTGGTGGTTTGCTCCCCTGACGCCTTCCGCCTGATCCTAACTTAGGACCGGGTGGGAAGTGCAGCACCAGGGAGCAGGTATCGAAGGATTGGGCAGCGGGGAGCATAGCACCAGGGAGTGAAAGACCCGGGGGGGATAGTGCATCAGCTGATTGCTTAAAAAAGCTGGCGGCTTTTTACCACCCGGCCTTTAAACAATCATGTATCCATTTTAGCCTTTTTCTCAGCCCCCAGACCACTTTGTAGGGTCCAGCAGACAATTACTCGCATTTACCATTGACGTGCGTTAGACTCGATACTCGTAGCGAGTACCTGAGTATTAGTACCTACTCGTTACGAGTATAGCGAGTTTGAGTATTTTCACTGCTTGCTTATCCCTAGTTAGAATCTCTGTCTATAGGATTCTATGACACTATCCCTACTCCTGAAGATCAGTCGACAATAAATGCAGCTAAGAGTGGTTTTATTAGAGAATAGAATGTATTTTTAAGGTATAAGTAGCACAGTCTGTAATGCTAGAATCCCTGTCTACAGGACTCTAATACACTATCCCTACTCTAGCAGCTTGCCCCACACCAAATGCAGCTAAGGGCACTATTAGTATATAATTGAATAGGCTTAAAATTAAAAGAGACTTGCTGAAGGCATTTATTACAGCAATATAAAAAATAGCAGCTATTCAGGGGTGTGGAGCTCCTTTGATAACATGTGCTTTTTTAGTGTTGAAAAAGTTAATTCTCTTAGATGAGAAAAAGATTGTCAAAAGAAATTATTGACGTGAGAAGCATATTAGATTAATAAATTAAATACAAAGTATCCTGGTTTTTTTTGCATAGATAATTGATTACAAATAATTTGCATACATAATTGATCTCCCTTAGTTTAATTTATTCTTATAAAACTTTGGGTGTTCTATTGTGTTTCATCTAGGATTAATAGCGCCATTGACACGCCCACGGGGTCAGAGGTTACTCGTCACCGGGCCGCGGTTCTTCTCCTGGGTCACTGTGGTGGTCTTGCCCGGTTCCGTGACTCCGGTGGTTTCAATAAAGATGGGGATGGGGATGATGGGAGTAGTTGTTCGTGATGCCATCTGTGGTGTGCAGCCAAATGTCAGCCACCGCTGCAAGACTTCTCTCTCTGCTGGGGCGGATGGTGATGCAGTTTGAATATTACAGCTCTCCACAGGTAGAGCTTGGCCCCAGGGAGGATGATGGTGGTAGTAGTCACCTAAGGCAAAGGGGCATGATGTTGAGAGCGCTGGCAGTAATGGGACAAGACAGAGGGGTGCAGTTCAAGTTCTTTACTCACTAGAAGCACACCGCCGTTGGAGTACCAGGCTGCGCTGTGATGTGTTTCAGCTGATCCCGGATACTTCAGAGGTTGAGGCCAGTATTTCCTTATGTGCATCACCTTTAGACGGTTTCCCTCCACCCCAGCTCCTAGACCGTGGAATGGGTCACGGGTGCCCTCTGAACTCTCCGCAAACCCTGGGATCCCCCTTATTTCATAAGAACCCGGGTCGAGCTTCCAGCTCCAGACCATGTGCCCCGAACCATTCATGTCTTTTCTTATCTCCTCCTAAGTGCGACCTGGAGCTTGCTGCACCCGGAACAGACTGACTAATATGTGAGATGGCTCCTAACTACCCCTGTTGGTTCCCCTCCTCCCAGGTTCCTGAACTAGTGGGCAAGAGGTCTCATACCTCGTGATAGCCACCCCAGCACCTACCATAGCCCAGTCTCAGTGGAAAAGCTCCCGTGTTATTTGTTGGTTGCGTTTGTTGTTGGTGGTAATTACCAGTGACGACTTCCTCTGTATCCGAGATGAATATGAATACTGCTCTTTGGGTGAGGTGCAGTACCCTGTGGAACCTGAGCCTGCAGGGGCGTCACACCATGTGCTTTCGAAACATGTAAAACACTTTATGTCCACCTTAGTGGATTTTTAATATGATTTTTCAATAAACTCTAAAGAATTTTTCTTTTCCTGATGCCAATCCTTCTTTTTTTTTAGAAGATATATCAATTATCCTTGAAAAGGATGGCTATTTCAATGTTCCGCCAGCACGTAATGTCCTACTATAATACACTGTCCCTTCTATCGAAAAATTTCTGCCTAGTCCCTACACTATTTTTGAGTAAAGTTCAGTAAACTTGGTGTCTCTGGGTCTTATGCAGACCCAATGAGACTATGCTTCAGGCCAATTACAGTAATGTCAGTAGCCAACATTGCTATGACATTACCATGATTGACAGCCAATCCCTGCATATTTAGTGGCTGAAAAAAAGCTGCAAAACATGTGGGGCAGGGACTTGAATATTGTGCCCAAAGTATCCAAATGCTCAATCGATTACCAAGCAGTGCTAAGATGCTCGCCTATCATTAATAATAAGCATTATATCTAAAATAAATCTGTATAACTTTTTAAAACAGATTTTATTTATAACAGATAAGTTATTTTATTTACATAACTTAATTATGTAAATGAATAAGTCCCTTGTTTTGGGCTTTTTACTATCATTTTTCTCTCATTTACATACAACATGAGACTTTTGTCATTTTAAAATGTCAAATAAATACTAAATATTTATTTATTAAAATTTTGGCCACTAAAATATCCTTCAGTATGGTTTGGGTTTAATTCAGCAATCAAGCTGAAGCATTGTTATTGAAACTATTTAAATTGATCACCTGAGATGATGGGACGTATTGAATTTTGACTTCAATGACTAAGTCCCATTTTTTCAAACCTGATATGTGGTAATAACTCTGAAATGCTTCAAAATAGCTCAGTTAGGTTTTGTAATTTTTTTTATATCTGAAATGTAAATAAAATGTAGAAAAATTTTCAATTTTAAAACTGTTTGCACCCTTAAACCAAATAGTCAAGCTGCAGTAAATAGTTGCGTAGGCTCATGTAGGGTTTCCATGTCATGCGAGCCACCAGTTCAACAGTGCCGGCTTCCTTCTCCCTGCCGTTTGACCAAAACAACAATCAACAGGAAGTAAACGCAGCCGCAGAACTTACTTCCTGTTGATTAACTTGTTTGGTCTGAAGATTGGGATACATCTAGGAAAAAAAAAAAGAACACTATAAATACCTATATAAACTATACTGTCCAGATATAGATTGAGCTTGGTCTTAGATATAGAACAGCCAAAAGTGTTGAGTCTAATATGTAAATTTTCTCAAAGTAGCCTAGAACAAAAACAAAATGTGATGCATGTTAATACATAGGGTATTTAGTTAACTAATTTAGGGGAACTTAATCAGGTTTGTCCCTAATTTTGATGCGGGTTCACACACCAAGCCTGCATCTTTCTCTGCACATGCCGACTGATCTGATCAGCTGACATGTGCCGCTAACAATAAAGATCCACCCATTGCTGAAAACCAGTTAAATCCTACTGTCAATCTCTGTCAGCGGGTTTAAACATGCGCTGGTGGAGAGCATCCCATTCCTCTCTCTCATCAGTGGCATTGTGTTGTAATTGCAGGTTACTGATGGCTTGTCATGTCAACCAGGGGTCAGCTGATGACCCCTGTGTCTGTCATGATAAACTTCCTGTGAATGGTGATTTCTGTTGGCCAGAGCAGAGACGATTCACTGCTCTGTAAAGCACA
Source organism: Anomaloglossus baeobatrachus (assembly GCF_048569485.1). Lineage (NCBI taxonomy): Eukaryota > Metazoa > Chordata > Amphibia > Anura > Aromobatidae > Anomaloglossus > Anomaloglossus baeobatrachus. Next base: position 283,111,278 of record NC_134358.1, read on the forward strand.
AACAATCAGATAACCATAGCTTCAAGTTCCCCAAGGGAACTAGTAAAAACAATAAAAAGTGAGATAAGAAAATGAATAATAATAATAATAATAATAATAATAATAATAATAAAGTTTATTTATATAGCACCAACATATTCCGCAGCACTGAAAAAATGAAATGAAACAAGTAAATGACACAAAAGTTCAAATCACCCACCTTTTGTCCTATGGAAAATAAAGCAATAAAAAAATGACATATATTTGATATCGCTGAGTTCAGAAATGTTATTCAAATATAAAATAAATTAATCTAAAAGGTAAAGGTAAACAGCATAATGGAAAAAAAAAATAAAACTCCAGAATTATGTTCTATTGTCCATCACAATATTACAATAAAATGCAATAAGTGGCGATCAAAACATTGCATCTACTCAAAAAATTGTATTAGTAAATTCCTTAGCTTAGGGCCCAAAAAATGAGCCTTAGACCCCGGAAAATGAAAACATTACTGATAATGGCACAAAAATAAAAAAACTTTTTTTTTACAAACTTTTTATTTTTTTTTCATCAATTAAATTTTAAAAAAATATACATGTTTGATATCTATATACTCATACTGACATGGAGAATCACACTCCAAGGTTTGTTTTACCATGCAGGGAACAAGGTAATTTAACAACCCAAAAACCAAATTTGGAATTTCAGGTTTTTTTAAATTTAACTACTCTTGGAATTTTTTCCCATTACACTACATGGTAAAGATACTGGTCTCATTCAAAAGTAAAACTTGTCCTGCAAAAAACAAGTCCTCATAACGCTATGTTGACGGAGGAACTAAAATCTCTCCTCGAAGAAGGGGAGGAGAAAACGAGAAGCAGAAAAGTGGTGGAGAATGGGTTAAATGTACTAAATGCCAAAAATGACTCTACTGCATTGACATTAATTCCAGTAAAATGAGTTTTGTATTACAGACCAACTGAAAAAAAATATATGTTGATGTCTCATTGCATTACTGTACTTAATAGAACAGAAGAATTCAACAAGATGCACTTGATGAAAGCTTTATGTCTTTCAGATCTTCATCAGTAGATCATTTTCATGTTTAATAAATAACAATATATTGTTGACATACCTCTCAAAGAAACAAATTCTATAAATCTAAGGATATAATAACTCAATTGATACCAATCATTTTGACTTTTCATGAAACAATGAATGCCTTGTTCCGAAGCATCTAACAGAACAAATGAAATTATTCTTCATAGCCTGTATTTCAATTTGCCTCTCTTGTCATCTCATGCTTCATAAATAGAACTGAAATGACAATATCTCATTAGAGCAGCTACAAGAAATCATTGGAAATTGTGTTGTGATTGTTATCTCAATAATCCTGGAGAGGTTATATAATTTAGTACATATTGTGAGCTGACAAATCCATGTCTCATTAATGGAGGGTGCTCTCCAGTATAACAGAGGCAACATACCAGTCCTAGTAAAATAATTACTCAATGACACTACACACAAAGCACACTTGTGTATATTATAATCCTGCTTTGTTTATGACTTTCAAACAATACTTTAATATTTTTGCTAATGTATTAATGCCTTTATTTCATAGCCTAGGTAAAATGTGTATATAGCAGAAAACGAAGGAGCAGGGCCGGCTCCAGGTTTTTGTGGGCCCCGAGCGGAAGAGTCTCACTGGGCCCCATCTACATGCAGACACGCATATACACAGATACGTACACACACAGGCATACATATATATATATATATATATATATATATATATATATATCTTTGAAGTCAAACTCACAAAAATACTTATAAACACACAATTCTATACAGTCATATACAGTGACATACATAGATACACATCATACATGCATACAGACACATACCCGGTTGTCTCCATCCAGCTCCTCTTGGGCATGTGGCTGTGCTGCAGGATGGTCATCACTAACAGACATGGCCGCGCACAGTGCACACTGACACTGCTGTATATACATCACAGGAGAGGCTGGGGGCATAGACATTACTGGAGGGCATAGATGTTACTGGAATAGCAAACAGCTTTGGGGGTATGCACATTACTGGTGTGGATTGCATAGTGCTCTGGGGGGCTACACATACGGCTCCAGGGGGGGTTGCACAGATGGCTATGGACGGGGGCCACACGCACAGCTCTGATCCATACATACACACGCACACAGCTCTGCTACACACATCCCTTCATAACACTGTTGCACACATCTCTGCTGCATATGTACACACCCAAATACACACACAGCTCTGCTGCATATATATATATATACACACTCGGCTCTGCTGCACCCAGACACATACTCGGCTCTGCTGAACCCAGACACATACTCGGCTCTGCTGCACCCAGACACATACTCGGCTCTGCTGCACCCAGACACATACTCTGCTCTGCTGAACCCAAACACATATTCGGCTTTTCTGCACCCAAACACACTCAGCTCTGCTGCACCCAGGCACACACTCGGCTCTGCTGCACCCAGACACCTACTCGGCTCTGCTGCCCCCAGACACATACTCGGCTCTGCTGCACCCAGACACATACTCGGCTCTGCTGCATTCAAACACACACTCGGCTCTGCTGCACCCAGACACACACACGGCTCTGCTGCACCCAGACACACACTCAGCTCTGCTGCACCCAGACATACTCGGCTCTGCTTCACCCAAACACACACTCGGCTCTGCTGCACCCAAACACACACTCGGCTCTGCTGCACCCAGACACATACTCAGCTCTGCTGCACCCAGACACATACTCGGCTCTGCTGCACCCAGACACATACTCGGCTCTGCTGCACCAAAACACACACTCGGCTTTGCTGCACCCAGACACATACTCTGCTCTGCTGCACCCAGACACATACTCTGCTCTGCTGCACCCAAACACATACTCAGCTCTGCTGCACCCAAACACACACTCGGCTTTGCTGCACCCAGACACATACTCTGCTCTGCTGCACCCAGACACATACTCTGCTCTGCTGCACCCAAACACATACTCGGCTCTGCTGCACCCAGACACATACTCGGCTCTGCTGCACCAAAACACACACTCAGCTCTGCTGCACCCAGACACATACTCTGCTCTGCTGCACCCAGACACATACTCTGCTCTGCTGAACCCAAACACATATTCGGCTTTTCTGCACCCAAACACACTCAGCTCTGCTGCACCCAGGCACACACTCGGCTCTGCTGCACCCAGACACCTACTCGGCTCTGCTGCCCCCAGACACATACTCGGCTCTGCTGCACCCAGACACATACTCGGCTCTGCTGCATTCAAACACACACTCGGCTCTGCTGCACCCAGACACACACACGGCTCTGCTGCACCCAGACACACACTCAGCTCTGCTGCATCCAGACATACTCGGCTCTGTTGCACCCAGACACACACTCGGCTCTGCTTCACCCAAACACACACTCGGCTCTGCTGCACCCAAACACATACTCGGCTCTGCTGCACCCAGACACCTACTCGGCTCTGCTGAACCCAGACACACACTCGGCTCTGCTGCACCCAGACACACACTCGGCTCTGCTGCACCCAGACATACTCGGCTCTGCTTCACCCAAACACACACTCGGCTCTGCTGCACCCAAACACACACTCGGCTCTGCTGCACCCAGACACATACTCAGCTCTGCTGCACCCAGACACATACTCGGCTCTGCTGCACCCAGACACATACTCGGCTCTGCTGCACCAAAACACACACTCGGCTTTGCTGCACCCAGACACATACTCTGCTCTGCTGCACCCAGACACATACTCTGCTCTGCTGCACCCAAACACATACTCAGCTCTGCTGCACCCAAACACACACTCGGCTTTGCTGCACCCAGACACATACTCTGCTCTGCTGCACCCAGACACATACTCTGCTCTGCTGCACCCAAACACATACTCGGCTCTGCTGCACCCAGACACATACTCGGCTCTGCTGCACCAAAACACACACTCAGCTCTGCTGCACCCAGACACATACTCTGCTCTGCTGCACCCAGACACATACTCTGCTCTGCTGCACCCAAACACATACTCGGCTCTGTTGCACCCAAACACATACTCGTCTCTGCTGCAGCCAGGCACACACTCGGCTCTGCTGCACCCAGGCCCACACTCGGCTCTGGTGAACCCAGGCACACACTTGGCTCTGCTGCACCCATACACCTACTCGGCTCTGCTGCACCCAGACACCTATTCGGCTGTGCTGCACCCAGACACCTACCCGGCCCTGCTGCATTCAAACACACACTCGGCTCTGCTGCTACCAGACACATGCTCTGCTCTGCTGCACCCAAACACATACACGGCTCTGCTGCACCCAAGCACACACTCGGCTCTGCTGCACCCAAACACATACTCGGCTCTGCTGAACCCAGGCAAACACTTGGCTCTGCTGCACCCAGGCACACACTCGGCTCTGCTGCACCCAGGCACACACTCGGCTCTGCTGCACCTATACATTTACTCGGCTCTGCTGCACCCAGACACCTACTCGGCTCTGCTGCACCCAGTCACTTACTCGGCTGTGCTGCACGCAGACACCTACTCGGCCCTGCTGCATGCAAACACTCACTCGGCCCTGTTGCACCAAAACACAGACACACTGTTGTAGTTTTCTCCTTTTAATGCAGGAAGTTTTAGCTTATAATGGGACAACAGTGAAATGTGCACACACGGCTCTAGGGGCCCCACACTCTGCTCTGGGGGCCCCACACACTGCTCTGGGGGGCCAAAACACTTAGCTCTGGGGCCAGCACATACGGCTCTGGGGGGTGCCAAGACATACATCTTTGGGGGGAAGGGAGCCAGGACATACATCTCGGAAGAGGTGGGGGGAGTCCATACAGCTCACCTGAGCCCATAAATCGGGGGGCGGGGAGGGGTGTAGAACATACCGCTCAAATCAAGGTGGAGACGGGGCCAACACAGCACCAGAGGGCAGTGCTCTGCTGGGGGTCGCTGGCTGGCACTGCTCCTCATTTTCATCTGTGGGACAGTGACTGGAGCTGGACGCTGCACTATAGCTCCACCCACAGATGAAGTTCAAACAAGGAGTTCACAGCAAATGCTGTGGACAGCGTGCCTTAAAGGTGCAGCAGCCGCAGTTTCAGAACTCAGAGTTGCAGAACTTGCGAATGGACCCTCCCGGCTGTCCAGGGTCTCGGTATTTGCCCAGGTGTGCCGCGTGCTGACGCTGGCCCTGCTAAGGAGATATGCTTTTTCTAATCTATGATACACATAAAGCAATGGAGCACCCTGTGATCTTTTTATGCAGGTGTCATGCTACATAAACTGTACCTACGGTATATCACAAACATGAGTACATCCCTCACATTTTTGTAAATATTTTATTACATCTTTTCATGTGACAACACTGAAGATATGACACTGATACAATGAAAAGTAGTCAGTGAACAGATTGTAGCACAGTCTAACTTTTGTGTGCACTCTAGATAACTCAACACACAGCTATTAATGACAACAAAAGTGTTTACATCCCTAAGTGACAGTGACCAAATTGTATCAACTAGCCATTTTCCTTCCCTGGTGTCATGTAACTTATTACTGTTACAAGGTCTTGTGTGAATCTGGAGCTGGTGTGATTAACTTGGTGCTATCGTGCACACCCTCTCTCATACTGGTCATTGGAAGTTCAATATGGCGCCTCCTGGCAAATAATTTTCTGAGGATGTAAAAAAAATGAATTTTTGCTCTACACAAAGTTGAAATATGTTATAAGAAGATTGCCAACACCTTGAAACTGAGTTGAAGCACGGTGGCCAAGACAATACAGCAGTTCAACAAGACAGGTACAACTTAGAACAGGCCTTGCCATGGTCCACCAAAGAAGTTAAGTGCACATGTTCAGAATCATATCAAGAGATAATCTTTTCAAAGTAGATGTATGAGTGCTGCCAGCATTGCTAAAGATGTTAGATCAGTGTTTAGATCATACACTGCATAGTGCATCAATTAGATTTGCACTAGTGGGACACTAATGGAAGTCCAACAGCCACTTTTAGGATGCCACTAAGTTTACTCAGTGTTTGCTAGTATAATGGCTTAGTAACAATGAGCTTGAGTGTGCAAAGGGCAGGAGGGTACAGTGGCAGGGTTGTGGGTCAGTGTACAGCAAAGGAAGCCTCACTTTCTATCCCTCCTAATGGGGAAATGCAGCGAGGAAGTCCCTGACCTTAGCTACACAGACGCTGTTATCTGTAGCTGTTAAAATCTGTTTCCACGGACCTGACTGTCACCTATGGCTCTGAGCCTGCTGTTATTAGCCCTTACAAGGGCTAATAGAAACTTCTATCCCTATTCTGTATAGCGCAGATACCCGTTTTTATAATGCTGGGACATGGGACATGGACATCCTATCACACATGCCGTTGCTTCTCTGGCTAAAAGTCCACTTAGCTGTGTGTGTGTCTGGGATTGGCTGACATGCTGGCCCGCCCCACTACACGCACGCGCTTAGGGAAGGAAGACAAGGAAAAAAAAAATGGCAATCGCCATTATCCCAGCAGCAGTGATCTGAATGCGCTTTTCCCGCACACTATACGCTGGAATTTCATAATAGTGTGAGTCACAGAGTGACTTACACTATTACAGCGGAAAGCCAGCTAGTAATTAGCTTGGCTTTTTGCTGCTAGAACCGTTCTCGAACGTAACTAGAACTATCGAGCTTTAGCAAAAAGCTCGAGTTCTAGTTCAATCTAGAACAGCCCCAAAATCACTCGAACCGCGAACTGGAGAACCACAAACCACGAACCGCGCTCAACTCTAATTACTACCCAAATAAAAATATTTTTTGTGCCATAAAGCTGTTGCTTCTTCTATGAAGACTGTCTGTCTTTAAAATCAGCGTAGCAGACATCTACCAGTAACGTCTGTTTAACACGTCAGTGAAAAACACAGACATTTTTCACTGACATGTAAAATATGCATATGGGTCTCCGTGTTCAGTGATTCATGGCACACGTGGGTTGTCCATGTGCAATCCGTGATACGTCATATGTACTCCATGATTGCACATGGAAGTATACTCACCTGTCCCGTTCCTACTGTCCATGGTGCTGAAGTCTTCAGCTCTGCTGCATCCGACCCCCGCTGTCTCTCACCTCTGCAGCTATTCCCGGACAGCTGTAGCTGCATACATGAATATGCATGCAATAATGAGCCGGCCAGGAAGAAGCAGAGAGCAGAGGCTACACACAGCGTCACTGGAGATGGGTGAGTTGAAAGAGTTTTCTTATTTTCAATGCCTGTATTTTTCTGGTACATGTTTCACAGTTAACACCATAGTGTGGTCCGTGGGACATCAGTGATGCCACAAAAATATGGACTTGTCTCCGTGCGGCAATCACTGACACGAGTGTATGCCACACGGAGACACGGTTAGTGAAAAATCACTGATGTGTGCGCAGACCCATTGATTATAATGGGTCTGATTATGTCCGTGATTCTGGTGCGCATAAAAAAAAAGCACATACATACCAGAATCACTGACGTCTGACACAGGCCTAAAAGAGATTATTTTTTAGCACTCTTTGAATAAGACAAAGGATGAAAAGTCTGTTATTGCAGTGTACAATAAAAAATGGGTTTGGTCACCACCGGTAATCATCCATTTACACATCGGTTTATATGTACGTGGGTGTCACTTGGACACTAGTAAGGCTGTGTTTGCATGGCAATTGGAGAAAATGTTTTTGATTAATGGTGAATTGAATTGCTGTAAACTGTATTTTTTTGAATAATTTAGCAACTTTTTGCTAGATTTGCTCAACTCTAGATAACATTTTCACCATGAATGCTCCCCTACCTTTGCTATCCAAACAATCAGCTTTCAAAAGTCTGATTTCTGCCAGTCCAACACTGACTGACGAATATAAAGACAAGCCTTCATTCTTAATGCTGAGTTGAAGTCAGATTTAGCAAATACAGTGATGATTTTAACCCTTTCATTCCCAAGCCCATTTTCACCTTAATGACCAGGTGTCACGGGGTGTAATATGATAACTGGGAGGAGTGGCAATGAGACTGGCCCTCAGACTAGGGGACCCTAAGCTGTCCCTAATTCCTGAGGTCTACTGGATGGTGGTAAAGTCTGGACCACCAGTGCAGCCCTGACTCCTGAAAAGCTTTAGTCTAACACCCCCATCCAGGGTTGGGCTGGGACAGAGAAATATATCCCCCAAATAACGACAAACAGAGGAAACCGAAGCTCAAACTCACAACCGGCACATACAGAGGAAAAAACAATGTATGCTCAGGAGAAATAAAGTGCAGGGAGGAAATAAACAAACTACAAGGGTATTTCAACCACACACCCAATAGCATGCAACAAATCACCAAAGCTAAATCAAATCCACATTACCAGTGACGCTGGAGCTAAGCTAGAGCTATCATCGGCATGGGACTCAAGGTTTTATCATCTTTTAAAAGGCAGAGGCAACTGTGACAAGTCTTCCATAACCTGTGCTCACAGCAGCAATTCACAGACAAGCATAAATTAACTCCAGCTAGACTGGACACCAGAGAGAACAAAACCTGGTGACACCCTGCTCTTATTGAGCAACTTAAGTGCATCAGGTGATGTGTTAAGGCCCCATCATAGTTTCTGTGAGGTAGCAACGATCTCGCCAGTGATCTCATTATGTGTGATACCTACCAGCAATCAGGTCCCTGCTATGAGATCGCTAGTCATTGCCGAATGGTCCGGACGATTTTTTTCAAAGGCGATGTCCTGCTGGGCAGGACGCATCCCTGTGTTTGACGCCTACCAACGACCTCCTAACAGGGTCCCAATGCCCGCTGAGATCGTTATACAAGTCGCTCATCGTTACTGCGTCGTTGGTAAGGTCTGACTGTGTGAGATCATACCAGCGACCTCTCAGCGACTTCCCAGCAATCCTTATGAGGTCGTATTGGTTTCAGGATCACTGGTAAGTCGTTGTGTGTGACTGGGCCTTTAAACTCCGCAGTGTAAACATAGTCTGAAGATGCCAAACCACTCGGTAAGTTAAGAGCAGAATACCGTATGACAGTACCACTCCGTCTACAAGGGGTCTTTGGACCTTCAGGAACCTCTGGCCCTGGTCTCTCCGGACGAAGCTGATGAAAGGACATGAACATTTTCTCAACATGGATATCAGATCCTGGCACCCTATGGTCCTCAGGACCATAACCCCACCAGTGCACCAGATATTGCACAGAATGATGAACAACCCAAGAATCAATAATCCTAGGCAATGCAAACTCCAAAGAACCGTCTACAAAAAGGTAGATCTCGGGTCAGCATTACAACGATTGGGTCCTCGTTATTAAATTGTAGGGGTCCCAATCAGAGGGGAGAGGGAGCACGATCCCTCTCCTAATCTCATAAGTGTTGTAATCAGTATTGATTGTGGCATTTAGCAGGTTAAACAGCCAGGGATGTTGCAGGCACTGTAACTGGCTGTAAGGGCCGGGGCTCATCTGTCGGGTAAGCCAAGTTCCCGGCGGCGATTGTGGATGCACAGCGCACTGTGCCCACATGATTGCCAAGACATACCAGTATGTACCGGTATGTCCTGGCAAATAGGATATACCGGTACGGACTTGGTTGGAAAGGGGTTACAAAAAATGTCCAGTACCTTCCAGTCAAGTTCCAAATACACATCACTTTGGTCTATCCCGTGTCTATTCCAATAGATGCACTCTATTAAAAAATGAAATAAAAGCCAGAACATAATGAATTTTACAGCCTACACCATAATGATTACATTCTTGATGGTCTTGTAACCTTACATTTATATTCTGTAATAAAGAAAAAAAAAGAAAACAATAATGTGAGTGTGTATATGTATGTATATATATATATATATATATATATATATATATATATATATATATATATGACAATTATTAATATTATGTAATATTTTGGCCTGGAGAAGATAGTGCATTTATTTATGTATCTAGATAGTTTATATATCAGTAGTTGCCCGAGGATTCAGAGATCATACAGTAATGAAACATATAGATCATTTGTGATAGGAAGAGAAATCACTGAGTTCAAAAGCTCAAATTACCTTCTTTTAGAGGCTATTGTTGGCAAGAAATGAGCATTCTAACCTTTCCCTTATTACAACTAGAAAGAATAGAATACATCCCACTGACAATATTCTAGAGAACCTAATTTAATCTTTTGAAATGCAACTTTATATTGAACTATTTTTACTACAGTTATTTTTTTAAGAAAAATGCAGAGTTGCATTAAAGTCATGCAATAAAGCATTAAGACATCAAATGTTATCTTACAGAATTATCTGACCTTTATGAATGTTTAACTTGCCTGAAGCATTTTCAATATCATAATTGTGCTATAGATAATTTGGGAAATAAACAGCGTAGACTGTAAGAAAATGTAATTTGAACACAACTTCTTATGTAAACATGAAACCATATTAATCGCCTTCCTATGCCATATGGTATTGATTACTTTTTTCTGCGGAGTAAAAAATAAAGATTAAAATGCTTTCCTAATGTTGTTGCTTGTGATCGTCTTAAAGCCCTAAAGTGAAGTTATTATTTTTCTACAGGTAATCTCTCCATCTGTCTGCTTCACACAAAAAAACATCCAACATTATACCTTACTGAGAAATAGCATCAGTTATGAAGATGTACAAAACCAGTTGGAGAGAACAAGGGGCATGATTTCCCTTGAAACCTATTCACTTCCTACTGAAAAGTAGATGAATTATTTAAGCATTTTCAAACATTATTTTGATCACTTAATATATTTAATCCACACAGTCTGTCATCTTTATATTAAACCCGTAAGGACCAAACCAATTTTTGGCTTAAGAACTATAGAACAGGATTGTTTTTTTTCTTCATTTCTGCTGTTTAAAAGGTGTATTCCAGCCTGAAGCATTTAGTACCTATCCAGATTCCACTTCCTTGAAGGATTAACATGTCAGGTAGGATGAATTGATTAAAGCGGGAGTCAAGCATGTGCCCTGTCAATCCGTTCAAAGTCTTTAAAACTGACGAAAACAGTGATTAGTAGGAGATAGCCCTTTATCTTAATAACATAATTCATTTATTGAGGGGATTGTTAGATAAATTAGGACAAACAAGTAATTTGGCAATACTCGGTCAGGAGAAGTTTATGCAATGTTGTATAGATTCAAAGTAGTATTCAGATCTCTGAGGGTAATATTACACCTTCCGCACCTAGAAGTTTTTGAAGTGGAGAGATACTGGAGACAGACAGGAGCAACTTCTTCTAGAGTAGTTGCAAATGGTGTTACTCATACCTCCCAACTTTACAACAACATATAGAAGGACAAATAATGTGGTGCGTGCCGCACATTTTGACCATGTCCCCTAGCCACATCCTCAAGCCACACCCAGGGAAGGACATTCAGCAGATACCCTGGACTGTTCACTGACTCATAGCCGGAGCAGCTGGAACTTTTTCATCTTTGTGTAGCTTCCCTATTTGACAGGTTGCTTTTTTGTGTCTGTAAGCCCACGTTCACACATTGCAGTTGCATAAATACTGTGTTTTGTGTTTTCTTCTCTATTTATTACATTTCTGTTGCCTTTTTATGCCTTTTCCCTATTGTTTCATGCATTTTTTATGCAGTTGTGAATCTGTATTTTTAAGTGTTTTTATACTACAGAAAAGCTTTGATTCTACATTTGAAAAGTATGTTTAAGCTTCACATTGAAGCCTCTAGAGACCCCCCCCCCCCAACAATACAGCAGAGTTTAGCAACATTTTGTCATGAAATCACATCCACTTTGCTTGGACAGTAAGGGCTCATGCGCACGTTGCGTACTCACATGCTTTTACGCTGCATATTGCACTGCAGCATAAATGCATGCGTCCTGCGTCACCTGCACAATCTATGATACGTGCGCACGTTGCTTTTTTGAACGCAGTGAATTGGGTGATAAAATTATCACCCAAATCCGTGCGTTCATAAGAGCAACATGTCAATTATTTCTGCGCTCTGGATGCAGCTCACACTCTGTCTATGATGGGGGCAGCATCCCGAGCGCATGAAATCGGCCTTTTTTAACAAAAATACTGCATAATGCAGTGTTTCTGCAGCGATTTGAAGTGCACATTTGCTGTCAAATCGCTGCAGAATATTATGCAGTTTTGTGCGCATGGGCCCTTAAACATAGCAGAATTTCTTTGCAAAAATATAGCAGAAAAAAAAGCATCATTTACACTACACAAAGATAAAATGTCCAAGCACAGTAGATGTGATTTCATGATATAAGCACCCACTGAGCGTCTATAGATACAACCAAACTGTGCAGTTTTTGTGTGTTTTTTTTCTCTATAGCATTCTTTGCGGAGCCTGAATAAAGCGCAGATAAAAAAAATGTCCGCAGTGTTAAATTTTTAATACTTTTTTTATGGGTTTAATAAAGAAAGATAATCAATCAAATAATGTTTCTACTCCATTTTCAGATCCCCATAAATAATCTGATCACTGTATTGTGCGGGTCGTAACGATTATGAAGACACCAAATATATCCATCTTATTTTCTCTTTTGAGATGTTTATTATTTTGTTTGAAAAGCACATTAAATAGGGCATTTTTCTTTAATTTAATTTTATTTAATTATTTTTAGCAATTTTGTTAGAAGAAAAAAATTTCTTTTGTTCTTCCTCTAGAATACAGGACACAGAGATGCACTGCTTTCTATAATGTATCTCTATGTCCAGTGCAATCTGCCTGTGGAGTCAGCAGCTTCACATATAGAAAATCCTCCCTGTGACATCAGTTTTACTTTTTGCTTGTCAGCTAGGGCTGCTGATGGAATGTTTGCAAGTTGTTGGTTTAAGTGAGGAGGGAAATTTAATTATGAAAGTATATATTTTTTTCTTTATTACTCATTATTAAGGGAATAAAAAACAGACTTTCTCTTCACTTCTAGAGATATAGAGCTATATAAACATATATCTATGTATATATACATATATACATATATCTATCTATTATATGTATATACCTGTATCTGTATATATATCTATATATATCTTTATATATATATAGATATATATAGATATATATATACAGATACAGGTCAAGATTACCAAATCCTCCTACACCACTTAATTTAGACCAAGGCTCAATGGTAGAGCTGCTGCCTGGGGACAAATTAGGACAGTCCTGCTGAATCTTGGATTGTTGGGATCTATGGTATTAACAACAGTTTGTTCTGAAATTCGCATACACGCTAAAACAATCAGTCTGAGTGCACTAACATGGGTGTAATATTGGATTTATAAACTTTGAGAAGCATTACTTATACTATACTTACAAAATAAAAGTAAAACAGGCTTTACACACAGCGACATTGCTAGCGATGTTGCTGGTGGAAGCACCCGCCCCCGTCGGTTGTGCGTCACGGGCAAATCGCTGTCCGTGACGCACAACATCGCTAACACCCGTCACACATACTTACCTGCACAGCGACATTGCTGTGGCCGGCGAACCGCCTCCTTCTACGGGGGCGGTTCGTTCGGCGTCACAGCGGCCTCACTAAGCGGCAGCCCAATAGAAGCGGAGTGGCGGAGATGAGTGTGATGATCATCCCGCCCACTTCCTTTATCATTGCGTGCGGCCGCAGGTACAATGTTGTTGCTCATTGCTGAAGTGTCACACATAGCAATATGTACTGCCGCAGGAACGACGAACAACCTGCGTCCTGCAACAGCAATGGTAATCGGGATAGGAACGACTGGACAATGATCAATGATATGGTGAGTATTTTTGATCGTTAACGGTCATTCCTGTGGTTTCACACGCAATGACGTCACTAACGAGGCCGGATGTGCGTCACAAATTCCGTGACCCCAACAGCATCTCGTTAGTGATGTCGTTGCATGTAAAGAGTTGGACAATTTGATCAAAGTGTGTGAGTTCAATTACTAACAACGAGTCAGCCAATCTATATAGTAACCTAAATTATCAAACTTACTCCTCTTTTAGCTCAGGACTACAAAATTAAAGAGTATTTAGGAACTAACTTTAAGTAAAAACAGCATTGGACAAATTAGATTTTTTTTTTATTTTTATAAAATGTAACCTGAGAGTACAGTTTCACTTTAAAATTAATGTGTAAAGATAAGTATGATCACATCTGTATATAGCTTGTGCCAGTTTTGTAGAATGCACCACTCCAGACAATCCAAATAATGCACAATCCCCACATATTTAAGCATGCTTTAAAAAGAAAGCTTATAGACATGCCTATCACCTTACTTCACTAATCTAACTTTTCCCTATTCTCCCTTTCTGGTCCCTCCTAGTCATCATACACATACTTTCTGATGATTGCTGATGCAGCTTTTTTTAAATCCCCTGTTTATTACAATGATGGCTGGACATTTCACAACAAGCACTTATTAACTACTATGCCCTCCATTTCATTCCTAGCAGGATCCTAGTTCCTCCTGTTAAGCGGGCTTTACACGCTACGACATCGCTAATGCGGAGTCGTTGGGGTCACGGAATTCGTGACGCACATCCGGCCGCATTAGCGATGCCGTTGCGTGTGACATCGATTAGCGATTTTGCATCGTTGCAAAACAGTGAAAAATCGCTAATCGGCGACACGGGGGTCCATTCCCAATTATCGTTACTTCAGCAGTAACGAGGTTGTTCCTCGTTCCTGCGGCATCACACATCGCTGCGTGTGACGCCGCAGGAGCGAGGAACGTCTCCCTACCTGCCTCCCGGCCGCTATGCGGAAGGAAGGAGGTGGGCGGGATGTTACGTCCCGCTCATCTCCGCCCCTCCGCTGCGATTGGGCGGCGGTTCAGTGACGTCGCTGTGACGCCGCACGGACCGTCCCCTTAGAAAGGAGGCGGTTCGCCGGTCACAGCGACGTCACCGGACAGGTAAGTATGTGTGACGGCTCTGGGCGATGTTGTGCGCCACGGGCAGCGATATGCCCGTGTCGCGCAACTGATGGGGGCGGGTACGCACACTAGCGATATCGGGACCGATATCGCAGTGTGTAAAGTAGCCTTAAATGTTGATTTATGTGGTATTTTGTAATATCTTTATTGTATGTAAATGTCCTCTTTTAATAGTAGAGTACTGTGGAATATGTTAAAGATGAATAAATAAAATTATTATTATAGTTCTTTAACCCCTTCATGAACAAAGAATAAATACAGTACATACATCCTTGGCCACATCTGTCCCTTTAATGTAGGCTCATGCAGCATGCCTGCATTATTCCCTTCACATGTAGGTAACAGGTGCTGGTGGAATGGAGATCCACCCACTCCTGTTTACCCCATAGATCAGGGGTGGGGAACCTTTTTTCTGCTGGGGGCCATTTGGACTTTTCTACCAATCTTCAGGGACTGCAAAAATTATCAGGTTGAAAATAACCCTAATATATTTGGTCAAACAATTAATAAACTCACCCTTACTGTTGTGGCTGTAGCTGCTTCTCTTTGGTGCGGCTGTGATGTTCGGTGACCGGAGACACTGGGGCGAATAAATTACAGGAGATGCTGGGGGCATATATACATCACAGGAGATGCTGGGGGCATATATACATCACAGAAGCTGCTGAGGGCATATATATACAGCACAGAAGGAGCTGGGGACATATATACAGCAAAGGAGGAACTATGGACATATATACAGCACAGGACGAACTGGGGACATATATACAGCACAGGACAAGCTGGAGACATACATACAGCACAGGACAAGCTGGGGACATATATACAGCACATAAGGGGCTGGGGGCATATATACATCCCAGGAGGGGCTGAGGCATATACATCACAGGAGGGGCTGGGGCTCAGAAATTACTGAGGGGACACAGACAGTACAGACAGCACTGGCAGTGGTACAAACAGCCAGAGGAGCACAAACAGGACTGGGGGACATGAACAGAACTGAGAGAGCAAAGACATCACCAAGAAGGTACAGACAGCACAGGGGAGGCGGACAACACTGTGAGTAGCACGAACAACACTGGAGGTGGCACGATCAGGTCCGGGGGACATGGACAGTACTGAGGGAGCACAGACTTCACCAAGGGGGCATGGACAGCACTGGGGGTGGCACACAACACTAGGGGGGGCAGACAGCACTGGAAGGTGGCACACAGCACTGGGTTGGTGGCATGTTGCCCCGCGAGGCAGGACTCTTGAGACACCGCGAGGCAGGACTCACGCTGCACCACTATGCAAAAGGCACACAGCACCACAAGGCAGAAGTCACACTGCACCATTAGGCAGAAGTCACACTGCACTGTGAGGCAGAAGGCACACTGCACCACGAGGCAGAATGCACACTGCACCGCAAGGCAGAAGTCACACTGCACCGCGAGGCAGAAGGCATAATGCACCGCGAGGCAAAAGTCACATTGCATCTCGAGGCAGGACTCACACTTTCCTGCAAGGCAGAAGTCACACTGCATCGAGAGGCAGGACTCACACTGCACCAGAAGGCATTTATAGCAAGGATTGAAGCCGGTAAACCTGCTGCTTCTCTTCTTCTGTGGGACGTGAGTACAGCACATGTTGTGCTTATCCCACCCACAAAGTACGTTCTCAGCACGTTGGCACAGGCCAGCATGCTGAGAAACTAATGGTATGTGCGCCACACAGTGATTTAAAGGGCCGGCAGCCGTCAAAACCGCTGCTGCCGCCCAACTCACTGCAGTGCCCGTGATGTGCCCAGGGGCTGCATAAAATATCACTACCCCTGCCATAGATAGTGCTCTCAAACTCTAAATTTAAGACCAAAGAAAAAACTCCTTAAAACAGTTTTTATTACTTAATATTAAAAATAATTAGAAAAATGGTATAATTTTGTAATTGTCCACTACAGTTCAGACAGGGTCATGTGAGGTGAGTGCAAGAGAAGGCAAACCCGCTAGTGAGTAGGTAGGGGATATTTTAATATTAGCCGATTAATGTAATGATCAAACTACCTCAATAGTAGTGCCATGAATGGGCTACCAGGGGGCTATCTATTCCCTCCCTACGTGCCTACCTACCAACTAAGGTGCCCCATACTGTTTTGGCTCTTCATTGGCTGTCCCTGTTCTATCCCTCAATCACTATTAATGCCAAGGTAGGCACCCATCACCAAGGAAGAAATAATCCAATACGTTTCAGGTCAGTATAAGTGGTTTCCAAAATATAATAAATGGTGACCACTACTCAAGCACCCTGAATAATTGAAGCCTAGGGGCCGAGTGGGGCATATTGAGGTTAAACCACAGTAATAAGTACAACCCAATTGAAGGTCTAGATAAGTAAGATAAATAGATAAAGATCCCAGCAAGGGAATACCAGAGCAGATTCCTATTTTTTGCACCTTAATGGTCTATTGCAAACTCTGAATTTACAATCTATTATGCTACAGCGGGGCTTGCACTGTTCCCCCCATCCATCAATGGTCCCCTTTTATTTTGCATCACTGTGCACTATATTATATATAATTTTTTGTTCTAGTACTTTCCAGAATGAATTTGCTTACTGAAATAATTGGGATCTGAATTGTTTTTCATCTACATATTTAATTATTATTATTATTTATTCACTTTTTCCTTTTATCTATATTCATAATTATCATTAATTTTTATTTTCATATATATCTTCACATCTATCTATACTAAAATTTCTTGTGCCTTTGACAACATTTTTTATGCCCCTTAGGCCCGTTTCACACGTCAGTGAAAAACACAGATGTTCTTCACTGACGTGTAACACACGCACATGTCCCTCCGTGTGCCATGATTCACGGCACATGTGGGTTGTCTAAGTGCAATCCGGGCTCTGTTCTCCGTGGTCTGTGATTGCACATAGAGATTAACTCACCTGTGCCTGCTCCCGCTCTCCATGGTGCTGAACGCTCCCGTGGTGCAGCATCCGGCCGGCGCTGACCCCCGCAGCAGCTGCTTCCGGGTCGGCTGTGTCGTGCATTCATAAATATGCACGACAGTAATGAGCCGCCTCAGAAGCAGCAGGCAGCACAGGCTGCAGAGAGCGCCGCTGAAGACAGGTGAGTAAAAATGATTTTTATTTTATATGCACGTTTTTTTCTGGTACGTGTTTCATGGATCACACCACTGAGTTGTCCGTGGGACATCAGTGATGCCAGAAAAAAATGGACATGTCTCCGTGCGGCAATAACGGACACGCGGGTACGCCGCACGGAGACACGTTCAGTGAAAAATCACTGATGTGTGAGCAGACCCATTGATTATAATGGGTCTGCGTATGTCAATGATTCTGGTACGTAGAAAAAAAAACAAACGTACCAGAATCACTGACGTGTGAAACAGGCCTTACACTTTTCTTTTGCACACATATGCTCCTATTTACACTTTTTATTTTTTGAGGTATCCATTCTTATATGCACTCTTCTTCACTTCACTTATAATTCCTCATAATGTTTTACACATTATATCGTGCAGTACAATAAATAAATAAATAAATAATTTTAAAAAAACGGCGTGCAGTCCCCTCCAATTTTGATAGTCAGCCAAGATAAAACAGCTTGAATAATAACAGACATTTTAAATAAAGGTGTTTTGAGTCTGTTATTTTACGTTACTACAAGTGAATTAATAAAGTCCGGTTTAAAGCGAAGCTGAACCTTATTAGATCCGGGCTTAATGTCACTTTGTAAAATTCAGGTGACATTAAACCTTTATTACACAGTTTGCGAACGCACCAGGGCAGCTGGACGAGCCGGGTAAGCGCCAGATATGGCGCATCTAATAGATGCGCCAAATCTAGGGAGGCTACTGGTTGCTATTCTTACCCTGGAGGGGTGCAATAACTATGTGCCTCCCAGGGGGAGAATACATACCCCCAGCTGTCTGTTTTTTCTTTGCTGACTATCAAAATTGGGGGGGCCCTACGTCGTTTTTTCAATTTATTTATTTATTTACACCCTTAGGCTCTCACATGGAGTGGGTGGGGTGATGCAGTGCATATTACATTAGGTGTCATAAGTTCCTCCAGAGGTAGAGGATCAACACCGCGGACAGCAGCGGGGAGCCAAGTAAGACTTCACCGACTGCTTTCCCATCTGATGCTTCCCTCCCTGCTGCCTTGCTCCCCCGCCGCATTCCTGCCCGATCCTAAGTTAGGACCAGGCGGGGAGTGTAGCACCAGAAAGCGGGGAACAAAGGACCCAGGCGGGGAGCGTGCATCAGCTGATTGCTTAATAAAGCTAGCGGCTTTTTACCACCCGGCTTTTAAACAATCATGCATCCATTTTAGCCTTTTACTCAATAGGGGGTGGCAGATATAATGTACTAATATGCCAAAAGGCCATGCTGATCCTAAAAATAGAATCTTTATGACAGAACTGCTATATCTAAATTACAAGAACAATCTTTTTTTAACATGGTAATTTGGTTTTATCTAGTGCAATTATATGTGAAATACAAAAGGGAATCAGAAAATAAGAACCAAACAGCATATATGGACATGTTGGTTTTGAAATGTAAACATTCATTGACACCTTTACTCATTGACACCTTTTACAAGAGTAATAATCATTTTCATTCATATGCAAATGATGCATTAAGTGCTATAGGTGTCACAGTACTCTAAAGCTGGTGTCACACTTAAGGTCCAGTCACACTAAGCAACTTACCAGCGATCCCAACAACGATAGGGATCGCTGGTAAGTTGCTAGGAGGTTGCTGGTGAGCTGTCACACTGTGACGCTCCAGCGATCCCACCAGCAACCTGACCTGGCAGGGATCGCTGGAGCATGGCTACACGAGTTGCTGGTGAGCTCACCAGCAACCAGTGACCAGCCCCCAGTCTCCTAGTTACAGCACACATCAGGTTAATTAACCCGATGTGTGCTGCAGCTAAATGTGCACAGAGCAGGGAGCAGCGCACAATGCTTAGCGCTGGCTCCTTGCTCTCCTAGTTACAGCACACATCGGGTTAATTGCCTGATGTGTGCTGCAGCTAAATGTGCACAGAGCAGGGAGCAGCGCACACTGCTTAGTGCTGGCTTCTTGCTCTCCTAGTTACAGCACACATCGGGTTAATTACCTGATGTGTGCTGCAGCTACATGTGCACAGAGCTGGAGCCGGCAGCACAGTCAGTGAGAGCGGAGGAGGCAGGTATCAAAGGTAAATATCGGGTAACCAAGGACAGGGCTTCTTGGTTACCCGATGTTTACATTGGTTACCAGCCTCAGCAGAAGCCGGCTCCTGCTGCCTGCACATTTAGTTGCTGCTGTCTCGCTGTCACACACAGCGATCTGTGCTTCACAGCAGGACAGCAACAACTAAAAAATGGCCCAGGACATTCAGCAACAACCAACGACCTCACAGCAGGGGCCAGGTTGTTGCTGGATGTCACACACAGCAACATCGCTAGCAACGTCACAAAAGTTGTTCGTTACCAGCGATGTTGCTAGCGATGTTGCTTAGTGTGACGGGGCCTTTAGCGACAGCGACAACGACGTCGCTGTTACGTCACCATTTTCGGTGACGTAACAGCGACCTTGTAAGTCGCTGTTATGATCGCTGCTTAGCTGTCAAACACAGCAGAAGCAGCGATCATAACGTCGCTGTGCTACATGTGCAGAGAGCAGGGAGCCGCGCTTAGCGCTGGCTCCTTGCTCTCCTAGGTGCAGTACACATCGGGTTAATTAACCCGATGTGTGCTGCAGCTACATGTCACAGTGCAGAGAGCAGGTAGCCGCGCGCACTGCTTAGCGCTGGCTCCTTGCTCTCCTTGCTACAGTATACATCGGGTTAATTACCCGATGCGTACTGCAGCCACATGTCACAGTGCAGGAGCTGGCACTGGCAGCAAGAGCGGAGGCTGGTAACCAGCGTAAACATCGGGTAACCAGGGAAAGGTCTTCCCTTGGTTACCCGATGTTTACGCTGGTTACAGCTTACCGCAGCTGCCAGTGCCGGCTCCTGATCGCTTCATTTCGTCGCTCTCTCGCTGTCACACACAGCGATGTGTGTGTCACAGCGGGAGAGTGACGACCAAAAAATGAAGCTGGACATTCAGCAACGACCGGCGACCTCACAGCAGGGGCCAGGTCGTTGCTGGATGTCACACACAGCGACAGCGACGGGACGTCGCTGCAACGTCACAGAAAATGGTGACGTAGCAGCGACGTCGTTGTCGTCGTCGTTATGTGTGACACCAGCTTAAGCGGTTTTTACCTTCCAAGTTTCTTTCCTTGCCCAGCACCAGCCCCTTTAGCTTAATTGATATTTTGTTGTCTGATTTCGCTGCCTAGCTTCACATGATGTTAGAAGATGATGTCATGCAAAAGAGGCTGGTATTGGGCATGGAAACAAGCTCAGGAGTAGGGCTGATCGAATCTGCCAAAATCCAGTACCGGCGGATCCCTGCCGGATTGAAAAAAAAAAATACGGATCCGCTACGGATTTCAGTTTCCATGTAAGTCTATGGGGACCAGAATCTGGAGATTAAAAACATTTGTGGAAGGGATACGGGGGTAGGAGCACACACGGTGTACTCAACCGAGGCTGTGTCAAAGCAGTAAACTCCTTCCGGGTCACGCTTTTCCCTTCCAGAGCCCGTGCGTGTAATTGGTTGCAGCTAGATGTGCCCCCACCCTGAGTGTCAGCGTATCACCTGACTGCAACCAATCACAGGCAGCAGGACGGCAGGTGGGCGGGTAAAGCAGTGCAAGTGTCTGCTGGTCACTATGGTGAACATGCATGTTTTTCAGAAACACATGCATGTTCCTGTCAGAAGTGTGCATCTGTGACGGTAAGGCGCTGTCAGACTCGTACAAGTGTGACATGACATCAGCCAGCACAGCCTGTGCTCTCTGAACATGAACGTGCATGTACACAGAAACACATGCACGCTTCTGTCAGAAGTATATGCGGCTGTGCCGGTGATGTGCTGTCAGACTCGTACAAGTTTGACATGACATCAGCCGTCACAGCCTGCGCTCTCTTAACATCAGCGTGCATGTACACAGAAACACATGCACGCTCCTGTAGGAAGTGTGCGCGGCTGTGTTGGTGATGCGGCTTTTTTATTATTATTTAAATAAATAATTAAAAAAATAACTGACGTGAGGTTCCCCCTAATTTTTATCCCCAGCCATGATAATGCTGCCTGGGGGCTGGTAGCCTCAGCCCGCAGCCGCCTAGTATTGCCACATCTATTAGATGTGACAATCTCGGTGCAATACCAGCTATTTTCGATTGCCTTGGAGTGGTGGCAATAGGGGTAATAAGGGGTCAATAGCAGTGCACAGCTGCTACTAAACCCTAGGTTAGTGATAGCATTGGCATCTATGAGATACCTGCATCACACTAACCTGTAAGTGAATGTAAATAAACACAGACACAGAGAAAAATACTTTACTTGGAATAAAGTACAAAACACACCCTCCTTCACCTCTTTATTAACCCCAACACGCTGCAGCTCTGGTGTAATCCACATGAGGTCCCACGCCGCTTCAACTCTGCTACATAGTGTTATGGCCCAGTGGTGGATACTCTGGACCGTGCACCGGACTCAACCCGGAGCTAACCCCTAGATGCACGGTAGCCGGAGCACTAACGGAACAGGAACACAGTCATTCAGGAGACTAGAATGACGATGTCTCCGGGTCCACAGAGCTCCTGGAGGTAGTCCAGATGACAAGGCTCAGGTCCAGGTGCCGGGTAGAGACGTCAGGCGGGATCCAGGTCCAGCTGAACAAGTGGGCAGGTCCACAGGTGAAGCCGCAGATCGGAGACGGGTTCAGGCTGGAGAAGATGGTGGGGTCACAGCCGACAGTCACCAAAGGACTTCCAGGGCGAACCGTGGTCAGAACCGGGTTAGAGTGGCAGGACTGGCTCTGTGAAATACACAAGGTTAATAGTAGACTAGGCAAAAGGGGACCTGAAGATCTAGCTTAATGAAACACGTTGAACAGGCATGGCCCACTTGGATGGAAGGTCTTAATATAGCCTGTACCTGAATTTGGCAATATCCTGTTTCTGGAACGCTGGCCTTTTAAGAGGAGGTCAATGACCGCGCGCGCGCCCTAATGCGCATGCTCGAAGCCCGAGTGCCAAAGGCCAGAGCAGGAAGTGGTGCAGAGGATGCAGGAGAGCCCGACAGTGTATCCTGGGTGGCACGGGAACGCCAGGAGCGGGGGACAGGGAGCATGGAGGACGCAGAGGAGGAATAGTGAGCTGTGTGGCCGGGGGCAGGAGGACCGGGGACCGGAGCGGTGAGTGAGGGATGGCATCAGGACCCGGGGAGCATGACAGTACCCCCTCCCCCAAGCCCACACCCCCGCAATCGGGACAAGAAGTCACGTATCAGAGGGATGCCAACATTTTCTCAGGGTTCCCAGGACCTGTCCTCGGGACCATAACCCGCCCAGTCGACAAGGAAGAATTGCTTACCCCTCACGGTCTTCATGGCTACAATATCTCTTAGCGTATAAATGTCATCATCTGCAATAGGAGGAGGAGTACCGGCATCAGCAGAGAAAGGACCAAGGACTACAGGCTTGAGTAAGGAGACGTGGAAGGAGTTAGGTATCCGCATCGTGACTGGAAGCTGCAGCTTGTAGGAGACCTCATTGATGCGTCTGATGACCTTGAACAGACCGATGTACTGCGGACCCAACTTGTACGATGGCAACTTCAGTCGGACGTATTTGGAGGCAAGCCAGACCAAGTCCCCAGGAGAGAAATGAGGAGGATCAAGGCATCTCTTGTCCGCGTGTCTCTTCATCTGTGCGGAAGCACGTTCAAGGGAGGTTTTGATAGAGTTCCATATAACAGAAAAGTCTCTGGCCAGAGCATCAGCAGCGGGGACATCGGAAACCACGGATACCAGTAAAGGAACAGAAGGCTGAAGTCCGTAGACGACATGGAAGGGAGAGCTGGAGGTGGACTCGCTGACGTGATGGTTATGAGAAAACTCAGCCCAAGGGAGAAGCGTGGACCAGTCATCATGATGAACGTTGACGTAGTGGCGCAGTAAGGAAGTCAGGATCTGGTTGGCCCGTTCCACTTGGCCATTGGACTGGGGGTGGTAGGCCAAGGAAAAGTCCAGAGATACTCCCAGATGTTCGCAGAGAGCCCGCCAGAAGCGCGAGGTGAACTGAGTTCCTCTGTCGGACACGATATGTGCGGGAAAGCCGTGCAGCTGGAAGATATGCTGTATAAAGGCGTCAGCGAACTCCTGGGCAGAGGGCAGTCCGACCATGTGGACGAAATGAGCCATCTTCGAGAAACGATCCACCACGACCCAGATGACTGTATGTCCGCAAGACAGGGGCAAGTCCGTGATAAAGTCCATGGCAATGTGTTGCCATGGAACGGAGGGAATTGGCAGAGGCAGAAGACGACCATAGGGCAGGTGCTTAGGTGTTTTGTTCCGGGCACAGGATGGGCAGGCAGAGACAAAGGAGACGATGTCCTTGCGAAGGGACGGCCACCAATAATGGCGGACAAACGTACTCCACGTTTTTTTCTGACCGCCATGACCGGCTATTTTCGAAGCATGCCCCCATTGTAGGAATTTCTGTCTGTCGGTCTCCGTGACATAAGTCTTCCCAGGGGGTATCTGAGCCAGAGTGATGGGAGCCACTGGAACGCCCTTACTGGGGCAGACAATGGGTTGGAATGTCTCCTCTTCCTGTTCCCCTGGCACAAAGGACCGGGACGAGGCATCCGCCCGCACGTTCTTATCCGCGGGCCGAAAATGAAGTTGGAAGTCAAACCGGGCAAAGAACAGAAACCAACGGGCTTGGCACGGGTTCAGTCTTTGGGCAGACCGCAGATATTCCAGGTTCTTATGGTCAGTGCAAATGATCACTGGGTATACCGCCCCCTCCAAGAGGTGATGCCATTCCTCCAAAGCCAGCTTTTCAGCCAGAAGCTCTCGATCGCCAATGGTGTAGTTGCGTTCAGGTGCCGAGATGATCTTAGAGAAGAAGCCGCAGGTGACCATCTTCCTGATGGAGGTTTTCTGCATAAGCACGGCCCCGGCCCCAGAGGAGGAGGCGTCCACCTCCAAGGTGTATTGTCGGTTCAACTCAGGTCGGTGGAAAATGGGGGAAGATGCAAACGTCCACTTCAGGGAGCAGAACGCGGCGCCAGCCTCAGGTGACCAGTTTTTTGGGTTAGCCCCCTTCTTAGTCAAGGCGGAAAGGGGCGCTGTAAGAGCAGAGAAGTGTGGGATGAATTGGCGGTAATAATTGACAAAGCCGAGGAAGCGTTGAATGGCCTTCAGTCCGGAAGGAGGGGGCCAATTGAGGATAGAAGAGACCTTCTTGGGATCCATCTGTAGACTTATGTCAGAGATCACATAACCCAGAAAGGGAAGGGACAACCGCTCAAACACACACTTCTCGTATTTGGCGTTCAGGCGATTCTCCCTAAGCCTTTGTAGGACGAGTTGCATGTTCTTTCTGTGGGTCTGCAAGTCCGGGGAATAGACCAGGATGTCATCCAGATATACGCCCACACAGCCGTAGAGGAGATCCCTGAACACGTCATTCACCAGTTCCTGGAACACAGCCGGAGCATTACAAAGAACGAAGGGCATCACACAATACTTGTACTGCCCATCACGAGTGTTGAATGTAGTCTTCCATTCGTCCCCTGAGCGAATACGAACCAGGTTGTAGGCTCCGCGGAGGTCTAACTTGGTAAATATACGGGCCTCTCTGAGTCGGTCGAATAATTCTGGGATTAGAGGCAGGGGATATTTGTTTTTCACGGTGATCTTGTTCAAGCCCCAGTAATCGATACAGGGGCATAAGTCGCCTTCTTTCTTCTTGACGAAGAAGAAACCTGCTCCGGCAGGACACGAGGATCTCCAAATGAATCCCCTTGCCAGGTTCTCAGCAATGTAATCAGACATGGCCCGTGTTTCAGCAGGAGACAAGGGGTATATCCTTCCCCGAGGAGGAGTAGTTCTAGACAGTAAGTCGATAACACAGTCGTAGGGTCGATGTGGCAGCAATACCTCTGACTCCTTTTTATCAAAAATGTCCGCGAAGGACCAATAGGCGGAGGGTAGTCCTGGTAGAGACTCCGGGGCCAGAGGTCGATGGATGGGCTGTATGGACTGCAGGCAGTTCTCATGACTAGAGTTGAGCGCGGTTCGAGGTTCGAGGTTCTCCAGTTCTAGGCTCGAGTGATTTTGGGGGCTGTTCGAGATCGAACTAGAACTCGAGCTTTTTGCAAAAGCTCGATAGTTCTAGATACGTTCGAGAACGGTTCTAGCAGCAAAAAGCAGGGCTTTTTACAGCTACAGTGTGCAGAAGCCATCGCTGGCAGCCTGCCAGAAGCTACTAACCAAGATAAACATCGGGTATCCAACCAAAGCAATTTAATTAGTAACCCGATGTTTATCCTAGTTACGTGCAGGAAGCCCACACTTCCCCGCTCAGCTCGCTCCGCCCCCTCCTGCCCGCGGCATGTACACATACACATACACACACACACACACATGGTCCCGCTCGGCTTAACTGCGGTGATGAAGTCCCGCCATCCCGACCTCAGCGCTGTCACTGTCCTCCATGGCCGCCGCTTGTCACATCACCTCTCGCTTCCGACCCGAGACTGACTAGCGGTGACGTCACGGGCCTCTCGCGATACTTGGTGTGAAGGCGCCGGTCATTGCACTCAGTGACAGGGGCTGTCAGTGTGCTGGAGATCAGCGCAGGTAATGTACCTCGCTGACAGCAGCACTTGTCATCCCCTGCAGTGACCTGGGCTGACCCATTGATGTTAGCTCAGGTCACTGCACTGCTCTCCCAGCCAATGGGGAACATCCTGCTCTTCATTGACTGGGACAGTGTGGATCGTCATGGCAACCCCTTGGATTACACCAGACCTGGATTTGTTTTTCTTTTTAATAAATTGGTTAAAGAGGGAATGTTTTGGGGAGTGTTTTTTCAAATAAAAATGTGTTTGTCGTCTATTTTTTTTTATTACTGACTGGGTTGGTGATGTCGGGTATCTGATAGACGCCTGACCTCACCAACCACAGGGCTTGATGCCAGGTGACATTACACATCTGGTATTAACCCCATATATTACCCTGTTTGCCACCGCACCAGGGCGCGGGATGAGCTGGGGCGAAGCACCAGGATTGGCTCATCTAATGGATGCGCCACTTCTGGGGCAGCTGCGGCCTGCTATTTTTAGGCTGGGGAGAGTCCAATAACCATGGACCTCCTTAGTCTGAGAATATCAGACCCCAGCTGTCTGCTTTACCTTGGCTGGTGATCCAATTTTGGGGGGACCCCTACGTGTTTTTTTTTTAAATTATTTATTTAATTTAAAATAACAGCGTGGGGTGCCCTCAGTTTTGGATTACCAGCCAAGGTGAGGTTGCCAGCTGCGGTCTGCAGGCTGCAGCCGTCTGCTTTACCCTAGCTGGCTACAAAAATAGGGGGAAACCTACGTCATATTTTTTTTTTCATTTTTTTGGCTAAATACAAAGCTAAGCACCCCTTAGTGCCACATGAAAGGCACCAAAGGGTGCAAAATTACAAAATGCAGGAGAGTGGGACATTATGTGTCTTTCTGCCAATATAATGACAGAAAAGACTGATATGAAGTGCACAAGCACAAGAAAATCACCAGAGCGCTCTACGCTGTGAAAAGCAGTAGAAAATGGCACTGGAGTGAACATGTGACCGCCTCATGTAGGATGAAGCTATTGATCCTGGGTAAATTTATGCATTTACCCTCATTCAGTTTTTTTGCAGTACACAAAAAAACGGAAGGCACACGGATGACAAACAGATGACATACGGACCGTCTACGGAATGAAAACGGATGCCACACGGATGCACCCGTGAAAAAAAACGGACTGTTTTTTGCAGACCACAAAAATGGATCGGTCGTGTTAATGTAGCCTTATTCTGATCTGCCGTTTATAAACAGCAGGCAGAAATAAGTGAATAACGCCCCCCAGCGTCAGAAAATCTCCGGGGTTTCAGGCGTAGCTGAGACCCTGGAGATCATGATTCAGGACGGTTTTTCCGGTCCCCGCTCACGTGATCACAGGTATACACCGTACACCGATGATCATGTTACAGTAAATGACAGCGCCGGTAAAAAATTATTTATCTCCCATCTGGCATGAACAAACACTTCTCCACTTCTCCACTTTTTCTCCACTTTTTCTCCACTTTTTCTCCACTTTTTCTCCATTTTTTCTCCACTTTTTCTCCACTTTTTCTCCACTTTTTCTCCACTCTTTCTCCACTTTTTCTCCATTTTTTTTCCACTTTTTCTCCACTTTTTCTCCACTTTTTCTACATTTTTTCTCCACTTTTTCTCCACTTTTTCTACATTTTTTCTCCACTTTTTCTCCACTTTTTCTCCATTTTATCTACATTTTTTCTCCACTTTTTCTCCACTTTTTCTCCATTTTTTCTACATTTTTTCTCCACTTTTTCTCCATTTTTCTCCACTTTTTCTCCACTTTTTCTCCACTTTTTCTCCACTTTTTCTTCACTTTTTCTCCATTTTTTCTCCACTTTTTCTCCACTTTTTCTCCATTTTTTTCTCCATTTTTTCTCCACTTTTTCTCCATTTTTCTCCACTTTTTCTCAACTTTTTCTCCATTTTTTCTCCACTTTTTCTCCACTTTTTCTCCATTTTTTCTCCACTTTTTCTCCACTTTTTCTCCACTTTTTCTACATTTTTTCTCCACTTTTTCTCCACTTTTTCTCCACTTTTTCTCCACTTTTTCTCCATTTTTTCTCCATTTTTTCTCCACTTTTTCTCCATTTTTCTCCACTTTTTCTCCACTTTTTCTCCACTTTTTCTCCACTTTTTCTACATTTTTTCTCCACTTTGTCTCCACTTTTTCTCCACTTTTTCTCCGTTCTTTTTCTATGGTCGGTCTACCCATTAGCTCTGCCATGCATAGTGTAGCTCTACACCTACTGCACATGTTACTTTATGATTGACATCTCTTTCGTACCAAAGCTGTCTAAGCCTACTCTGACCCCATATTTGTCATTACTATATTGTCCTTGTACTGTGTTAGGAAATTTGTATGATGTGTTTCATTTCTTGCTGTGTTGCAATTTTTTTGCTGCATCCCAATTGTACCTCTACATTGTTCGAGTTTATGTTATTGTTCTCTCACTCTTATGTGATACTGATTATTGTCATTTTTCAGGATTACATGCAGATAAGTCCAATCTGACGAAGGCTCAGGTCGAAACGTCATTTGTAACTTGTTTTGGACCAAAACATATATGCTTATGAAAAAAAAAATTTCTTAATACGGACCAATAAAAAGTGATTTTGCATTACTATCCATTGTGACTTACTGACTTAGTCTGGGACATTTAGAGTGCCGAGGTAACTCACTAATTTTATCTATTATTACCTCTGAGCACCTATATACCAGTGAGCAGAGCTTCCTCTACAGTAGTTCTCCTGATTAGGCATGCCCTTACCTCATGAGCAGGGCATTGCAGCTTTGGTAGCAACATTACGACATGGACTCTGCAGCTGTGGACCCGGGGAGAGTGAGTGCAGATTCATTGCACCCACACTACTCACATGAAGGGTCCGCATTCCTAGAAAATGGGGATACGTTCCCTGAGTGTCTCCCCCCCATATTCTAGACGGTCCAGAGTCGTCGACCCCTTTATTTTAGAGTGGGACCGCTTTATTTTTTTTCTTACAATAAATTGGTGAAAGAGGAAATGTTTTGGGGACTGTTTTTTCAAATAAATTTCTTTTGTCGATTTTTTGTTTTTGTTAGTACTGACAGTTTATGATGTTGTGTATCTAATAGACGCCATGACATAACAAACTGCTGGGCTTGATCTCAGGTGACTTTACAGCTAGTATCAACCCGATTTATTACCCCGTTTGCCACTGCACCAGGGCACGGGATGAGCTGGGGTGAAGCGCCAGGATTGGCGCATCTAGTGGATGTGCCACGTCTGGGGTGCCTGCGGCCTGCTATTTTTAGGCTGTGAAGGCCCAATAACTATGGACCTTCCCACGCTGAGAATACCAGACCACAGCTGTCCGCTTTACCTTGGCTGGTGATCCAATTTGGAGGGGACCCTACTTTTTTTGTGTAATTATTAATATTTATAAAATAATTATAAAAAAAGAGCCTGGGGGGACCTTCACATTGGATCCCCAACCACGGTAAAGCTGCCAGCTGTGGTTTTCAGGCTACAGACGTCTACTTTACCCTAGCTGGCTATCAAAAATGGGGGGACCCAACGTCATTTTTTTTTTAACTATTTTTTAAATAGAAAAAATTAATGGGCTTCCCTGTATTTTGATTGCCAACCAAGGTAATGACAGGCAGATGGGGGTGGCAACCCATAGCTGTCTGCTTTATCTGCGCTGAGAATCAAAAATACCGCGGAGCGCTATGTCATTTTTTTTAAAGATTTATTTTTACAGCACTGTGATGTCCAGCAATCAAAATACAGGGAAGCCCATTTTGTTTTTAGTTATTTAAATAAATAATTAAAAAAAATATATTTGGGCTCCCGCTGCATTTTTTGTATTGCTAGCTAAGGGTAATTCAAGCAGCTACTGGCTGCTAACCCCCACTGCTTGGTGTTACCTTCACTGGCAATGGAAAATCCAGGCAAGCATTTTTTAATTTTTTGGCCAAAAAACTACAAAAAAAGGACGTGAGCTTCGCCATATTTTTGTATGCTAGCCAGGTATAGCAGGCAGGTGCTGGAAGGGTTGGATACAGCGCCAGAAGATGATGCTTCTATGAAAGTGCCATTTTCTGAGGCGGCTGCAGACTGCAATTCGCAGCAGTGGGGCCCAGAAAGCTCAGGCCAACCTGTGCTTCGTATTCCAATCCCCAGCTGCCTAGATGTACCTGGCTGGACACAAAAATGGAGCGAAGCCCACGTCATTTGTTTTCTAATTATTTCATGAAATTCATGAAATAATAAAAAAAGGGCTTCCCTTTATTTTTGGTTCCCAGCCGGGTACAAATAGGCAACTGGGGGTTGGGGGCAGCCGTACCTGCCTGCTGTACCTGGCTAGCATACAAAAATATGGCGAAGCCCACATAATTGTTTCAGCAAAAAACTTCTGCATACAGTCCTGGATGGAGTATGCTGAGTATGCTGAGCCTGAGCTGCTGTGTGTCTGTATGGAGAAGAGCAGACAGCAGCTGCAGAACTACAAGGCTCAGCATACTCCATCCAGGACTGTATGCAGAAGTTTTTTGCCCACCAAAAAAATGACGTGGGCTTCGCCATATTTTTGTATGCTAGCCAGGTACAGCATGCAGCTACGGGCTGCCTCCAACCCCCAGTTGCCTATTTGTACCCGGCTGGGAACCAAAAATTTTTTTTAATTATTTCACTTATTTCATGAAATAATTAAAAAACAAATGACGTGGGCTTCGCCCCATTTTTGTGTCCAGCCGGGTACAACTAGGCAGCTGGGGATTGGAATCCGCAGCACAGGTTAGCCCGAGGTTTCTGGGCGCCTCTGCTGCGAATTTCAGTCCACAGCCATCCCAGAAAATGGCGCTCTCATAGAAGCGCCATCATCTGGCGCTGTATCCAACTCTTCCAACAGCCCTGGAGCCGGGTGGCTTGTTGGGTAATCATGAGTTAATATTGGCTTTGTTTTACTAGCCAGTATTAAGCCAGAGATTCTTAATGACAGGCACGTTTGACCCAGCCATTAAGAATCTCCAATAAAGGGTTAAAAAAAAGACACCACACAGAGAAAAAATACTTTAATAGAAATAAATACACAGACACATTAGAGACTCCATCTTTATTACCCCCTGTCAGCCCAATAAATCCCCAATAAACCAGCGCTGATAAGAGGTTTTTAATAGAGGCTTAAATTATAAGCAGCAATTTCAGCGTTCCAAGTGCCTTTAAATGAATTTGAAGAAACTGCACTTCAGGATTGTAGTGAGGATTGTAGTGAGGATGAGGTGCCCCAGCCCATTACTTGATGGGCTGGGGCACCTCATCCTCACTACAATCCTCACTAGTGTAGTAGTAGTGATGATTGTAGTGAGGATGAGGTGCACCAGCCCATCATGGGCTGGGGCACCTCATCCTCACTACAATCCTCACTACAATCGGGAAGCAGCGTGCAGCCTTCACTCCGTGAGTGATCAGTGCTGCTAGCGGTAACAGCGGTAACGCTGACAGATGCGTTACCATAGCAACGGTGCTCCCGGAGCCGCGGTTAGCGATGACGTCACCGCTAACTGCGTTGCTATGGCAACGGTGATGTCCGTTAATGACCGGCTGTGTCAGCCGGTCCCTAACGGAACGGGGAGTCGACCGTGTGCTAGAGCATATCGCCGGTACACGGCGATACACAAATGTGCCCCGTGTACCGGAGAGATGCACTCGCAGGTCCTACATGACGTGTCATAGTCATGTGACCAGTCTGTAGCCAATGAGATAATAGCCACATTACTGGTCACATGGCTATTTTGACATCACGATAGGTCCTGCATCACTGCTGGCAGTCCTGGTCACCGGGAGGATTCAGCGATCATCGGATGGAATAGCAGCAGGAGACAGAGTGCAGGAGGGATCGCGGGGACCGGTAAGTGTTATGGCAATGTTTATTAACTGTGTACATTTATCATGCATTTTTATGTGTTTGTGATTGCCTCCCATTATAGCCTATTGGTTCTAGTTCAGTTCGTCGAACGTTCGACGAACCGAACTCGAACGGAACCCCCGTTCGGCGAACCGACCTCGAGCCGAAACGCGACCGGTTCGCTCATCTCTACTCATGACAAGACGGGCCCCATTGGGTTATTTCTCCAGAACGCCAGTTGACAGAAGGTTCATGTACCCGTAACCAGGGCAAGCCTAGCAGGAGCGGGTGAGACATACGCGGAAGGACATAAAGAGCGATTTTCTCAGTATGCAGGGCTCTGATACATAGTTCCACGGGCTTGGTGATAAACAACACGGTGTCGGATAGGGGTTTCCCATCCACAGAGGCATCCACAAGGGGTTTGTCAAGCGGAACAATGGGTACCTGGTACCTGTCCACCGTAGCCTGTTGAATGAAGTTGCCTGCTACTCCGGAATCGAGATACGCCTCTGCCGTGAACCAGGTCTCCTCCGTCGTCACTTGGTCAGTCCATGTAACTGGGTCTGAGAGAGTCCCGGTACCTAGGGTGGCCTCTCCTACCAACCTTAGACTTTGGAGTTTCCCGGCTTCTCAGGGCAGGAACACAGCAGGTGTGTACCATCTCCGCAGTAAAAACACAGGCCCTTAGCGAGCCATTCTGCTCGGCGTTGCTCGGATTGCCTCAGTCGGTCTATATGCATGGGCTCGTGAGTAGAGGTGCCAGAAGGCACGGACTGAGGGACGGTGGACTTCAACGGAGTGGGAGAGTGCCCTGTCGGACGTCTCTCGCGGGATACTTCTTTAGACCGTTCCTGGAAACGAATGTCAACCCGGGTTGTTAGGGCGACCAGGGCATCCAAGGTAGGAGGAACGTCACGGCCGGCCAACTCGTCCTTAATGCGCCCGAAGAGCCCTTCCCAGAAGGCTACTGTCAATGCCTCATTGTTCCAGCCCAGCTCAGAGGCCAGAGTACGGAACCGGATGGCATACTGACCAACCGTCAAATTTCCTTGGCGTAACCTGAGAAGGAATGAGATGGATGCAGAGGCACGTCCGGGTTCGTCGAATGTGGTATGAAAGACAAGAAGTCCCAGATGTTGGTTGTCATAGGGTCTTGATTCTCCCACAAGGGGTTCATCCAGGCCAGTGCTTCGCCCTCTAGATGGGACATCACAAAGGCTACCTTCGCTTGGTCAGAGGCAAAGAGGTGCAGAAGCAACTTGAAGTGTAGCGAGCACTGATTCAGAAATCCCCTGCAGGTCTTGGGGTCCCCGGCATACCAGGGTGGAGAGGCCAGGTGAAGCTTAGAGGTCTCAGATGAAGCCCCCACGGGAGCCGCAGTCGTGGTCAGAGTCGACAGGGACGTGGCAGTTGCTTGAAGGGTGTTCATGGGAGTGTCCACTGAGGACATGAAGGCCAGCATGATAGATTGGGTCTCACGTTGACGTACCAGTTCCTGCTGTAATCCGGCCAGCTGGGACGCTAGTGCTTCGGCAGGAGCCATGGCCTGTTCAAACTTATGTCCCGGTGGTAGATACTCTGGGCCGTGCACCGGACTCCTCCAGTGAGGCAACCCAGAGCTAACCCCAGTACAAGGAGTGTCCGATCACCCCACCAGAGGGTCTAGATGCACGGTAGCCGGAGCACTAACGGTACAGGAACAGAGTCATTCAGGAGACTGGAATGACGATGTCTCCAGGTCCACGGTGCTCGTGGAGGTAGTCCAGATGACGAGGCTCAGGTCCAGGTGCCGGGTAGAGACGTCAGGCGGGATCCAGGTCCAGCTGAACAAGTGGGCAGGTCCACAGGTGAAACAGAGGATCGGAGATGGGTTCAGGCTGGAGAAGATGGTGGGGTCACAGCCGACAGTCACCAAAGGACTTCCAGGGCGAACCGTGGTCAGAACCGGGTTAGAGTGGCAGGACTGGCTCTGTGAAATACACAAGGTTAATAGTAGACTAGGCAAGAGGGGACCTGAACACCTATCTTAATGAAACACGTTAAACAGGCACCGCCCACTTGGAAGGAAGCTCTTAATATAGCCTGTACCTGAATTTGGCAATATCCTGTTTCTGGAATGCTGGCCCTTTAAGAGGAGGTCAATGACCGCGCGCGCACCCTAATACGCATGCGCGAAGCCCGAGTGCTGGAGGCCAGAGCAGGAAGCAATGCAGAGGATGCAGGAGAGCCCGAGAGTGTTTTCTGAGTGGCACGGGAATGCCGGGAGCGGGGGACAGGGAGCATGGAGGATGCAGAGGAGGAAGAGTGAGCTGTGTGGCCGGGGCAGGAGGACCGGGAACCGGAGCGATGAGTGAGGGACAGCGTCGGGACCCGGGGAGCGTGACACATAGCCAGTGGCCATAGAGCATGACCGCTGGCTGTGCAGACAATGACTGAGCATTGTGGCATGGCAGGCAGATACTGTCACAGCCTGTAACCTATAACAGACGGGAGGACGGCCGGTAGGCGGAGAAAACACGAAAAGCTGTGTGTATAGATGCACAGTACAGGAAGTGAATGCGCGACCCGGAAGCAGTGTGCCGCCATGTCACCAAGTCTCGGTAAGTATGAAACACTGTTTTATTTCTGTTTCTCTTTATTTTTCAATTATTTTCCCCTGTGCCGGATCGGGATAGTGCACCCAGAATTCCGTGCCTGAATCTGGCACCTGGAAATCTTTGAAACCGCGTGGATCCAGATTTTTTTGGGGTACTTTGCACATTGCGACATCGCTACTGCGATGTCGGCAGGGTCAAATAAATAGTGACGCACATCGCGCCAGTAACGACGTCGCAACGTGTAAAGCCTAGATGCACCGATAAATGATCGCAAAAGCGTCGTAAATCGGTGATCTGTGTAGTGTCGGTCATTTTCATAATTTTGCTGCAGCGACAGGTACGATGTTGTTCCTCGTTCCTGCGGCACCACAGATCGCTGTGTATGAAGCCGCAGGAGCGAGGAACATCTCCTTACTTGCGTCCACCGGCTATGCGGAAGAAAGAAGGTGGGCGGGATGTTTACATCCCGCTCATCTCCGCCCCTCCGCTTCTATTGGCCGCCTGCCATGTGACGTCGCAGTGATGCTGCACGACCCGCCCCCTTAGGAAGGAGGCGGGTCACTGGCCAGAGCGACGTCGCAGGGCAGGTAAGTGCGTGTGAAGCTGCCGTAGCGATAATGTTCGCTACGGCAGCTATCACAAGATATCGCATTTGCGATGGTGACGGGTACTATCGAGCTCAGCATAGCTATCATCGGCTAGTGATATCGCAGCGTGCAAAGTACCCCTTACAGCTCAGCCCTACTCAGGAGGCAATAACTCCTTAAGTGCCTAATTTGCATTTGAATGAAAACACTATTTAGTTGGGAATGCTGCTACAAATAGATGTACTTACATTTATATAATCCATGGATTTAGAGTTTACAGACATTCACAGTAATGCAGATTGGAGAATTATTTTACTGAGAAATTCCTTCTAAACCAGATCAAAAAATTACATTCTTTCTATACCATTTCTGTGAGTAAAGCATATTGTAAGTATGATAATAGATTAGTATTTTGTATCTCATTTTAAATATTTGAATGAAGGATGGGTTTAAAATCACTGGGTGTGCACAGATTATTTTCTACTATTGCGTGCATTTGAAAAATGTTTTGTTTGACCATATTCTACATTTTAGCTAGGTCACTCTAAAATTCAAGTATTTTTATTGCTAGAATTTGCTTTTAGTTAGCCTATCACACAAAGTGTTTGATTTGGTTGATGGATATCAATTTACTCTAGTGCTATTGCTGTTTGGCAACACCACGCTTGACGTTGAACTTTACATTTCTTTAAATATTTCAAAGGATCATGGATTTTCCTGGGTTAATTTGTTACAAGACTATACTGGCTTTAACAGTGTGAGACCTGTATGGTCGTGTAATGCAATCCAATGTAAAACAATATAGTTTATTGACAAATCTATCATTTGCTGTCTTGCTTTTACCGGACATAATGGTGAACCCTACGTGTTATCAAAAAACGCCAATGGATCCTGGATTTTCCTGAATTAGCACATAATGAGACCCAGCAGATTTATTTGTCAGGTCATTTTACTATTGTGAGTTTAGTCTACAATACTAAAACACAATATAGTATCAGTTAAATGTGTATGGTATAATGTAATACAAGGCTATGAGTTGCAGCCGCTGCAGGTAAGAGTAGGTGGGAAGGTGCACTTAACGCTTGGCCACAAAAAGTGTGTATCAATCACTTCAATAGAATATTTGAATAAAAAAGGACTTCAGGGAAATACAGCATTGGATTAAAATATTAGGAATCCAATTCGAGAAAGCATTTTTACCCAATTTAAGAAATAAAACACTTTTAAATGTTGCAATATTTTTATGCAATTCCAAGTTGCTAAAAAATGTTGAGACTTTTGGTGCTTTACCAAAAAAGGTTGAGCTCAGGTGGAAAGGGGCATTGTGAAGCTCACCCTCCTAATTCAACAACATTTGCACCATGTCACTGGCATAAATTTTGCCATAAATGTACCTCTGTTCCCGATTGAAATAATAGTTCTGGTGAAGGAGCACTCCAGTTATAAAGTGTACCTCCATCAGTCCTGATCAGTAAGAATGGCATGCAAACCACCACTTTAATTGAATCGGGTCTTTTTTCCTTTATTGCCTCTGTGTGGCTTACTTAAAAAAAATTACTTCTTGCTCCTATGAGTGTAGTAGGGAATTGTGGATGGTATTGTTACCTAAACAAAACAATGCCTAGGTACCAAAATGCGGGCTCACAATTGTCTCAACAATTTGCACTAAGGTTCTCAGACACTTGGAAAATATGTTTAAATTTTTTCTGTACACATGTACAATGTGTAATTTTATTTTTAATTTCCTTACAATGCTATTGGTGTTCATTTTTTAAATGCTTTGACCAATATTAATTTTAAAAGGTACTGTTTTTATCCATGAAAGGCTAATGCATTTTCAATTCAATTAATATAAAAAGGTTAAAATAAATGTAATCTAATTATTCAGTCTGTGTAAACTTAACATTTCCATAAACCATGAAGTTCGTTGTTTAAGGAAACTGAAGTTTATAGTTAATTTAAAATTATAAAAATCTATATATATAAGATATAATGAAATGTATGAAATTTAGAATCAAGTCTGCAAAAATATACTGTTTGAAAAAATGTGTGGAAAGCTTTCACAACGTACTGTAAAGGTAAATTAAAAGGTAATTCATATAATGTATTTCATTTATGCTATTCAAATCACTGGTTTCCTAAGTTGTATTATTCTGTATCAGCAATATGTTTATTACCTTCATTTTTGGAATGGACTAATTGCATAAAATTTAAAGTTTATTTTATTCTGCAGCTGCATCCCCTTGTCACGCTCGCCAGGTGTAGCAAGCGTGGTGAAGTGTGTTTAGACCTACATGAGTCTGAAGCACAACAAAAAACACACGACAAAAGGGGCATCAGGAACACAAAAACAATGGGAGGCCCTGGAACTAGTAAGAGGGGTAAGTGAGCACCTCCTAACCTCACCTGCAATTGTCCCTTCTCTCCTCACCAGTCCCTATAAGTCTCCGCAACTGTCAGGAACTTAGGACCCTCAGAAGATCCTATAGTAACCCTGACTATTGAGGGGCAGGTGGGGTTCACTAGACTTTACCACTGCACTAACAACACACCAGGGAACTAAAGACAAATGAGGGAAAATGAACAAACAAAAGTATATAGCCATAGCACAGGAACTTGAAATGCAGAACCTTCCTCATAGGTGACACAATTGACTGTGTATCTTCAGCAGGGAATGCTGGGAAACACCACTACTTAAATCTGAAGGTCGAGACTACGAGGTAAGTACAGCTGATCAACTCAGCAAAGAACTGCTTTGGAAAAGCTACAATAGCAAAACTGGCGCTTAATCACTTTAGTGCCATGAGAAATTAAATCCATTTAAATGAAGAGAGCCAGATGAGAGGTTTCAGTCCAAAGACTGTCACTGATCTCAACTTTCAGGGAGATGATTGTACACCCCTCCTGATTGTCTGGGACTCTCTGCAGATCCTTTATACACAGCGTACAAGCATCCATACACTTCAACCTCCTGCCTCAATCTTAATTTTTATGCTTCCCATTGCCAGTTACTCCTCTATACTTTGTTTTAAATTTCATATTGCTTCAATACAGAATTACATGATGAGCTAGAACCAGGGCTATCTCTGCCTGCTTGGTGTACACTGTTCTTATCATTCCCTCTGTTTTACCTAAGTTAATTAAGATTATTAGAATAAAATCAGAGAACCTGAGCTGTGATCTCTAACATTATAACAGTGTGACAGGCAATGACTGTGCAGTCATCATCATAATCTTTGATATGCGTTCTTGCTTCACACACTCCATGGAAAACTTGAGTGGTGTATTTAATGCAATTACATCTTACAGAAACTTCTATTGACTAGGATAGTGACCCCATTTAGAGTACATATAAATCTATAAATAAGTAAAACAGTATAGTATATTAACAAGCCTGTCAATTGTTTCAATTTTAAATTAGATAGAAATATCTAATTTACAGAAAGGGAATTGCCATGTAAAATTTTGGTTTTCCAACAAAAGCAAGTAGGTTTGGAGGAAGCAATAAGCTAAATGTTTGCAACATGCTATAGTTCTTTTATAAGCAAAGGGCAATTTAATTTTTATTCACTATTGTGAGGAAATTTGCACTTTTACAATGTGTTTTAAAAATCTTTGCCTCTATAAGTATGTTTATCTTACTGACATATAATATTATTTGCAGTTTGTGGAATTGTTCCAAATATTAGACTGCTAACTAGAGATGAGCGAACCGGTCGCGGTTCGGCTCGAGGTCGGTTCGCCGAACGGAGCTCCCGTTCGAGTTCGGTTCGTCGAACGTTCGACGAACCGAACTCGAACTGCATAGGAAACAATGGCAGGCAATCACAAACACATAAAAACACCTAGAAAACACCCTCAAAGGTGTCCAAAAGGTGATAAACAACTCACAACACAACAAAAACACATGGGAAAGTGACAAGGACATATACTCATGCGAAAACAAAACAGCTGGACAAGGAAAAAGAGGAGGAGACACAGATATATGAGTATATGCAAGGAAACATCGATGCCATTACTGTGCAACTTGAGCCCTGCTCATTTTAGGCTTCCAATCTGGATAAATTGCCTGAGCTCAACACGTACGCCTTGGGGATCTTGTCGTGTCCTGAAGCCAGCGTTCTCTCGGAACCTGTCTTCAGTGCTGCTGGGGGTCTGCTGGCAAATAAGCACACATGTCTGTCCACTGACAATGTGGACATGGCTCTCAGAGGACTTTTCTTCCCCTGGGTCAGCCAGGGGACGGGAAAGGCACGCGTATTTTTGAGAGTGCTTCATGCAAAGCATCTTTTTCATCTTGAAAATTGGGTCAACTGATGCCAGTCAAGTGGGGTGTGTGTGGCCCAATTAGTGGAAACAAGGGAGACTGTGGTTGGAGTCCCCTCGCTTTTGAAAAAAGAACCAAGATGAACAAGTCATGGCTCTCAGAGGACTTTTCTTCCCCTGGCTCAGCCAGGGGAGGTGAAAGGCACGCGTATTTTTGAGAGTGCTTCATGCAAAGCATCTTTTACATTTTGAAAAGGGGGGTCAACTGAAGCCAGTCAAGTGGGGTGTGTGTGGCCCAATTAGTGGCAACGAGGGAGACTGTGGTTGGAGTCCCCTCGCTGTGTTTCTAAAAGAACCAAGATGAACAAGTCATGGCTCTCAGAGGACTTTTCTTCCCCTGGGTCAGCCAGGGGACGAGAAAGGCACACGTATTTTTGAGAGTTCTTCATGCAAAGCATCTTTTTCATTTTGAAAAGGGGGGTCAACCGATGCCAGTCAAGTTGGGTGTGTGTGGCCCAATTAGTGGCAACGAGGGAGAGTGTGGTTGGAGTCCCCTCGCTGTGTTTCTAAAAGAACCAAGATGAACAAGTCATGGCTCTCAAAGGACTTTTCTTCCCCTGGGTCAGCCAGGGGACAGGAAAGGCACGCGTATTTTTGAGAGTGCTTCATGCAAAGCATCTTTTTCTTTTTCAAAAGGGGGGTCAACCGATGCCAGTCAAGTGGGGTGTGTGTGTGGCCCAATTAGTGGCAACGAGGGAGACTGTGGTTGGAGTCCCCTTGCTGTGTTTCTAAAAGAACCAAGATGAACAAGTCATGGCTCTCAGAGGACTTTTCTTCCCCTGGGTCAGCCAGGGGACGGGAAAGGCACGCGTATTTTTGAGAGTGCTTCATGCAAAGCATCTTTTTCATTTTGAAAAGGGGGGTCAACTGATGCCAGTCAAGTGGGGTGTGTGTGGCCCAATTAGTGGAAACGAGGGAGACTGTGGTTGGAGTCCCCTCGCTGTGTTTCTAAAAGAACCAATATGAACAAGTCATGGCTCTCAGATGACTTTTCTTCCCCTGGGTCAGCCAGGGGACGGGAAAGGCACGTGTATTTTTGAGAGTGCTTCATGCAAAGCATCTTTTTCTTTTTCAAAAGGGGGGTCAACCGATGCCAGTCAAGTGGGGTGTGTGTGGCCCAATTAGTGGCAACGAGGGAGACTGTGGTTGGAGTCCCCTTGCTTTTGAAAAAAGAACCAAGATGAACAATTCATGGTTCTCAGAGGACTTTTCTTCCCCTGGGTCATCCAGGGGAGGCGAAAGGCACGCGTATTTTTGAGAGTGCTTCATGCAAAGCATCTTTTTCTTTTTCAAAACGGGGGTCAACTAGTCAAGTAGGGTGTGTGTGGCCCAGTTAGTGGAAACGAGGGATGCATATAGCTTGCATATAGCTATTGGATTTTTCAAGTCAGTATTCACACAGCAGTTTCTGCTATTTCATGCATTCCCCTTACATAGTCACTGGTGTGCATACCTTATCTCCCCATAGTGATGTTTTTTTAGGTTTTTGCCCCCAGTTCGGACTTAGAATGGTGTTCCAAACGTTATTCTTATTTGTTAGTATTTTTTCGTTTGTGAACCCTCCCCAACCACACCTATTGCCAATCCATATCATACGCATAAATAGCCTGGGTCTCAGCTTCCCATACACGGTACGTTTTTTAACTGCATGAGAGGACACACACAAGCTAGGGACCCCAACGTAGAGAAATACTTTGGCGTAGTGTTGGGGCTCTATTGCATTGATCAATTCAGTAGCTAAATTTCTCTTGATTCATATGTTCATGGCAGTAATGCAGATTCCATTTTTCACATTTTCACTCTTGCATATAGCTATTGGATTTTTCAAGTCAGTATTCACACAGCAGTTTCTGCTATTTCATGTATTCCCCTTACATAGTCACTGGTGTGCATACCTTATCTCCCCATAGTGATGTTTTTTTAGGTTTTTGCACCCAGTTCGGACTTAGAATGGTGTTCCAAACGTTATTCCTATTTGTTAGTATTTTTTCGTTTGTGAACCCTCCCCAACCACACCTATTGCCAATCCATATCATACGCATAAATAGCCTGGGTCTCAGCTTCCCATACACGGTAAGTTTTTTAACTGCATGAGAGGACACACACAAGCTAGGGACCCCAACGTAGAGAAATACTTTGGCGTAGTGTTGGGGCTCTATTGCATTGATCAATTCAGTAGCTAAATTTCTCTTGATTCATATGTTCATGGCAGTAATGCAGATTCCATTTTTCACATTTTCACTCTTGCATATAGCTATTGGATTTTTCAAGTCAGTATTCACACAGCAGTTTCTGCTATTTCATGTATTCCCCTTACATAGTCACTGGTGTGCATACCTTATCTCCCCATAGTGATGTTTTTTTAGGTTTTTGCACCCAGTTCGGACTTAGAATGGTGTT
Organism: Anomaloglossus baeobatrachus; assembly: GCF_048569485.1. Lineage (NCBI taxonomy): Eukaryota > Metazoa > Chordata > Amphibia > Anura > Aromobatidae > Anomaloglossus > Anomaloglossus baeobatrachus. The sequence goes on from NC_134358.1 coordinate 283,153,824, forward strand.
CCAAACGTTATTCCTATTTGTTAGTATTTTTTCGTTTGTGAACCCTCCCCAACCACACCTATTGCCAATCCATATCATACGCATAAATAGCCTCGGTCTCAGCTTCCCATACACGGTACGTTTTTTAACTGCATGAGAGGACACACACAAGCTAGGGACCCCAACGTAGAGAAATACATTGGCGTAGTGTTGGGGCTCTATTGCATTGATCAATTCAGTAGCTAAATTTCTCTTGATTCATATGTTCATGGCAGTAATGCAGATTCCATTTTTCACATTTTCACTCTTGCATATAGCTATTGGATTTTTCAAGTCAGTATTCACACAGCAGTTTCTGCTATTTCATGTATTCCCCTTACATAGTCACTGGTGTGCATACCTTATCTCCCCATAGTGATTTTTTTTAGGTTTTTGCACCCAGTTCGGACTTAGAATGGTGTTCCAAACGTTATTCCTATTTGTTAGTATTTTTTCGTTTGTGAACCCTCCCCAACCACACCTATTGCCAATCCATATCATACGCATAAATAGCCTGGGTCTTAGCTTCCCATACACGGTAAGTTTTTTAACTGCATGAGAGGACACACACAAGCTAGGGACCACAACGTAGAGAAATACTTTGGCGTAGTGTTGGGGCTCTATTGCATTGATCAATTCAGTAGCTAAATTTCTCTTGATTCATATGTTCATGGCAGTAATGCAGATTCCATTTTTCACATTTTCACTCTTGCATATAGCTATTGGATTTTTCAAGTCAGTATTCACACAGCAATTTCTGCTATTTCATGTATTCCCCTTACATAGTCACTGGTGTGCATACCTTATCTCCCCATAGTGGAAACGAGGGAGACTGTGGTTGGAGTCCCCTCGCTGTGTTTTACATGCTTTTAGAAGGGCATGACATGGCTTGGAGGTTGACTTTCAGCATCTTCAAACTGTTGGCTACCAAAATGCTGCCTTTCCAACCTTTTTAACCGAGGATTTTCGAGACCTTATGCCCATCGCAGTGCCCCAAGTGCCGATGCCCAGGCGCCACTCCTTCTCCAACAAAGGCGTGCAGGCGCTACACCAGCATGTCGCACTAAGCATCACTGATTTCTTGAGAAACTCTGTGTGATAGGGTGCATTTCACCACAGATAATTGGCCCAGTAAGCATGGACAGGGGCGTTACATGTCGCTGACTGGGCATTGGGTTACTGTGGGGAGAGATGGAGAAGGGTCTGCTGTACAAGTCTTGCCGTCCCCACGAGTTGTGTCAATCCTTCTTCTGTATGTAGAAGTTAATACACTGCTTCTGCCTCTTCAACCTCGTGTGGGTCCTCCACCTGGGCCCAAACCCTGTGTGGTCAGGCCACCCTTCCTTGTAACTGCGCACAAGGAATACCACACACCTTCTTACTATGCTGGCAGCAGAGCTCAATGCCATCAGGCGGTCAAAGGTTTACTTTGAAATGTATGGGAAATGTGAGTCACACCGCTGAGAAGTTGTGGACGGTTAGCTCTGGAGACCGAGTTTCATCAATGGTTGTCTCCACTCAACCAGCAGCCAGGGAAGGCCGGGTGCGACAATGATGCAAACATGGGTGCGGCCCTTCGCTGTGACAATGTGACACACGTGCCATGTGTGGCTCACGTGTTGAACCTGGTTGTCCAGCAGTTTTTAAAGCACTATCCTGGCCCACATGGCCTTCTGCAGCGAGCACGGTGTAACGCCTTCCTTGATCCACACACTCAGATGGGCTGTAAATGATAGGCTAGAGGGAAGCCACTCACCAAGAAGGACCCCTAGAACCCTGAAACCCTTTAACCCCTATAAAGGGATTAGGAATTACACAGGGCCCAAGGTGATCAATACCTGTGGAAGGCTGCAGTTCCAGAGAATAGTCAGGCAGGGTCAAAACATTAGTTGAGGAACAGGAACAGAATGGGACGGCCAGGACTTAATCAGAAAACAAGCAGAGGTGAAATGCGGATCGACCAACAAGGTACATAAACAGCAAGCAGGAAAAGTAGTCAGGTAAAAAGCACACAAAATCATAAAACTGAACTGGGGGTAAAAGTAACCAGAGGCTCATAGCTATGTCTGGCAGTGGTCTGCAGACAGGATGGGCATAAAAAAGGGTGTGGTGTCTTCCCATTGGTTGTAGCTGAATGATGGTACTTCATCTGTGAGATACCCACCAGCTACATTCAGCCAGAGATTCTGCATCTGTCAAGGTAATGCAGCCCAGTGGGTGAGCATAACCTGCGTCCACCTGCGCCGCTGGCATCGACTCCTCTCCCATCATCAGCACTATGCATGAAAGGAACACGTTGTCACCTGGCAACCGGAGTACAAATTGACGGAGCGGACTCCGTTGGTGACTTAACAGCCGTGTGCGGCAATGATGCAAACCTGGCTGCGGGCCATCGTCAGGGCAATGTGACACACGTGCCTTGTATGGCTCACGTGTTGAACCTAATTCTCCAGCAATTTTTAAAACACCATCCCGGCCTACATGGCCTTGTGCAGCGGGCACGCTCACTATGTGCTCACTTCGATCGTGCGCACACAGCAGCTCAACAACTTTCGTCGCTACAGAAGTCTTTAGGTCTGGTGGATAAACGCCTGAAATGCGATGTGCCGACACGCAGGAATTTGAATCTGCACATGTTGCAGCGTTTGTGGCAGCACCGCCGAACCCTGCTGCAATACGTTATGACATATACCCTGGGATAACTTGATCCAGAGGTGGTGCAGATCACGCTGCTGGAGTGGTGTCAGATCAAGGACCTATGCACCCTTCTACACATTTTACAAATGTCGACAAAGATGTTTAGCACTGGCGATGCCATTCTCAGCGTGACAATTCTGGTCATCTACATGATGGAGCACACTGTAATTATTATTCGGAGTCAGGTGTTGGGACAAGAGGAAGGGGAGGAAGTACAGGAGGAGTCATATGCGGAAGGGATAACAAGATCTACGAGGTCCAGATGGTCAGCGGCACCTAGGAGGCAGTCATGGTGAGGGAGAGGGATTAACAAGGGCGCATAGTATCAGCAAAAAGTGTTGAGGAAGGTGCAGGAGCCCATGAAGAAATGGAGGACGAACTGGCAATGGGCATGGAAGACTCAGCAGATGAGTGAGAGCTTGCTCACATTTCGGTTGTGGGAGGTTGTGGGGAGAGGGCAGAGGAAGGAGGCATGATTCTCACCTCTCTGCCACCAACACACTAAGGACTTGGTCCTCCTGGATGCACAAGACACATGAGCGCCTTCTTGCTGCACTACCTACAACATGACCCTCGGATTGTGCGAATTCAAAGTAATCCTGACTACTGGGTTGCCACACTGTTAGATCCCCGGTACAAGACAAAATTTGGCAAAATAATTCCTGCCATAGAAATGGACGCACGTATACAGGAGTATCTGCAGAAGGTGGTACGCAATCTTAGATCTGCTTTTCCACTAAACACCAGTGCTGCACAGAGTGAATCTCAACGCTTTGTCATGGATAGGAGGAAATGGTCTTTTACTTGTCCACATCTGAGGGACCGAGGGCTGGCTGCTGTGCTGAGATGGCGTTGAGTACGGTGTCCCTGCAGAGTTGCACTTTAGTTCATATACCAAAATGAGTTGAAAAAGGACAGATGCTGGTGGAAAGGGGAACAGGTGTGTTGGAAAGGGGAAAAAAGTTTTTGTCCGTGTATTTGGTGGTTAAGCAACAGTAACATTTGCTGAAGAAACATCATCTGTTACAGTGGGACTGGCAGATTTGGATAAGGTGGTATATACTATGTTACCGCTATATACCGAAAATTATTAAGAAAGGAAAGAGAAAGGTATATATCCCCATCAGCAGTCAGTGTCCACCGTGCTCCCAGATGGAAAAGGAGAGGTTGGCAACTGGAAGGTTTGGTGGAGGATACAGAGCTGTGTGGCTATGAAACTAATAGTAGCCTGAACCGAGTTAGACGCCATTCGGATCTGGAGACTGGGAGCCCTGTTAGCGTCACAGGGTCCACATGCCCACCCAGCCCAGGAACTCCCTGTTAACAACACAGGGGCCATTTAGTACGCTGACCGTGTGCGTAGGGGCCACACCTGTGGACAGCAGGTGCATCAGCAGCAGCAGGCCTGTTAATGCCATTAGGAGTGGCTGGCAGGGGAGCAGTATTTTACCATTAATATGACAGCAGGTTTGGTATTCATATGAGCTAAGTGTGATAATGGGCAGCTATTAGTGCATACTAATGCAGATTTTTGCTGGTATTTTACCAATATAGGGATGTTGTAAACTGCTTTTGTAATGCTCTATACTTTGAACTTGTTACTTGGCCTGCTAAAGATTCAGTAAATTTATTATATATGCTTGGTTATTGTGGGTTTAGTACGTGCTCCCCTTGCCTTGATTTTCAGTTAATGTTTGTGTCTATGTTTTTTAATATGCCATCAATAAAGGAAATTTTAATAATCTATAGTTTTATTGGGATAATTTGGTTTAATCATTTTTTATTCTGTTAATGCCACTGGGCTGCACAAGCAGGACTGGTAGGACAGGAGCTGGTCTTAACCGTTCTGCGTTACCAACTGTGGTGGTGGCCTGCATCGACACCCTATCCCTGCCTACCTCTGGCCTAAAGCCGCAATGGGTTCAACACATGGAGGTGTGCTCTTTCGGAGCATAATAGAAGACAGCGCACCTCCTTGTTGGCTCCAGCCCCTTTTATAACCTGGGTCCGCCCCAAACCAGGGTGAACCACAATGCACCTCCTGGAGACAAAAGCAGAGTGACACGTCATGAGTGGCATAACTAGCGTCCTATTTGGAACCGCAACTTCAATGATGACCTCATGGCTGCCATGACCCAAACACCTCACCAGTCATTGTCTGACCATCAATAATGCGGTGACAAGTCATAGGGGCGGGCCTCTGCAAGCCATTTGGGAGTGGCCTGGCCACATCGTCAGGACACCTAATGCCCTGTAGTCTATATGGGACCCCCACATCAGGGGCAGGGCCAAAGAGTTCATTACCGGACATAGTCTCTGATGCAGTAAGTGCCTGAGCATGCTCAGTAGCATTAAATACAGTGTCTGAAAAAAGACTATCAGCTTTATGGTGTCTAGGCACAACACAGGACCTAGACCCAGCACGGAGTGCAAGTACCTGTGCAAAGAGGCTTTTCGCACTAAGTGTGGGAGCATGCGCTGTATCCCGAAATGATGACTTAGCCTCAGCAATGGCACAGTCAGGCTGAGCATACTCACTAGGCGAAACAGTGTAGTTAGGCTGCGGCTGGGGTAAATCGGCACACGCATGCGCACTAGCTGCCTCTCCACACTTAGACGTGGAGGAGAAAGCAGCCAGCTGGACAACCCAAGGCACAGCCCTAAATGGCAGCTGACGCCTGGGCACAAATGAAACCGCAGCAGGCTTCAGGTTTCAGGTTTTATAACAACAAATACCATCCAAAAGAACAGGTGTACTTCTTCCCATGGATAATCTGATATGATCCTTTTTTTCACGGACACAACCATCGCTAACAAATGTAGATGAGGCCAAAACAGCAGCTGCTTCAATGGATCTGAAGTGCTCCATAAAGTGGCCTCTCCTCCACCCCAATTTCAAGATCCCAAATACTCCATTCCTCTGTGGTGTCAATCCAATCGCACTTGCTTCCTAACAGCTCTCAAGTTTCCACCAGCCCTGCTGAGTATGGGGTAACAGAGATGGTTGAGTTTGCATAGCTGTTCAGTCGCACTATAGCCTGGGAATCAGAGATCTGCTCCAAAGCTGCAATGAGTACAGACAAGGAAGTTATTATTATTTTTATTATTATTTATTTATAGAGCACCATTGATTCCATGGTGCTGTACATGAGAAGGGGGTTACATACAGAATACATATACAAGTAACTATAGACAGACTGGTACAGAGGGAAGAGGGCCCTGCCCTTGCGGGATTACATTCTAAAGGATTTTTGGGAGGAGACAGTAGGAGTGGTGTAGGTTGAGCGTCAAGTACGTATGGTGGTGGTGTCATTGAAGGTTATAGTCATTTCTGAACAGATGAGTTTTCAGATTCAGTTTCAAGCTTGCGGGTGTAGCAGATAATCTGATGTGTTGAGGTAGCGAGTTCCATGAGACAGGGGAAATGATCTGCGCAGATGGCCAGAAGCTTTGTGAGTGGGATCCAGGCCCCGATGAAGAAGGTGCTGAGCCTAATCTACACCCTCATTTCCAAAAAGTAAATCCTCCTGGAGGAGACAATGGGGAACATGATGAGGAGCACAGATACCTGATTGGAATGACAACTTTACTATTCGGTCAGGGCAGGAAGAGGTTGTCTCGGAGGACTCAGGACGAGGGGAATTAAAACACACAGGGTTTTTGATGAGGTTGGAGACCAAACTTACTGTCAAACCAAAGTCAGCCAGTCGATAAGGTCAGCATAGGAGGTGGAGGAGGATGCTACTGACGACGAGGTTACGTTGCGTCTTCCTGGCCAGAGACAAAGTACTGGAAGCACGTCAACAACTGAATCCTGGACCACAACTTTGACTCTGAGCAGAATTAGTGTTGGCTATGCAGGTCACATGGGCTGTAAGCCTTGCCTAGCCTGTGAATTTTTGGACATCGCAAAGGATCACCCAAGTCATGGAATCTGTAAGATTTGTCAACAATCTGTAAGTAGAAGGCAAAAACTCACACCTTTGAGTAGTTCCTCCATGAAGTGTCACATGGATATGAATTGATAGCGTGAAGGTGTATTGCTCAGCTTTAGCCACTGTCAATGCAACATGCTTATTTGCCATTGCATGCATTGTTGCAGACTACACACAAGGGGCTGCTGTTTTTTTGGATCTGCCTTTGTTTGGTCACTATAGCAATATCAAATTGCTCTTCGGATGTGGACTTAGAGATGCTGTCTATGAACAGAAGGAAAAGCTAAAGGTGTGTGTTACAGCAAGGAGCCACCGCGGAAACACTTTGTTCAATTGTGAGGGGAGTCATGTTGTACTTTGATGATGAGCCCCGTAATGCCAGTGAGCAGCATCCTGTGCCACAGACCAACAATCTTACAGTGCTGTCTATACTGTTTACCGTGAGAGGAGCGTAAAGTCTGTATTTCTGGAAACTGGACATCAGAGTACCCGGGTACGGTAGGCTGTGCCCAGACAATAATGCGGGCACGCAACACTTTGTTTTATTAGCAAAACACATATCTGTTCTGGATAGGCCGACTATATAGACAATAAGACTTGCTGCCTCTGCACTGTCAAATTGTCACGTACAGTTTAAATCATAGAGGGACAGCAACACATGTTTGCATTGACTGTTGCTTTTCAAGATTTCCATGACTGTGTTGCAGAGCTGTGTGGTTTGCATTCACACTGTTATCATCTGCATTATCTGTGAGGCTTCAGTTAACAAGGGTATTCAGGGGGGGTAATGTGTTTTGACTATGTTTAGGTAGATAACTTGGAAGCTCTTGTGATGCGCCACTGGTAAGTCGTGTTCAAACACACACGCACAAACACAAAATTACTGCTACACAGAGGGATTAGCAGGTAGTAAGCAACAGAATAGATTGTTCAATTATTTAAATTGTATGCATGGTTCTTATTGTTTGTTTTGGTAAAGTTAAACAATCATTTATCAACCCAACTGCCTAGAGTCCTTTTCCTGTTGCCTGGTTTTGCTGCATACTGGGTAGCCCACCCTGTACACAACTTAAAATGAAGCATAAGTCGCAATGTGAATTTCACTGTGCTACAATGCGGCCTAGTGTGCCTGTTCAACCACCGCCTGCCCCATCAAGTGCATCTGCGTTCTCTTCATCCTCTGTGACTGTGGGGACAGCAGTCACACATGGTTTTTCACACTGAACTTCCACTCCTTTACCCGCAACAGGGAGTGTGATTGGCAGGTCATCACTTGTTTTGGAAGTGGAAACAGAAGGTATTGTTGAGCTGTCAGACATCGAGAGAACCATCATTGGATGCAGGCTACATTATATCCACGCCTGCACCTTCGTCACAGATTGGCTGGACTACCTGCAGTTAATAATTGCATTCCAGAAATGGAAAGGAGTGTAGAATGCAAATGTGTTGTACCTTGCTTGGCAGCAAAGGAACACTAACTTAGTATTCCAGACAATTTTAGGATGGCAGAAAAAGAGTCAGGTCTTTGGGCAAATTAAATAGCGTGGCAAAAGTGGACAGATGGGTACAGGGGCCGTGTTCTGTGGGTACCAGGACAGTAAAAGAAGCCTCACTTTCTATCCCTCCTAATGATCAAATGCAGCAAGGAATTCCCTGAGTTTGCTATAAAATTAGCATAGCTAAATGTGCATGAGGGTAGAATGCAGAGGTGCTTGAGATTGCTTGGCACAAGTGGCACAATAAAGGAGTCCAACAGCCAGTTCTATGATGCCACTAAATGGCAGTATTTTTTGCTATCATTATAGCTTATTAAAAACAGAGAAGGAGGGTGTCCTGCGCAGGTGCTAGAAATAGCTGGGCACCAGTGAAGCACTAATGGAGTACAACAGCCACTTCTTGTATGCCACTAAGTTTACTCAATTTTTGGTATTATAACGTCTTAGTAAGTAACAATGAGTTTGACTGTGCAATGCAGGCAGAGGTGCTGCAAATATCTTTGCACTAGTGGGACTATACAGAAGTCCAATAGCCACGTTTAGGATGCCACTAAATTCACTCAGTGTTTGCTAGTATAATGGCTTAGCTACAATGAGTTTGAGTGTGCAATGCAGGCAGACGTGCTGCAAATATCTTTGCACTAGTGGGACTATACAGAAGTCCAACAGCCAAGTTTAGGATGCCACTAGGTTCACTGAGTGTTTGCTAGTATAATGGCTTAGTAAAAATGAGTTTGAGTGTGCAATGCAGGCAGAGGTGCTGCAAATATCTTTGCACTAGAGGGACTATACAGAAGTCCAACAGCCACGTTTAGGATGCCACTAAGTTTCCTCAGTGTTTGCTAGTATAATGGCTTAGTAACAATGAGTTGGAGTGTGCAATGTAGGCAGACGTGCTGCAAAATTCTTTGCACTAGTGGGACTATACAGAAGTCCAATAGCCACGCTTAGGATGACACTAAGATCACTCAGTGTTTGCTAGTATAATGGCTTAGTTATAATGAGTTGGAGTGGGCAATGCAGGCAGACGTGCTGCAAATATCTTTGCACTAGTGGGACTATACAGAAGTCCAATAGCCACGTTTAGGATGCCACTAGGTTCACTGAGTGTTTGCTAGTATAATGGCTTAGTAACAATGAGTTTGAGTGTGCAATGCAGGCAGACGTGCTGCAAATATCTTTGCACTAGTGGGACTATACAGAAGTCCAACAGCCACGTTTAGGATGCCACTAAGTTTCATCAGTGTTTGCTAGTATAATGGCTTAGTAACAATGAGTTGGAGTGTGCAATGCAGGCAGACGTGCTGCAAATATCTTTGCACTAGTGGGACTATACAGAAGTCCAATAGCCACGTTTAGGATGCCACTAAGTTCACTCAGTGTTTGCTAGTATAATGGCTTAGTTATAATGAGTTTGAGTGTGCAATGCAGGCAGACGTGCTGCAAATATCTTTGCACTAGTGGGACTATACAGAAGTCCAATAGTCACGTTTAGGATGCCACTAGGTTCACTGAGTGTTTGCTAGTATAATGGCTTAGTAACAATGAGTTTGAGTGTGCAATGCAGGCAGAGGTGCTGCAAATATCTTTGCACTTGTGGGACGATACAGAAGTCCAAAAGCCATGTTTAGGATGCCACTAGGTTCACTGAGTGTTTGCTAGTATAATGGCTTAGTAACAATGAGTTTGAGTGTGCAATGCAGGCAGACGTGCTGCAAATATCTTTGCACTAGTGGGACTATACAGAAGTCCAACAGCCACGTTTAGGATGCCACTAAGTTTCCTCAGTGTTTGCTAGTATAATGGCTTTGTAACAATGAGTTGGAGTGTGCAATGCAGGTAGACGTGCTGCAAATATCTTTGCACTAGTGGGACTATACAGAAGTCCATTAGTCACGTTTAGGATGACACTAAGTTCACTCAGTGTTTGCTAGTATAATGGCTTAGTTATAATGAGTTGGAGTGTGCAATGCAGGCAGACGCACTGCAAATAATTTTGCACTAGTGGGACAATACAGAAGTCCAATAGCCACTTTTAGGATGACACTAGGTACACTCAGTGTTTGCTAGTATAATGGCTTAGTAACAATGAGTTTGAGTGTGCAATGCAGACAGACGTGCTGCAAATATCTTTGCACTAGTGGGACTATACAGAAGTCCAATAGCCACGTTTAGGATGCCACTAGGTTCACTGAGTGTTTACTAGTATAATGCCTTAGTAACAATGAGTTTGAGTGTGCAATGCAGGCAGACGTGCTGCAAATATCTTTGCACTAGTGGGACTATACAGAAATCCAATAGCCACGTTTAGGATGCCACTAGTTTCACTGAGTGTTTGCTAGTATAATGGCTTAGTAACAATGAGTTTGAGTGTGCAATGCAGGCAGACGTGCTGCAAAAATCTTTGCACTAGTGGGAGTATACAGAAGTCCAATAGTCACGTTTAGGATGCCACTAGGTTCACTGAGTGTTTGCTAGTATAATGGCTTAGTAACAATGAGTTTGAGTGTGCAATGCAGGCAGAGGTGCTGCAAATATCTTTGCACTTGTGGGACGATACAGAAGTCCAACAGCCATGTTTAGGATGCCACTAGGTTCACTGAGTGTTTGCTAGTATAATGGCTTAGTAACAATGAGTTTGAGTGTGCAATGCAGGCAGAGGTGCTGCAAATATCTTTGCACTTGTGGGACGATACAGAAGTCCAACAGCCATCTTTAGGATGACACTAGGTTCACTGAGTGTTTGCTAGTGTAATGGCTTAGTAACAATGAGTTTGAGTGTGCAATGCAGGCAGACGTGCTGCAAATATCTTTGCACTAGTGGGACTATACAGAAGTCCAACAGCCACGTTTAGGATGCCACTAATTTTCCTCAGTGTTTGCTAGTATAATGGCTTAGTAACAATTAGTTGGAGTGTGCAATGCAGGTAGACGTGCTGCAAATATCTTTGCACTAGTGGGACTATACAGAAGTCCATTAGCCACGTTTAGGATGACACTAAGTTCACTCAGTGTTTGCTAGTATAATGGCTTAGTTATAATGAGTTGGAGTGTGCAATACAGGCAGACGTGCTGCAAATAATTTTGCACTAGTGGGACAATACAGAAGTCCAATAGCCACGTTTAGGATGACACTAGGTACACTCAGTGTTTGCTAATATAATGGCTTAGTAACAATGAGTTCGAGCGTGCAATGCAGGCAGACGTGCTGCAAATATCTTTGCACTTGTGGGACGATACAGAAGTCCAACAGCCATGTTTAGGATGCCACTAGGTTCACTGAGTGTTTGCTAGTATAATGGCTTAGTAACAATGAGTTTGAGTGTGCAATGCAGGCAGACGTGCTGCAAATATCTTTGCACTAGTGGGACTATACAGAAGTCCAATAGCCACGTTTAGGATGACACTAGGTTCACTGAGTGTTTGCTAGTAGAATGGCTTAGTAACAATGAGTTTGAGTGTGCAATGCAGGCAGACGTGCTGCAAATATCTTTGCACTACTGGGACTATACAGAAGTCCAATAGCCACGTTTAGGATGCCACTAAGTTCACTCAGTGTTTGCTAGTATAATGGCTTAGTAACAATGAGTTGGAGTGTGCAAAGGGCAGAAGGGTACAGTGGCAGGGTTGTGGGTCTCTGGGTACAGGAAAGGAAGCCTGCCCTTCTATCCCTCCTAATGGGGATATGCAGCGAGGAAATCCCTGACCCTAGCTACACAGACGCTGTCATCTTGTGTAGCTGTTAAACTCTGTTTTCAGGACCTGTCACCTATGGCTCTGACCCTGCCGGTACGAGCCCTTAAAAGGACTTATAGAAAGTGCCCTCCCTAAGCTGTCCAGCGCTGTGTATGGAGCGCATACAGCAGTATCGGCGAGAGGACTCAGGACGGAGCTGCGCCAGTGATGTCTGACACCAAGGACGCAGAAGAGATAATGGCGTCCAGATGGGCAGATACTCGTTTTTATAATGCAGGGACATGTGACATGGACATCCTATCACACATGCCGTTGCTTCTCTCGCTAAAAGTCCACTTAGCTGTGTGTGTGTCTTGGATTGGCTGACATGCTGGCCCTCCCCACTACATGCGCACGCTTAGGGAAGGAAGACAAGGACAAAAATAAAAAAAATGGCGATCGCCATTATCCATACAGCAGTGATCTGAATGCTCTGTTCCCGCACACTATACACTGAAATTTCACAATAGTGTGAGTCACAGAGTGACTTACACTATTACAGCGGAAGGCCAGCTAGGAATTAGCTGGGTTTTTTGCTGCTAGAACCATTCTCGAACGTATCTAGAACTATCGAGCTTTTGCAAAAAAGCTCGAGTTCTAGTTCGATCTAGAACAGCCCCCAAAATCACTCGAGCCGCGAACTGGAGAACCACGAACCTAGAACCGCGCTCAACTCTACTGCTAACTAAATGTAGTCTAAATATTAAGTTCCAAAAATAAGCAATTACTTGACATATCCATAAAGTGTTGATAACAGTTCCCTTGTAACCCAATCTCTTTCAACAACTTGGTTGTGTATTCTGAAGTGTTTAAAATTATTTCAACCCTTTTGTCTATGCTGAGATATGAATAATAATTCTTTCACACCTAAGAATGTTATTTGGGTTGTATTAAAAATGCAATCCCTAATTGAAATGTATTTAAAAGCTGATATTTAGGCACAGAGTCTTTCTCTAGCATAGAGTTGAGTCAGGTTGCAAGTACCTTTATATTTCCACGTGGTACGCTACTCCCGTTCAGCTGTACATTGCTCCTGTGGCTCCCCTGGGCTGCTCATCATTGCCCATCTATAAGCACTGCCTTCTCTGCACACTGGCCGGCCTATTGTCTATAATTGGTTGCAGTCATATGCGCTCCCAGCCTGTGTGACAGCGTTTGGCTGCAACCAGGCTTCCCTCATCATGGCTCAGTCTTTGTCTGTCTGCACTCATAGTGGCTAGTCATGCTCTATGACTGCTTGCTGTGACTGAGATGTAGCAGAGCTGAATAGCCGTGAGACCTATTGTGGATTACGTTGGAAATGCAGCGGTGTTTAGGGGGTTCATAAAGTGGTGAAAGAGGGGTTTTTTTGTATTTTATTCCAAATAAAGAATTTTTTTGATATCTGTGTTTATTTACTTTCCCTTACAGATTAGTGATGGGTGGTCTCAAAAACACCTGTCATCACTAATCTAGGACTTAGTGGCTGCTGTAGGCTGCCACTAACTCCTGATTACCATGATTGCTACTGCACCAGGGCAATCAGGAAAGCCAGGTAAAGCACCATGCATGTCACAGCTAAGGGATGCAACAATTCTGGGTGGCTGCAAATTTCTATTTTTAGGCTGTAGGGGTGGCCACTAACCATGGCTCTCCCCAATCTGAAAACACCAGCCCTCAGCTGTTGGGCTTTATCTTGGCTGGGTAGCTGCATGCGGTTCCTCTTATTTTGATACTCAGCCAAAATAAGTGCAGGGCTGGGGGCTGCAGCCTTGGGCTTATCTATGCTGGGTATCATAATATGGAGGAAGCCTATGCTAATTTTTTTATTCATTTATTTATTTTTACTATATGGGTAGAGTCACACATTTGACTTGCATGAGTGCAGTGAGCAAATCTCGAATTGCACTCGGCCTCATGAAAGACAATGCTGAGATGACATTCAAGTGCAGTGCGATATACTGTACGTACAGGGGCTGACAATGGAGATGTGGGGATTAATCCCTCCCTATTCTACGCAGCTGTGATCTGATCGCAGGATCGGATCACAGATACATGGCACTCAGACCACGCTCACAACAGAGCCTGAGCCAAGGGTTATTAGCATTTTGTATCTGATGCTCTTGCATTAGATGCCATACACCAGTGTGACCCCGGCTTATGATATAGATGCGCATATGTGAATGTGATTAGTCAGCTGACACACAGACATGCTGCCACTCAATGTCTGCTGACTGCAACCAATCATAGGCTGCAGTGGCCAGAGAAAGCAGTTACTTTTCAATCAATGTTAATTAGCTGCTCTGGAAAGGAATGTTCAGCCTGCCACCTTAACAAAGCCTTTGTAAGTACAGTGCGCGCGCTCCTCTCTTCCTATCCCCTCTAACAACATTAATAAACTCCAGTTTCTGGTCCCTATAGTCTTATATGGGGACCGGATTCTGGATTGGAACTTTATTTAAAAAAAAAGATAACCGGGCCCATCAGGCTTCGGTTATCTGCAAGTCCGCTCATCTCTATTAAAGACAGCATCTCATTCTGATCAATATCATAGGATGAGATAGCCACCAATGATGGTGAGTTGTGGAATTTCCTTCAGCAGTCTTAGGAAGCTTAATCCAATAGATTAGGCATGGTCCGTAATCCTCTAAATAAAGATGATAATAAAAAAACAGCTTTCTATTTGACCCCAGTGTTTTTTTCAGTCCAAGTTAATCAGTGGGAATAGGAAAACTATTCTGTACATGAAGACTATATGATACCACCAATCCTCTACCTTTAGTCGATAAATGGAATTCCTACAACGGTTTAGGAAATTTTAGTTTTCTAAAGCTTATTGTGATAGTAACAAGGGAGGTTTGGAGCTGAAATTCTAGTTCTAAATAAACAACTGTTAATTTAGCATAAACGGCAAATAAAACAATGCAACAATCTATTTTCCTTAAGTAAATGAGAAGAAATTAAGAAACAGGATTGACAAAATATGTAAACAGTGCTTTAGAACAGTTAACGCCAGATTGTCCTTCACATTGTGAAAACAACTAGAATTGTTATAATGATAATGAAGAAAAGCTAGTGTCAGGTATTTTGCATTAAGTGTTCTGATTTGCATTTAGAAATCTTGGCAGGCAACATATATCCACCCCCAGAAGTACATTGTTGCCACTGCTTTATATGCTTAAATTGTATTTGCTGTTAATACTGGTCATAATGGTAGTGATTATGATAATTACTTATTGGAAAGGATTCAAGATTGTGTAAAAAAAAAATATTATTTTGCTATTTCTAAAATCACAGCCTGGCATTGAATTTTATGGCACAGGTTGTTACACTGGACAATTTTAATTTTAACCAATTAAAATGTCAATATAATCCAGTATATCTATAAATACGTTTGGCTGCAATATACAATCTCAGCAGAAAACCCTCGTAAAAACTCAAATCATATTTGGGCACGTTTGGTGAGAAATGGAGCCCAACAAATTAGCTCCTAGTAGATTTTATTGATATTCTTTCAATGAAATCATTCCATTTTGCAAAAAAAAAAAATCTATGTAACATTTTGGTTAAGTTGTACAGCAATTGTAAATGTGAAAACTCAAAGAGGTTATAATTTTTTTTGCAGTTGTGTTTCAGTACTTATTTTGCACCATTTGGCTTTTACAGATCCTTTGTTTCACTGTACATCAAATTATGATGTGGTCGATGATTTTAAATAAGCTAAGAGGAGTTTAGAAACATAAAAAATACTTACAAACTCTCTATCAGATTGTAATAGCATGTTGATTAATGAATTCTTAGATAATTAATTAATTTCTTGAGAAGCTAGCAATAGACAGTGCAACACAAAGGCAACCAACAATCACAACCTACCAAATCATGGAGGGGTGATTGCTCAGTATTGGAATTACACATGAGTAAGACAGGGTAAGATAGGGCACTGGTCACACAAATGTGGTGCACAGTGTCTGGCTTAGTGATGTCTGATCTAATGGAATGAGGGCCACCAACAGGCTTTAGTCCAGTCATTTTGCCAACATCTTTATGACCAGTGCCCCATACAAGCCCTATCATTGCGCAATTCTAATACTAAGAAATCACACCCTCCATGAATTGATAGGTTGAAAGTTGTTGCCTTCACCTTTATAAAGAGGGTTTGCTGCACCCTGTTAGTGCATTAGTCTATGTGACTTGGACAGGTAAATACTGTTGGCTTTTTTTGCTTTATTTTTTCTTTTATTATTTTTTGGGGACATTTACATAATTGTGATAATGTGATTGCTTGTTCTATAGCAATAACTTAGCTGCCATGGTAGCCATGGGAACCCTACAATCAGATCAGAGATTGACGATGGCAGCTATGTGGCTAAACAGGAGTTATAAAAGCAAGCTTCAATTGCTGCTATTGGAGACATGTGCAACGGGTGGAGTGAGTTCAGCATAAGGATTGCATGAAACCAGATTATTGTTCTAGTAATGTTGTTGAGTATATTGCACAATTAGACCTCCTTCACACGTCAGTGAAAAACACACTCGTTTTTCACTGATGTGATAAAGGTGTGTATGTCCCTCTATGTACCATGATTTTGGCACATGTGTGATCTCCATGTGCTATCTGTGAAAAACACAGAGATCAGGCACTTATGCCAACTGTCCACACCACTGCTCTCCATGGTTCTGAAGTCTCCGGCGATTCTGTGTCCAGCCCCTGCTGTCTCCCTGCTGCTATTACTTCCGGGTCATGGTGCAGTGAATATTCATGAGCATAATTAGTCGGCCTGGAAGCAGAGAGAGCAGCGTCCGGAGACAGCATCGCTGGAGACAGGTGAGTTTAAAAAGCATTTTATTTTAAATGTACAAGTTTTTTCTGGTATGTGTTTCATAGATCACACCACTGTGTGGTCCGTGGGACATCAGTGATGCTGGAGAAAATTGGACATATCTCTGTGCGGAACACATGGACAAGCGTGTACACTACATAGAAACACGTTAGGGAAAAATCACTGATGTGTGCGCAGACCCATTAATTTTAATGGGTCTGCGTATGTCCGGGATTATTGTACATATAAAAACTGCAACATAGGTACCAGAATTACTGACGTGTGAAGGGGGCCTTAACCCCTTAAGGACTGCGGGCAGTAATATTACATCCTAGCGGTCATAATGTTACTGCCCACGGTTTGCCGACGGCAGCATGCCGCCATCGGCGCACATTTCAGCTGATTTTCACAGCTGAGATGTGTGCCTGCTAGGCACGAGCAGAATCGTTATCTGCACAATATGTGACAGCGCCATTATAACGGCATTGGCAGTAAACTTTTACTTACCGCCCGATACTGAAAGTCACGTGACGTGATCATGTGACTTCCGGTGGTTGTCATGGTAGCACAGGGTCACGTGATTACTCCTGTACTAGACATGAACTACTTCCAGTTTCACTCGGCCCACAGCCGAGTGAAGCAGAAAGTGAGCGTATCTGCTGTTTACAGCTGTATAGCTGTGATCAGCAGATAGTGCAGAGTGATTGGATTGCTGATCACTATAGCTTCCTAGAAGGACAGGTAAAATAAAAAAAAAGTAAAAAAAGTTTTAAAAAATGAAAAAAAAACCAAAAAAACTTATAAAGTTCAAATCACCTCCCTTTCGCCCCATTCAAAATTAAAGGGTTAAAAAAATAAAAAATATACACACATTTCGTATTGCCGCATTCAAAATGGCAGATGTATCAAAATATAAAATTAATTAATCTAATCAGTAAACGGCGTAGCGGCAAAAAAATTCCAAACGCCAAAATGACGTTTTGTTTGTCGCTACAACTTTTGCACAAAATTCAATAACAGGCGATCAAAACGTAGCATCTGCGCAAAAATGTTACAATTAAAAATGTCAGCTCGAGACACAAAAAATAAGCCATCACTGAGCCATAGATCCCGAAAAATGAGAACGCTACGGGTCACGGAATATGATGTAAAAAGTGCGCCACTTTTTTCTGCCAAACTTCCGATTTTTTGTTAACTCCTTATATAAAAGTAAACCTTTACATATTTGGTGTCAACAAACTCACACTGACCTGAGGAATCACACCTACACATCAGTTTTACCATATAGTGAACACAGTGAGTAAAATATCTCAAAAACAATAGTGCTGTCGCACTGTTTTGCAATTTTTCTGCATTTGGAATTTTTTTGCCATTTTCCAGTACACTGTATGGTAAAACTTATGATTTATTTTAAAAGTACAGCTCGTTACGAAAAAAATGAGCCCTCACATGACCATATTGACTGAAAAATAAAGAAGAATGACGAAAAAAAATCCCGGAAAGCGAAAAATCGTCCGATCGTTAAGGGGTTAAAATCAATTCACATATGCAGAAACACTGACAACTATGGTGCAAATATATATTTTACATAAGGATGTTCATGTGAATTCAGATAAGTATTTTCAGCAAAAACGTAATATAAAATGTAAAATCATCTGCATATCTATGATATTCATAAGAAAAATGGGAATCAAAATCTGCATATAAGAAATATGGACTTCCAGAAGATTTGTTGGGGTTGTGAAACTAAAGGCCACATGAATCCCTCTGAAGTCCATTATCTCTAAAACTTAAAGTTCTCTTACAAACGTGTGATGTTCATAGTTCAACAGATTTACATGAACTGAATAGCCAATTAATTATCTTCCCTGTATTGAAATGAATCATATAATATATGATTTATAAATTATAAAATATGCTGCAATTTTTTTCACGTGCAGTTTTAGACCATGAAACAAACAATTAACAAAAACATGAATGTTGAATGGCTATTTGTGAGTGCTGTCTATGTGCTGTTTGTTTATTCACAGACAGTATTCCAAATGAAAATTCAGTTGTTTAACCCTTTTCTAAGTGTGAATCAACTTTTAGAAGGGAAAATCAAGCTGAGCAACTTTAAGGACTAGCTCGAACCGAGATTTTCAAAAACTGCCAACTTTATGACGTTTTCTAATACATACTGTATATATTGCTAGTATACTGAGAAATACTGTGATTTAGGAAAACATCTAGCAAAAGGACGTCCTGTGGAAATAAACAAAAAGGACAGAGCAGGTTGTCAAAAATTGTTAAAATGACAGAGAAGCACTTGTGCTCCAACTATGTCTATATGCACAAGCTGTTTTTTTTTTTTTAAGTATGTATGCACTATAACAGAAAGTGACCCATTTCAGTGCCTACCCATTTCCATTTAAAAAATTAATTTGTGAAACTTTCTGTTTTGACCATCCGTATGATCTTCTGTGTGTACATATCTGTTACCTGTGTGTCATGCATGTGCTAACCATGTGCTGTTCATGTACACGTATCTCCGGTATGTGTGACATCTGTGTGACATATACCTGAAAAAAATACATAAATCAAATGGAATGAAACCGGTTTAAATGCCGCGCTAGAAACCACAGATGCTGTAGATAAAAATATTTTCTTTATTTCATAATTCTACGCGTTTCAAAGGCATCTCCGCCTCCTTCTTCAGGAACAAAAATCATTGATTGAAGAAGGAGGCGGAGATGCCTTGAAACGCGTAGAATTATGAAATAAAGAAAATCTTTTTATCTACAGCATCTGTGGTTTCTAGCGTGGCATTTAAACTGGTTTCATTCCATTTGATTTATTTATTAACTGCTCCCTGGGGCCGCTGCTAAACCACTATAATCACTCACATGTGACCATAGGGTGTTGGGACTGGCACAACCCTACCAGGTGAGTGTGTCTCTTTCTGTCTCTCTACCCTCATACCGGGTAAGACCCTATTGCGCTTTTTTTCCCCTACAGCTTTACAATGAAAAAAATACATGACACTGAAATGAATCATTTTTTGTGTTAAAATTGTTCAAAGAAAGATAGATAGATGGATTTTACAGCTGTTAGCCAAAAAAATAAATAAATCATTTAGGCTATGTGCGCACTGGGAAATGAAATTTCCTTGCGTAAATTCCGCAGGCTCTCAAAGATGTTATCACCTGCGGAAAAAATCCGCACCAAATTCCGCACCAAAATCCGCATGCGGATTGTCGCATTTTGTTGCGGATTTGGTGCGGATTTGGTGCGGATTTGGTGCGGATTTGGTGCGTTTTTTCCGCAAGCTGTTCCCTGCATGATTTTTACATTAGATTAGGGAAAACCCGCAGCTACCTGCGGAAAAGAAGTGACATGCACTTGTTTTTGCTGCGGGATTTCCGCAGCAAAACATGCAGCTGTCAAATTCTGCCTAGTGCTCACAGGATTTTTTTTCTCCATAGGATTTGCTGGTGATTCACTGCAGAGATGTTATGAACATTTTCTGCGGAAAATCCGCGTCAAAATCCGGTAAGTGCGCACATAGCCTTAAAAAAGTATGTGGGGTGCCCTCCATTTTTTATTACAAGCCAAGGTAAAGCAGTCTGCTGTGGGCTGGTATTATGAGGCTTTGAAGGTCTACGGTTACTTGGCCCTTACCAACTTAAAATATCCACCTGCAGGTGCCCCAGAAGTGGCACATAACATTAGATGCAACAATTCTGGTGCTTAGCCTCAGCTCTTTCTAATTGTTCTGTTACATTGGCCATTGGGGTGATGGTAGATGGGTTTGATGTCAGCTGTGTAGTGTAAGCTGGCATCAAGCCCTAGCGTTAGTAGTAAAGAGGTGTATGGAACTACTAACCCAGTAAAAAAACGACACACCAATTTCTTTTTTTATTTCAGTAAAAGCTCCCTAAAACTTTGCTTTGTTTACAATTTGATTTAAAAAAACACTCAGCTCCACCATAGTTAAGGGAATCTACTGTAGTTCACTGAATCTGTCGAAGCCTAAAAAAAGGACATCTGAAAAATAACAAACAAACATGAACACAAAGAAAAAAATACGAGACAGAAACTCTGATTCTCATTCACTATTAAAAAAAAAAAATTTCAGCTGCTCTGATGTAGTCCAGGGAGGATTCTGATGAGCAAAGTCTATGGAGCTTCATTCTGATACTCCATAGACTTTGTTTAAAGACTATTCCAGGTTACACTGCACTGCAGGAAACATGGCACCTCTGAAGATCAGTGACATCTGTAATGTTACTGCTCATCAGAGTCACCGGGTCATCTGATTATTCCGGGTCACTCCTTTGACACAATGGGTAACTAGTTATTTAACAGGAACGAACCATAAGGAATTCATATATAAAGTAAAGCCAGTGTTATACTAGTGCTAGGATGCTGAATCTAAGCATACCATTTGTTCTGAGATTGGATGTTTTATTTCAGAAATATGTGCAAGCAAATTACAAGCAATGCACTGCTATTTGATTGACAGGTGCAACAAGAAGGGAATATGCGGGTTGGGTGTAGCTATCTATTCGTGCCCCTGTCTGTCTACCTGCCCCAGAATAAACATCTATGACAGCGACAAGGGGAGGCAGGTCAGGCAGGCAGACAGGGGTGAGGATAGCAAGACCCAACCCAACCCTTCCTGTTGCAGCTGTCAATCAAATAGCAGTGCATTGCTGGAACTTTACTTCCACATATTTTTTAAATAAAACATCCAATATCAGAACAAAAGGTTGTTTACATTCAGCATCCTAGCACCAGTATAGTACTGGCTTTACTTTATATATGAAAATCCTGATGGTTGGTTCCCTTTAAAGGGCTTTTCAGCTACATTTTAGTGTATTTATAATTTTCCTGAAAGGGAACATGTCAGAATATTGTTACTACAGAAACCAGTGGTATGGGTACTTATAAAACAATAAAAAATTTACCTTTATTTTAATTTCATTACTTCTTTTATTTATTTCTTATTTACTTTTTTATTTCTTCTTTTGTGATGTTTTTTTACATTAGGAAGGAGCTGTGGAAAAGCAGCACAATAAGGTCTTAACCGATAAACAACAAAATATTTAGAATTAGGTGTATTCACCTAAAGGGGTTGTGTCTGTCACAACTCCTGTAACCGCATGTTAGCTGTAATGGAAAAGCCGCAGCCCCGAAAGATCAAGTAGAAAACAGTCAGAGAAAGATCCGGGTATCATGCTGCCCTATTCAACATTCAAATGAAGGGATGTAATTCATTCAATGTCTTTATTGAATATTGCCAAAATACAAGTCAACGCGTTTAGTCCCCTTCCTCAGGACTTAAGCAATGACAAGGATAATCAATGACAAGGACAATGATTATCCTTGTCATTGCTTATGTCCTGAGGAAGGGGGCTGAGTCCTCCGAAACGCGTCGAGCTGTAATTTGGCAATATTCATTAAAGACATAAAATTAATTACATCCCTTTGCTTGAATGTTGAATAGTGCGGCAAGATACCTGGTTCTTTCTCCGAATGTTTTTTACATTATTATTGATGACCTAAAAAAATATACTTGCCAAATGGGGTGCTTTTAGGTGCTAACCATGCAGGGTGCCAAAATTTTGCATCGGCCTATTTTACTTTTTGTAATTTTTTCAAATGTAAAAATGAATATTTGTTTCATAAAATACAAAGCAAATGTGTCATATTTAATTGTATTCCTTTTAGAGATCCTTTCATCATCAGCTTGCTTAACAGTTCACAATAACAGTAATTTTGACCCGAGGTGCCCAAACTTTTACATGCCACCGTACATAATGAAAGTTTTGTACAGTTTTTCACTACATAACTGTCCAGTCTCAACCACAAAGGAGCACTGTGCTTTTTATCCAGTTGTTATAACTTATAAATATACCCAAAAAGTCCAGTGTTTGCAAATCTAAAGAGCAATAAGAAAGATTGTGAACACTCATACCATCTTACATTTTGTCACGCTCCCCGGGTCCCGACGTCGTTTCTCACTCACCGCTCCTGTCCTCGGGTCCCCTGCCCCCAGCCACACGTCCTCCTCGGCACCGCTCCCTGCTCTGGACTCCGGCACCCGGGCGTCACGCATGTGCATTAGGGCGCGCGCGTGGTCACTGACTTCCTCTTAAAGGCCCTGCACTCCCTAACAGGATATTGCATCAGTCAGGGTCAGGTATATTAGGAGCTCCCTGCCTGGAGGGCGTCGCCTGTTCGTCAAGTTCTGCAAGCTAGAAGTCCAGGTCCCCTTGTGTCTTTCTCATACTAAAGACCTTGTCTCTACCGTAGAGCCTGCTCTGCCTCCGTAACCGGTCCCTGAATCCAGTCTTGCCAAGAGGTCCTCTGGTGTCCGTCGGTGGGGAATCCAACCACCGTTTCGGCAGCCTGTGCCTGTCTGGTATCTCCGACTTCACCTAGCTGCCTTCCATCACACCCAGCTAACCCGGATCCCGCCTGAGATTCCTAACCGTCACCCATACTGGACTTCCGTAATTATCTCTGAGGACTCTGTGGCTCCAAAGACTCCGTTTTACCCGTTCCCTGTGGGACGCTAACCCAGTTCCGCTAGTACTCCGGCTACCGTATACCTAGGCCCTCTGGTGGGGTGACGGGACAGTCCCTGTATAGGGGTTAGCTCCAGGTTGCCTCACTGGGGGAGTCCGGTACACGGCCCAGAGGATCCACCATCACCCGGACCTAACACATTTGATTATCTGAAAAAATAATATAGTGGTTGCAAAAGAAATGTTAAATTATCATATTGTTATGGTATAGCCTTTAAAAGTACAATTGCTAATGATTCTATAAGTATCTTTTATTCATATTTCAGTCATTATTTATATTTTTTGTATCCACAAAGGTTGTACATGTGTGCAGAATATCAATATTAAATTTATTATTAAAAATCCTCTGGTTACTCTGTGAAAGAAATGGAGTTTTAAGTAACCGCTATATAAATTTTATTCTTAAAGTTTAAGTGAAGAACAAATCAAAATAGCGTAAAGACAGTTTGCTTTAGTAATAAGGGTCAGTGCACACCTGCTATATAACAGTCTATGAAAGTGGAGCAATAACAAGGGTTATAAACCAAGCTAATAGGTTTAAACTGCAAACCAATCAGCCTTACCGGGCAATCATATTCAGTATTTGTAATGGAATTACAAGCATGGAAATAAAGTGACAAGTCAATGTTCACTCTTCTGGCGAGTTAACATTTGATCTTTTCTTTCTCTGACAGTAGGATTTAGAGGCAGCTTGGTTGTGACTGTTAATTGAAGGTGATATGATATATGATTAATGAAGCGGGCAAACCTAGACATAAATCTGATCCCTGCTTGCCGAATCCATTCATCACAGCAATGCAGTTGTCCATAAATATAAATACTAAATTTCAAAAGACATATAGGCTGTATTTCTGTGTATTTCAGATAGCCACCTTCATGGGACTACAGTAGTATCCTTTTCCTACATTCCCAATTAAAATCCACAAATACAATTTGATACTATACAAACTAAAATGTCAATTTTGCTTATGTCTATAAATAGGAATGTGTGAATGCTTATGCTTAGTCTTCTCACTTTTCTGACCTTGTGTTCAGAAGAGATTAATGAATTTTTAAGAAACGGGTTGTGTTTTCTTTTTCTTCTTTAAAAAGTGCAGCATTGTGATATTAAATGTGGACAGAGGGTTAGATTTACCTAAAATGAATGAATTTGGACCTTGAGCAAATTAATGAAAACGCCCAAAGCTTACTCTCAAAATACCTTAAGGCTCATGCGCACATAACTGCTGAATATTCTGCAGCGATTTGACAGCACATGTGCGTGTCAAATCGTTGCAAAAACCCTGCATAATGGATGCAGTTTTTCTGTACAAAAAAAAAGCTGATTTCATGCGCTATGGCTACTGCGCCCACCATAGACAGAGTGGGAGCTGCATCCAGAACGTACAAATTAATTGACATGCTCATTTTATGAACGCATGGATTTGGGTAAAAATTTGAGCACACAAATTGCTGCGTTCATAAAAGCATTGTGCGCACGTGTCATGCACAATCTTCATAAATTGTGCAGGGGACGCAGGATGCATGCATTTACGCTGCAGTGCAATACACAGTGTAAATGCATGTGAGTACGCAACGTGCGCATGAGCCCTTAGAGGTGTCTACTCAAATCCTAAAGGCTGCTTTACACCAGACAATCTATCGTGCGATAGATCGTCGGGGTCACGTTTTTTGTGACGCACATCCAGCATCGCTGGCGATGCCGGCCTGTGTGACACCTCCTAGTGACGCAGTATTGCTCACAAATCGGGAGTCGTGTACTGGTCGTTAGGTTCCATAATATCGTTTAATTTAGTTGTTCATCGTTTCCATGGTAGCACACGCCGCTCCGTGTGACACCCCGGGAACAATGATCAGCAGCTCACCTGCGTCACGCGGCCGCCGCCGGCTATGTGAAGGAAGGAGGTGGGCGGGATGTTTACGTCCCGCTCATCTCCACCCCTCCGCTTCCATTGGCCGGCGGCCATGTGATGTTGCTGTGATGCCGAACGTCCCTCCCACTCCAGGAAGTGGACGTTCACCGCCCACAGCGTGGTCGCACGAGAGGTAAGTACGTGTGACGGGGGGTTACCGACTTTGTACTACACGGGCAGCGATTTGCCCGTGATGCAAAAAGGACGGGGGCGGGTACGATCGATTGTTAAATTGCACAATTGGTCGTACCGTGTAAAGCAGCCTTAAGTGTCTTATATATCAATAAATTAACTCCAAAATGCAACTATATTTTCAAAAAGTAGAGACGCTATATAAAATGAAAAAAAAACAAACAAAAAAACAATACAATAATATGGAAGTTTTTATAGCCATATTTCCTTCATTACAACAGTTTGACATTTTTCAAAAACTAAAGACATCTAGAAATTGATGGCAGCAACACACTTAAAAAAAATTGGTACAGCGCCATTGCTATTGTTGTGCAGCTTTCCAACTTATTTGGAATTAGTGTTAAGCAAGATTGAGAGACAAAACTGGATCTCATAATGTGGTTACAGGTCAAAGACTTCATAAAGTATAATTACAACCCAACCGACACAAGACTTCTTTTAATTTACCAGGTAAATACCCCCTTATTTTCTTTTTACAGATTAATTAGCTCAATAAGGTATAACAAAAAAATGCATGTAAAACATTTTTATTGGTACAAAAATTACTTGAGCGATTACAGGGGACATAGATTTTACATAGTTTTACATAAAAAACAATTTCACAAAGACACAAAAGGGTGAAAGAAAACCCCCACCAGTCTACACATTATACATGTAGGCATAGTCATTTGGACCATGTGGTTGCCACATACAAGAGGATAAGTGTGTTCCCAGTTAAAATAACTATTTAACTCTCTGCTACCACATTATTAAGGTACTGCACAGCAAAGTCAGCAAGTTACTACTGAAGTGGGAGAAAACACACAGTGGCATACAGGTACAAAAAACAGATAATATGCAAACTGCTTACCAAAGGTAATATGTGTAGGCAAGTGAGGGAACAACTCCCAACACGTGTTTCGCGTGTTGCTTCGTCGGGGGACAAAAGGGAAAATGTAAAGGGAAAATAAGGGGGTATTTATCTGGCAAAGTAAAAGACTTCTTGTGTCAGTTGGGTTGTAATTATTTGGAATTAGATTGTAATTAATTTTTACAATTTTCAGGAGATGGAGGGTTGAGGGGAGGTTTGAGATTATTTTGAAACTTTGCTGCTACTGTTGCCATTAGCTTAAAATCATACAAGAAAAAATTCAATGCAGAACACAAAAACATAATTTTCTTTTTAAGGTTATATTGAAACACCGCATTTATTCCATTTTTCTATGCAAGTTTTTAGATGAAGAAATGCAGCATTTTTCTGTAAAAAAAAAAAAAAAGTGACCTTTCGGAAATCTTATGCTCATGCTACTTATTTTCTCTTTTTCTCAAGATTTATTGCCATTTGAAATATGCATCATGTCAACTCTTTCTGTGATTTTGCTGCGCTTTTCACGCATTGAAATGAATGATTATCTACATCAAATACTGAACATGTGCACATATCCAAAGTCAATGAATGAAACTTGTGTAGTTGGTAAACTCTGTGTAACGTGTGATTGAAGCCTTCCGAATTACATTGATTTTGGAATAATCTTATGAGACTACTATCTTACACTAAAGTGTTGCTGCATATAAGTCTATAATTTATCACTGCCTTTTTTGTGTTGTAATTCACTTGCGGTGAATGGAATTCTGTGCAGAGCCAAGGACATATTTTTGCTCATTGTTAGACTGTAGTATCGATCAGAAAGACATAGATTTCATTTTATAAAATGTGATGTAGTTCCTGATGCAGCACTTGGCAAAGCTCTAAAATACATTAAAATCCTCATGTTTTGGATAATCCACAGAATAATATGTTAGAGTTAAAAATCCACTTATGTATTTTTAACTTCATCTTAATCCTAGCATGTGGTAGTTAGCGCCATTTCACCCTTTTTATGCAGGTCTGAGCAGGTGTGAATCCAGGGAAACATGAAAATATTCAACAGGAATTTAATTGAATTGAATACATTTTTCACGAGTGCATTGACTAATTTATACAGTACATGTAATTGTGGAAAGAGTCTCATATTCCCTAAGTAAAATATTTTGCTCTAAGACAGTGGTACAGACACTAAAATGACAGATTTCTCTTAATAAGGCCTCATACAGACTTCCAATTTTTTCATAGGTGTGGTATCAATGGATTTTATGCATATTACTCGCACCTGTAATAGTCTGTGGGGCCATTTATATGTCTGAGATTTTATGCATATTGAGTGGTTCGAGGAAGATCATGGACATATGTCTGATTTTGACCAGATGGTCAGATCATTATCAGAATTTCAAGTCTATAGGTCTGTGCAAAAAATCAGACCACAATGTCATTCAACTGCAGACCAGATTTCACGGACTCCAAGTAGGCATATCTGCCGCACGCATTAGGCATAATGAAACTACATAGTAAACATTTTCCTTCATGTAATGTGTACTAGAGGGAAAAAAGGACTTTTATGTGAAACGTTCTGATCCATTCTGTATTGAATTGGTTCTTTAAATTTTCAGACTGTAAAAAAGAAGAAGGTGGGGAAACTTTTCTCTATGTCTGAGAAAAACTGATGAGATTCAGGATACACTCTGATAAAACTGGTTAAAATTTGATTAAAACAATTAATTCCTTTTTCTCTTACATGGGTATGCAGAATTTTACACTAATGTTATATCTGAATGATAGTAATCAGTGGCATGACTAGAGCCCCATAGACTCTGGTGCAAAATATGTACGTGCCTCTTCTGCTTGTTGGTCAGATGTATGCACCCTTGTAGCATTCTAGATCCTATAAATACATTGGAATTTCCCTCCTTCATTTTGTATTAATGTCTCTCAACCTGGTGTGTATGTCCCCTATCCTGGGCCCTTTCCAGATATATATTTCTCCCCCATTCTGGGCCAATTCTATGTATATGTGTCCCTCCTCCTGGTATATATGTCTCCCATCCTAGGCCCCTTCCTGGTATATATGTCTCCCATTCTGAGCCTCTTCATGTTATATTTGTCCCCTATCCTGGGCCTCTTCCAGGTATATATGTTCCACATCCTGGGATCCCACCTAGTATTTATGTCCTTGCATCCAGAGCTCCTTTCAAGTATGTTTCTCCCCCATCCTGGTAAATAAGTCATCCATGTTGAGTCCTGTCCTGGTGTATATGTCCTTATACTGTCTCTAACGCTTAAAAAAATAAAAAAACATTTTTGTCACCTTCTTCCACTCACATAATGTATGACATCCTATTTTGTAGACAGCGCAGAGGCTGCAAGCTGACATTACCATGCCTGCTATGGACATATGCGTGATATCTGTGTGACATTTGTGGGACATCCATGTGTGCATACATGCAACATTCATGTGATAGATACCAGTGAAAAAAACGCATGATTATGAAATAAATGGTTTTCTAATGTGTAAATGTGCAAAGCTAGAAAAAGATAGATAGAAAGAAAGGACAGATAGAATAGCTCAATAGAGAGATATCTAGCTTGGCCAGCTGTATTGCAGCATTTTTATTTTTTTATTTAAAAAAAAATGATATGGGGTCCCCTCCAATTTTCATATGCAGCACAGGAATAGCAGCAGCTGTGGACTGCAACCCTCAGCTCTCTGCTGTAGCTTGACTGTTTATTAAAAATAGAGGGGATCCCAAGTTTATTTTTTAAATTATTTGATTTTTTTTATAAAATAAAAAATGACATGGAGTTCCTTCCTTTTGTCTAAAACCAGCCAAAGTACAGCTGACAACTGGGGATGATATTATTAGGTTATAACCATGGTTATTTGGCCCTTTCCAGGCTAAGAATAGCAGCCCACAGCTTCCCCAGAAGTGGTACATCCATTAGATTCGCCAATTCTGATGCTGGACCCAGCTCTTTTTTCTTCCCTAGTATGGTGGCAAACAGGATAATATTTGAGGGGTTCATGCCAGCTCTGAATTGCCAGCTGCTATCAAGCCTTGGTATTACCAATAGATGGGCATCTATCAGACATTCCCATTACTAATCCAGTTGTTGAAAGTAGAATAAAAATTTTTATTTGAACAAAAAACCCTAACTCTAGACCTCATTTACCGATTTATTTCTTTATTTTTAAAAAATACAAGTCCGCTGTAATCCATTGTGAGGTCCCACAAAGTTGCCTAAAAGCAAACCTTAAAAAGCATAAAAAGAGAAAATTATTAAATAAAAACAAAAGACACCATTTTTTCCAATTTCTTTCCCTGTCAAAGCCCTAGTCCTGATCCGCCATAATCCAATTAGGGGGGTCCACATCAATCTCACACTTGCAGGCGCAGTCAATGAAGAACCAAATGTTCCCCATTGATAGCGAGAGCAGCCCCTGCAGGCACAGACTCCCTGCTGTGTGTGGTTCTCTACAGTGACCTAGGACGACCTCATAAAGTCAGCCCAGGTTACCACAAGTGTGCCCTCAGCAGTGTGTGAGCAGCCACAAGCAGTAACATCACAATTTAATCGGAGTTCCAAATGAACTCTGATGAACCCGTGAAATCACTGCCATGAGACCCGTGGTAGCGTGAGTCATTTGGCAGTAATGTCAGGAGGTCATCCGAGTTCATTGATTACTCTAATGAAACCATGACGTCTCTGCTGCGACCACACACTTACTAGTGGATACTCATATGTCCTCAGCTATGCTCTCCCCGGCACT
The DNA here is from genome assembly GCF_048569485.1 of Anomaloglossus baeobatrachus. NCBI lineage: Eukaryota > Metazoa > Chordata > Amphibia > Anura > Aromobatidae > Anomaloglossus > Anomaloglossus baeobatrachus. Next base: position 283,183,803 of record NC_134358.1, read on the forward strand.
GCTGTTACTTTAGTGACTGCAGTGAATACAGTGAATATGCAGTGAGCATAATGATCAGGCCCAGAAGCAAGTGACTGCAGTGCCGAATCCAACAGTATTAGGGACTGGTGAGTATAGAAAATCTTTTTATTTCAAAGACACGTGTTTTCTCTGGTACGTGTCACATTGATGTCACATGGATCAAATCATGGTGTGGACCGTGTTACATCAGTGCTGCCACAGAAAAAAAGGACATGTCTTTTTGTGTCCGTGTGGGCCACATGGTCTGTGTGAAAACACGGACTTGTGAGTTAGACCATAGAATAACATGGGTACGTGTGGCATCCGTGAATAAAAACCTGAAACACAGAAGTGTGAAAGAAGCCTAAGGAAGTGCTGGGGTAATGGGCCTCCCTCTAACACGGATCAGGTCACGGTCATACTCCTTGAGACCATGATTGTTATACCTCTGATAGTAAATCTTATCTTTAGGTTTTATATGCTCTCATAAAAAATATGATATTCTTGAATTTCGTTTCTCAATTTCAAGAGGTTGCCCATCTTTGTTGACATTTTCTTTATTTATTTAGCTTAAATATATGTATTTGAGGCAAAAAAAATTTTTTTCAGTTAAGTTGCATTAAAAATGTCTCACCGGCTTTTATAGTAATTTTGTTTCCCTGCTCCATCAACTTTTATGGGGTCTGTGATCATAGATCATCTGAGAGGGGATCAGAATAAGACAGATAAAAAGTAATAAACTGACAGACCATCAGAATAAACTCACTGAAAACTTTCATTTAACTCATTTAGCAGTTAGCAATGCATATTGAATCATTGAGACTACAAATGCCAAACAGTTTAACCTCTTTAAAAATAACAAATAACAAAAGTTATTTTTAGCCAAAAAAAATGCATTTAAGTAAAAACAAATTTCAAAATGTAGAAAACCCCTTTAAATAATTGAGAGGCTGTGATGCACAAGATGAGAAATATCACATTGTTCAAACATTTCTTAATATTTGCCTCAAGTAGCAATCTTAAAAGGCAATTCAATGTATTTTAGTTGCAGAGTATACAATAACAGTAAAGCAAAAGGCACAAAAAAGTATTTTCCCAAAAAAGACCTGCCCCAAAAAAAAGTCCTAGCATGATTTTTCAATATTTTTAGCTATGCTTGAAATATAATACTGACTCCAAAAGCATGCCCAAGTTACAGTCATTAACGTGTTAGGAGGAATCAAACTACAGTCCCTGACAGAAGTTCTGTCGCTTATCCATGTTATGTAAATAAAAGCTTATAACCTGACTTTAAATTCATCCATTGGTTTCATAAATTACTCTTTTGAAAACTGAAACCCTCCCAAATTTGATTTAGGTTATGAAAATAAAGTTGCTGCAAAGCTGAAATATTGATCATTTAATAAACACAGAAAGGTCAGATTTTGGCAAGACAAAAGTTTTGTCGCCCCCGGAAATTAATGTGAAATTCAAACAAATAATTAACTTCTAATACAAAGATATGTTGCATAACATTGGTGAACGAAGTTGTGGTGCTATTAGAACCATATTTAATATTTTGTGGGACTTCCATGAGCTTGAAGGACTGCATCCATGCGATTCAACAATAATTCATACAATTTATTGATGAAGTCATCAGGAATAGCAAAGAATGCAATCTTACATGCCTCCCAGAGTTCATCTAGATTCTGGTTTTGTCTTCCAAGCTTCCTCTTTCATCCTACCTCAAACATGCTCAATGATGTTCATGTCTGGTGGCTGGGTTGGCCAGTCCTTGAGCACCTTGATCTTCTTTTCCAGGAGGAACTTTGTTGTAGTGATGGATGTATGAGATGGAGCACCATCCTGCTGCAGAATTTGACCCCTTTTATGATTGGGAATGTAAGTGGTAGCTAATACTTCTTGATATTTTAGGCTATTGATATTGTGTTCTACCTTGCAAATCTTTTGCACACCCGCCACACTAAATGTAACCCCAGACCATGATCTTTCCACCACCAAACTTAACTGTTTTCTAGATCCATACGGGCTCCAGTAGGTCTCCTGCAGTATTTGTGGTGGCTGTGGTGTAATTCAACTGAAGTTTCATCAGAGAAATCCACCTTTCCAGGCTAAGAATAGCAGCCCACAGCTTCCCCAGAAGTGGTACATCCATTAGATTCGCCAATTCTGATGCTGGACCCAGCTCTTTTTTCTTCCCTAGTATGGTGGCAAACAGGATAATATTTGAGGGGTTCATGCCAGCTCTGAATTGCCAGCTGCTATCAAGCCTTGGTATTACCAATAGATGGGCATCTATCAGACATTCCCATTACTAATCCAGTTGTTGAAAGTAGAATAAAAAATTTTATTTGAACAAAAAACCCTAACTCTAGACCTCATTTACCGATTTATTTCTTTATTTTTAAAAAATACAAGTCCGCTGTAATCCATTGTGAGGTCCCACAAAGTTGCCTAAAAGCAAACCTTAAAAAGCATAAAAAGAGAAAATTATTAAATAAAAACAAAAGACACCATTTTTTCCAATTTCTTTCCCTGTCAAAGCCCTAGTCCTGATCCGCCATAATCCAATTAGGGGGGTCCACATCAATCTCACACTTGCAGGCGCAGTCAATGAAGAACCAAATGTTCCCCATTGATAGCGAGAGCAGCCCCTGCAGGCACAGACTCCCTGCTGTGTGTGGTTCTCTACAGTGACCTAGGACGACCTCATAAAGTCAGCCCAGGTTACCACAAGTGTGCCCTCAGCAGTGTTTGAGCAGCCACAAGCAGTAACATCACAATTTAATCGGAGTTCCAAATGAACTCTGATGAACCCGTGAAATCACTGCCATGAGACCCGTGGTAGCGTGAGTCATTTGGCAGTAATTTCAGGAGGTCATCCGAGTTCATTGATTACTCTAATGAAACCATGACGTCTCTGCTGCGACCACACACTTACTAGTGGATACTCATATGTCCTCAGCTATGCTCTCCCCGGCACTGCTGTTACTTTAGTGACTGCAGTGAATACAGTGAATATGCAGTGAGCATAATGATCAGGCCCAGAAGCAAGTGACTGCAGTGCCGAATCCAACAGTATTAGGGACTGGTGAGTATAGAAAATCTTTTTATTTCAAAGACACGTGTTTTCTCTGGTACGTGTCACATTGATGTCACATGGATCAAATCATGGTGTGGACCGTGTTACATCAGTGCTGCCACAGAAAAAAAGGACATGTCTTTTTGTGTCCGTGTGGGCCACATGGTCTGTGTGAAAACACGGACTTGTGAGTTAGACCATAGAATAACATGGGTACGTGTGGCATCCGTGAATAAAAACCTGAAACACAGAAGTGTGAAAGAAGCCTAAGGAAGTGCTGGGGTAATGGGCCTCCCTCTAACACGGATCAGGTCACGGTCATACTCCTTGAGACCATGATTGTTATACCTCTGATAGTAAATCTTATCTTTAGGTTTTATATGCTCTCATAAAAAATATGATATTCTTGAATTTCGTTTCTCAATTTCAAGAGGTTGCCCATCTTTGTTGACATTTTCTTTATTTATTTAGCTTAAATATATGTATTTGAGGCAAAAAAAAATTTTTTCAGTTAAGTTGCATTAAAAATGTCTCACCGGCTTTTATAGTAATTTTGTTTCCCTGCTCCATCAACTTTTATGGGGTCTGTGATCATAGATCATCTGAGAGGGGATCAGAATAAGACAGATAAAAAGTAATAAACTGACAGACCATCAGAATAAACTCACTGAAAACTTTCATTTAACTCATTTAGCAGTTAGCAATGCATATTGAATCATTGAGACTACAAATGCCAAACAGTTTAACCTCTTTAAAAATAACAAATAACAAAAGTTATTTTTAGCCAAAAAAAATGCATTTAAGTAAAAACAAATTTCAAAATGTAGAAAACCCCTTTAAATAATTGAGAGGCTGTGATGCACAAGATGAGAAATATCACATTGTTCAAACATTTCTTAATATTTGCCTCAAGTAGCAATCTTAAAAGGCAATTCAATGTATTTTAGTTGCAGAGTATACAATAACAGTAAAGCAAAAGGCACAAAAAAGTATATTCCCAAAAAAGACCTGCCCCAAAAAAAAGTCCTAGCATGATTTTTCAATATTTTTAGCTATGCTTGAAATATAATACTGACTCCAAAAGCATGCCCAAGTTACAGTCATTAACGTGTTAGGAGGAATCAAACTACAGTCCCTGACAGAAGTTCTGTCGCTTATCCATGTTATGTAAATAAAAGCTTATAACCTGACTTTAAATTCATCCATTGGTTTCATAAATTACTCTTTTGAAAACTGAAACCCTCCCAAATTTGATTTAGGTTATGAAAATAAAGTTGCTGCAAAGCTGAAATATTGATCATTTAATAAACACAGAAAGGTCAGATTTTGGCAAGACAAAAGTTTTGTCGCCCCCGGAAATTAATGTGAAATTCAAACAAATAATTAACTTCTAATACAAAGATATGTTGCATAACATTGGTGAACGAAGTTGTGGTGCTATTAGAACCATATTTAATATTTTGTGGGACTTCCATGAGCTTGAAGGACTGCATCCATGCGATTCAACAATAATTCATACAATTTATTGATGAAGTCATCAGGAATAGCAAAGAATGCAATCTTACATGCCTCCCAGAGTTCATCTAGATTCTGGTTTTGTCTTCCAAGCTTCCTCTTTCATCCTACCTCAAACATGCTCAATGATGTTCATGTCTGGTGGCTGGGTTGGCCAGTCCTTGAGCACCTTGATCTTCTTTTCCAGGAGGAACTTTGTTGTAGTGATGGATGTATGAGATGGAGCACCATCCTGCTGCAGAATTTGACCCCTTTTATGATTTGGAATGTAAGTGGTAGCTAATACTTCTTGATATTTTAGGCTATTGATATTGTCTTCTACCTTGCAAATCTTTTGCACACCCCCCACACTAAATGTAACCCCAGACCATGATCTTTCCACCACCAAACTTAACTGTTTTCTAGATCCATACGGGCTCCAGTAGGTCTCCTGCAGTATTTGTGGTGGCTGTGGTGTAATTCAACTGAAGTTTCATCAGAGAAATCCACCTTTCCAGGCTAAGAATAGCAGCCCACAGCTTCCCCAGAAGTGGTACATCCTTTAGATTCGCCAATTCTGATGCTGGACCCAGCTCTTTTTTCTTCCCTAGTATGGTGGCAAACAGGATAATATTTGAGGGGTTCATGCCAGCTCTGAATTGCCAGCTGCTATCAAGCCTTGGTATTACCAATAGATGGGCATCTATCAGACATTCCCATTACTAATCCAGTTGTTGAAAGTAGAATAAAAATTTTTATTTGAACAAAAAACCCTAACTCTAGACCTCATTTACCGATTTATTTCTTTATTTTTAAAAAATACAAGTCCGCTGTAATCCATTGTGAGGTCCCACAAAGTTGCCTAAAAGCAAACCTTAAAAAGCATAAAAAGAGAAAATTATTAAATAAAAACAAAAGACACCATTTTTTCCAATTTCTTTCCCTGTCAAAGCCCTAGTCCTGATCCGCCATAATCCAATTAGGGGGGTCCACATCAATCTCACACTTGCAGGCGCAGTCAATGAAGAACCAAATGTTCCCCATTGATAGCGAGAGCAGCCCCTGCAGGCACAGACTCCCTGCTGTGTGTGGTTCTCTACAGTGACCTAGGACGACCTCATAAAGTCAGCCCAGGTTACCACAAGTGTGCCCTCAGCAGTGTGTGAGCAGCCACAAGCAGTAACATCACAATTTAATCGGAGTTCCAAATGAACTCTGATGAACCCGTGAAATCACTGCCATGAGACCCGTGGTAGCGTGAGTCATTTGGCAGTAATGTCAGGAGGTCATCCGAGTTCATTGATTACTCTAATGAAACCATGACATCTCTGCTGCGACCACACACTTACTAGTGGATACTCATATGTCCTCAGCTATGCTCTCCCCGGCACTGCTGTTACTTTAGTGACTGCAGTGAATACAGTGAATATGCAGTGAGCATAATGATCAGGCCCAGAAGCAAGTGACTGCAGTGCCGAATCCAACAGTATTAGGGACTGGTGAGTATAGAAAATCTTTTTATTTCAAAGACACGTGTTTTCTCTGGTACGTGTCACATTGATGTCACATGGATCAAATCATGGTGTGGACCGTGTTACATCAGTGCTGCCACAGAAAAAAAGGACATGTCTTTTTGTGTCCGTGTGGGCCACATGGTCTGTGTGAAAACACGGACTTGTGAGTTAGACCATAGAATAACATGGGTACGTGTGGCATCCGTGAATAAAAACCTGAAACACAGAAGTGTGAAAGAAGCCTAAGGAAGTGCTGGGGTAATGGGCCTCCCTCTAACACGGATCAGGTCACGGTCATACTCCTTGAGACCATGATTGTTATACCTCTGATAGTAAATCTTATCTTTAGGTTTTATATGCTCTCATAAAAAATATGATATTCTTGAATTTCGTTTCTCAATTTCAAGAGGTTGCCCATCTTTGTTGACATTTTCTTTATTTATTTAGCTTAAATATATGTATTTGAGGCAAAAAACATTTTTTTCAGTTAAGTTGCATTAAAAATGTCTCACCGGCTTTTATAGTAATTTTGTTTCCCTGCTCCATCAACTTTTATGGGGTCTGTGATCATAGATCATCTGAGAGGGGATCAGAATAAGACAGATAAAAAGTAATAAACTGACAAACCATCAGAATAAACTCACTGAAAACTTTCATTTAACTCATTTAGCAGTTAGCAATGCATATTGAATCATTGAGACTACAAATGCCAAACAGTTTAACCTCTTTAAAAATAACAAATAACAAAAGTTATTTTTAGCCAAAAAAAATGCATTTAAGTAAAAACAAATTTCAAAATGTAGAAAACCCCTTTAAATAATTGAGAGGCTGTGATGCACAAGATGAGAAATATCACATTGTTCAAACATTTCTTAATATTTGCCTCAAGTAGCAATCTTAAAAGGCAATTCAATGTATTTTAGTTGCAGAGTATACAATAACAGTAAAGCAAAAGGCACAAAAAAGTATATTCCCAAAAAAGACCTGCCCCAAAAAAAAGTCCTAGCATGATTTTTCAATATTTTTAGCTATGCTTGAAATATAATACTGACTCCAAAAGCATGCCCAAGTTACAGTCATTAACGTGTTAGGAGGAATCAAACTACAGTCCCTGACAGAAGTTCTGTCGCTTATCCATGTTATGTAAATAAAAGCTTATAACCTGACTTTAAATTCATCCATTGGTTTCATAAATTACTCTTTTGAAAACTGAAACCCTCCCAAATTTGATTTAGGTTATGAAAATAAAGTTGCTGCAAAGCTGAAATATTGATCATTTAATAAACACAGAAAGGTCAGATTTTGGCAAGACAAAAGTTTTGTCGCCCCCGGAAATTAATGTGAAATTCAAACAAATAATTAACTTCTAATACAAAGATATGTTGCATAACATTGGTGAACGAAGTTGTGGTGCTATTAGAACCATATTTAATATTTTGTGGGACTTCCATGAGCTTGAAGGACTGCATCCATGCGATTCAACAATAATTCATACAATTTATTGATGAAGTCATCAGGAATAGCAAAGAATGCAATCTTACATGCCTCCCAGAGTTCATCTAGATTCTGGTTTTGTCTTCCAAGCTTCCTCTTCCATCCTACCTCAAACATGCTCAATGATGTTCATGTCTGGTGGCTGGGTTGGCCAGTCCTTGAGCACCTTGATCTTCTTTTCCAGGAGGAACTTTGTTGTAGTGATGGATGTATGAGATGGAGCACCATCCTGCTGCAGAATTTGACCCCTTTTATGATTGGGAATGTAAGTGGTAGCTAATACTTCTTGATATTTTAGGCTATTGATATTGTCTTCTACCTTGCAAATCTTTTGCACACCCCCCACACTAAATGTAACCCCAGACCATGATCTTTCCACCACCAAACTTAACTGTTTTCTAGATCCATACGGGCTCCAGTAGGTCTCCTGCAGTATTTGTGGTGGCTGTGGTGTAATTCAACTGAAGTTTCATCAGAGAAATCCACCTTTCCAGGCTAAGAATAGCAGCCCACAGCTTCCCCAGAAGTGGTACATCCATTAGATTCTCCAATTCTGATGCTGGACCCAGCTCTTTTTTCTTCCCTAGTATGGTGGCAAACAGGATAATATTTGAGGGGTTCATGCCAGCTCTGAATTGCCAGCTGCTATCAAGCCTTGGTATTACCAATAGATGGGCATCTATCAGACATTCCCATTACTAATCCAGTTGTTGAAAGTAGAATAAAAATTTTTATTTGAACAAAAAACCCTAACTCTAGACCTCATTTACCGATTTATTTCTTTATTTTTAAAAAATACAAGTCCGCTGTAATCCATTGTGAGGTCCCACAAAGTTGCCTAAAAGCAAACCTTAAAAAGCATAAAAAGAGAAAATTATTAAATAAAAACAAAAGACACCATTTTTTCCAATTTCTTTCCCTGTCAAAGCCCTAGTCCTGATCCGCCATAATCCAATTAGGGGGGTCCACATCAATCTCACACTTGCAGGCGCAGTCAATGAAGAACCAAATGTTCCCCATTGATAGCGAGAGCAGCCCCTGCAGGCACAGACTCCCTGCTGTGTGTGGTTCTCTACAGTGACCTAGGACGACCTCATAAAGTCAGCCCAGGTTACCACAAGTGTGCCCTCAGCAGTGTGTGAGCAGCCACAAGCAGTAACATCACAATTTAATCGGAGTTCCAAATGAACTCTGATGAACCCGTGAAATCACTGCCATGAGACCCGTGGTAGCGTGAGTCATTTGGCAGTAATGTCAGGAGGTCATCCGAGTTCATTGATTACTCTAATGAAACCATGACGTCTCTGCTGCGACCACACACTTACTAGTGGATACTCATATGTCCTCAGCTATGCTCTCCCCGGCACTGCTGTTACTTTAGTGACTGCAGTGAATACAGTGAATATGCAGTGAGCATAATGATCAGGCCCAGAAGCAAGTGACTGCAGTGCCGAATCCAACAGTATTAGGGACTGGTGAGTATAGAAAATCTTTTTATTTCAAAGACACGTGTTTTCTCTGGTACGTGTCACATTGATGTCACATGGATCAAATCATGGTGTGGACCGTGTTACATCAGTGCTGCCACAGAAAAAAAGGACATGTCTTTTTGTGTCCGTGTGGGCCACATGGTCTGTGTGAAAACACGGACTTGTGAGTTAGACCATAGAATAACATGGGTACGTGTGGCATCCGTGAATAAAAACCTGAAACACAGAAGTGTGAAAGAAGCCTAAGGAAGTGCTGGGGTAATGGGCCTCCCTCTAACACGGATCAGGTCACGGTCATACTCCTTGAGACCATGATTGTTATACCTCTGATAGTAAATCTTATCTTTAGGTTTTATATGCTCTCATAAAAAATATGATATTCTTGAATTTCGTTTCTCAATTTCAAGAGGTTGCCCATCTTTGTTGACATTTTCTTTATTTATTTAGCTTAAATATATGTATTTGAGGCAAAAAAATTTTTTTTCAGTTAAGTTGCATTAAAAATGTCTCACCGGCTTTTATAGTAATTTTGTTTCCCTGCTCCATCAACTTTTATGGGGTCTGTGATCATAGATCATCTGAGAGGGGATCAGAATAAGACAGATAAAAAGTAATAAACTGACAGACCATCAGAATAAACTCACTGAAAACTTTCATTTAACTCATTTAGCAGTTAGCAATGCATATTGAATCATTGAGACTACAAATGCCAAACAGTTTAACCTCTTTAAAAATAACAAATAACAAAAGTTATTTGTAGCCAAAAAAAATGCATTTAAGTAAAAACAAATTTCAAAATGTAGAAAACCCCTTTAAATAATTGAGAGGCTGTGATGCACAAGATGAGAAATATCACATTGTTCAAACATTTCTTAATATTTGCCTCAAGTAGCAATCTTAAAAGGCAATTCAATGTATTTTAGTTGCAGAGTATACAATAACAGTAAAGCAAAAGGCACAAAAAAGTATTTTCCCAAAAAAGACCTGCCCCAAAAAAAAGTCCTAGCATGATTTTTCAATATTTTTAGCTATGCTTGAAATATAATACTGACTCCAAAAGCATGCCCAAGTTACAGTCATTAACGTGTTAGGAGGAATCAAACTACAGTCCCTGACAGAAGTTCTGTCGCTTATCCATGTTATGTAAATAAAAGCTTATAACCTGACTTTAAATTCATCCATTGGTTTCATAAATTACTCTTTTGAAAACTGAAACCCTCCCAAATTTGATTTAGGTTATGAAAATAAAGTTGCTGCAAAGCTGAAATATTGATCATTTAATAAACACAGAAAGGTCAGATTTTGGCAAGACAAAAGTTTTGTCGCCCCCGGAAATTAATGTGAAATTCAAACAAATAATTAACTTCTAATACAAAGATATGTTGCATAACATTGGTGAACGAAGTTGTGGTGCTATTAGAACCATATTTAATATTTTGTGGGACTTCCATGAGCTTGAAGGACTGCATCCATGCGATTCAACAATAATTCATACAATTTATTGATGAAGTCATCAGGAATAGCAAAGAATGCAATCTTACATGCCTCGCAGAGTTCATCTAGATTCTGGTTTTGTCTTCCAAGCTTCCTCTTTCATCCTACCTCAAACATGCTCAATGATGTTCATGTCTGGTGGCTGGGTTGGCCAGTCCTTGAGCACCTTGATCTTCTTTTCCAGGAGGAACTTTGTTGTAGTGATGGATGTATGAGATGGAGCACCATCCTGCTGCAGAATTTGACCCCTTTTATGATTGGGAATGTAAGTGGTAGCTAATACTTCTTGATATTTTAGGCTATTGATATTGTGTTCTACCTTGCAAATCTTTTGCACACCCGCCACACTAAATGTAACCCCAGACCATGATCTTTCCACCACCAAACTTAACTGTTTTCTAGATCCATACGGGCTCCAGTAGGTCTCCTGCAGTATTTGTGGTGGCTGTGGTGTAATTCAACTGAAGTTTCATCAGAGAAATCCACCTTTCCAGGCTAAGAATAGCAGCCCACAGCTTCCCCAGAAGTGGTACATCCATTAGATTCGCCAATTCTGATGCTGGACCCAGCTCTTTTTTCTTCCCTAGTATGGTGGCAAACAGGATAATATTTGAGGGGTTCATGCCAGCTCTGAATTGCCAGCTGCTATCAAGCCTTGGTATTACCAATAGATGGGCATCTATCAGACACTCCCATTACTAATCCAGTTGTTGAAAGTAGAATAAAAAATTTTATTTGAACAAAAAACCCTAACTCTAGACCTCATTTACCGATTTATTTCTTTATTTTTAAAAAATACAAGTCCGCTGTAATCCATTGTGAGGTCCCACAAAGTTGCCTAAAAGCAAACCTTAAAAAGCATAAAAAGAGAAAATTATTAAATAAAAACAAAAGACACCATTTTTTCCAATTTCTTTCCCTGTCAAAGCCCTAGTCCTGATCCGCCATAATCCAATTAGGGGGGTCCACATCAATCTCACACTTGCAGGCGCAGTCAATGAAGAACCAAATGTTCCCCATTGATAGCGAGAGCAGCCCCTGCAGGCACAGACTCCCTGCTGTGTGTGGTTCTCTACAGTGACCTAGGACGACCTCATAAAGTCAGCCCAGGTTACCACAAGTGTGCCCTCAGCAGTGTGTGAGCAGCCACAAGCAGTAACATCACAATTTAATCGGAGTTCCAAATGAACTCTGATGAACCCGTGAAATCACTGCCATGAGACCCGTGGTAGCGTGAGTCATTTGGCAGTAATGTCAGGAGGTCATCCGAGTTCATTGATTACTCTAATGAAACCATGACGTCTCTGCTGCGACCACACACTTACTAGTGGATACTCATATGTCCTCAGCTATGCTCTCCCCGGCACTGCTGTTACTTTAGTGACTGCAGTGAATACAGTGAATATGCAGTGAACATAATGATCAGGCCCAGAAGCAAGTGACTGCAGTGCCGAATCCAACAGTATTAGGGACTGGTGAGTATAGAAAATCTTTTTATTTCAAAGACACGTGTTTTCTCTGGTACGTGTCACATTGATGTCACATGGATCAAATCATGGTGTGGACTGTGTTACATCAGTGCTGCCACAGAAAAAAAGGACATGTCTTTTTGTGTCCGTGTGGGCCACATGGTCTGTGTGAAAACACGGACTTGTGAGTTAGACCATAGAATAACATGGGTACGTGTGGCATCCGTGAATAAAAACCTGAAACACAGAAGTGTGAAAGAAGCCTAAGGAAGTGCTGGGGTAATGGGCCTCCCTCTAACACGGATCAGGTCACGGTCATACTCCTTGAGACCATGATTGTTATACCTCTGATAGTAAATCTTATCTTTAGGTTTTATATGCTCTCATAAAAAATATGATATTCTTGAATTTCGTTTCTCAATTTCAAGAGGTTGCCCATCTTTGTTGACATTTTCTTTATTTATTTAGCTTAAATATATGTATTTGAGGCAAAAAAAAATTTTTTCAGTTAAGTTGCATTAAAAATGTCTCACCGGCTTTTATAGTAATTTTGTTTCCCTGCTCCATCAACTTTTATGGGGTCTGTGATCATAGATCATCTGAGAGGGGATCAGAATAAGACAGATAAAAAGTAATAAACTGACAGACCATCAGAATAAACTCACTGAAAACTTTCATTTAACTCATTTAGCAGTTAGCAATGCATATTGAATCATTGAGACTACAAATGCCAAACAGTTTAACCTCTTTAAAAATAACAAATAACAAAAGTTATTTTTAGCCAAAAAAAATGCATTTAAGTAAAAACAAATTTCAAAATGTAGAAAACCCCTTTAAATAATTGAGAGGCTGTGATGCACAAGATGAGAAATATCACATTGTTCAAACATTTCTTAATATTTGCCTCAAGTAGCAATCTTAAAAGGCAATTCAATGTATTTTAGTTGCAGAGTATACAATAACAGTAAAGCAAAAGGCACAAAAAAGTATATTCCCAAAAAAGACCTGCCCCAAAAAAAAGTCCTAGCATGATTTTTCAATATTTTTAGCTATGCTTGAAATATAATACTGACTCCAAAAGCATGCCCAAGTTACAGTCATTAACGTGTTAGGAGGAATCAAACTACAGTCCCTGACAGAAGTTCTGTCGCTTATCCATGTTATGTAAATAAAAGCTTATAACCTGACTTTAAATTCATCCATTGGTTTCATAAATTACTCTTTTGAAAACTGAAACCCTCCCAAATTTGATTTAGGTTATGAAAATAAAGTTGCTGCAAAGCTGAAATATTGATCATTTAATAAACACAGAAAGGTCAGATTTTGGCAAGACAAAAGTTTTGTCGCCCCCGGAAATTAATGTGAAATTCAAACAAATAATTAACTTCTAATACAAAGATATGTTGCATAACATTGGTGAACGAAGTTGTGGTGCTATTAGAACCATATTTAATATTTTGTGGGACTTCCATGAGCTTGAAGGACTGCATCCATGCGATTCAACAATAATTCATACAATTTATTGATGAAGTCATCAGGAATAGCAAAGAATGCAATCTTACATGCCTCCCAGAGTTCATCTAGATTCTGGTTTTGTCTTCCAAGCTTCCTCTTTCATCCTACCTCAAACATGCTCAATGATGTTCATGTCTGGTGGCTGGGTTGGCCAGTCCTTGAGCACCTTGATCTTCTTTTCCAGGAGGAACTTTGTTGTAGTGATGGATGTATGAGATGGAGCACCATCCTGCTGCAGAATTTGACCCCTTTTATGATTTGGAATGTAAGTGGTAGCTAATACTTCTTGATATTTTAGGCTATTGATATTGTCTTCTACCTTGCAAATCTTTTGCACACCCCCCACACTAAATGTAACCCCAGACCATGATCTTTCCACCACCAAACTTAACTGTTTTCTAGATCCATACGGGCTCCAGTAGGTCTCCTGCAGTATTTGTGGTGGCTGTGGTGTAATTCAACTGAAGTTTCATCAGAGAAATCCACCTTTCCAGGCTAAGAATAGCAGCCCACAGCTTCCCCAGAAGTGGTACATCCTTTAGATTCGCCAATTCTGATGCTGGACCCAGCTCTTTTTTCTTCCCTAGTATGGTGGCAAACAGGATAATATTTGAGGGGTTCATGCCAGCTCTGAATTGCCAGCTGCTATCAAGCCTTGGTATTACCAATAGATGGGCATCTATCAGACATTCCCATTACTAATCCAGTTGTTGAAAGTAGAATAAAAATTTTTATTTGAACAAAAAACCCTAACTCTAGACCTCATTTACCGATTTATTTCTTTATTTTTAAAAAATACAAGTCCGCTGTAATCCATTGTGAGGTCCCACAAAGTTGCCTAAAAGCAAACCTTAAAAAGCATAAAAAGAGAAAATTATTAAATAAAAACAAAAGACACCATTTTTTCCAATTTCTTTCCCTGTCAAAGCCCTAGTCCTGATCCGCCATAATCCAATTAGGGGGGTCCACATCAATCTCACACTTGCAGGCGCAGTCAATGAAGAACCAAATGTTCCCCATTGATAGCGAGAGCAGCCCCTGCAGGCACAGACTCCCTGCTGTGTGTGGTTCTCTACAGTGACCTAGGACGACCTCATAAAGTCAGCCCAGGTTACCACAAGTGTGCCCTCAGCAGTGTGTGAGCAGCCACAAGCAGTAACATCACAATTTAATCGGAGTTCCAAATGAACTCTGATGAACCCGTGAAATCACTGCCATGAGACCCGTGGTAGCGTGAGTCATTTGGCAGTAATGTCAGGAGGTCATCCGAGTTCATTGATTACTCTAATGAAACCATGACGTCTCTGCTGCGACCACACACTTACTAGTGGATACTCATATGTCCTCAGCTATGCTCTCCCCGGCACTGCTGTTACTTTAGTGACTGCAGTGAATACAGTGAATATGCAGTGAGCATAATGATCAGGCCCAGAAGCAAGTGACTGCAGTGCCGAATCCAACAGTATTAGGGACTGGTGAGTATAGAAAATCTTTTTATTTCAAAGACACGTGTTTTCTCTGGTACGTGTCACATTGATGTCACATGGATCAAATCATGGTGTGGACCGTGTTACATCAGTGCTGCCACAGAAAAAAAGGACATGTCTTTTTGTGTCCGTGTGGGCCACATGGTCTGTGTGAAAACACGGACTTGTGAGTTAGACCATAGAATAACATGGGTACGTGTGGCATCCGTGAATAAAAACCTGAAACACAGAAGTGTGAAAGAAGCCTAAGGAAGTGCTGGGGTAATGGGCCTCCCTCTAACACGGATCAGGTCACGGTCATACTCCTTGAGACCATGATTGTTATACCTCTGATAGTAAATCTTATCTTTAGGTTTTATATGCTCTCATAAAAAATATGATATTCTTGAATTTCGTTTCTCAATTTCAAGAGGTTGCCCATCTTTGTTGACATTTTCTTTATTTATTTAGCTTAAATATATGTATTTGAGGCAAAAAAAAATTTTTTCAGTTAAGTTGCATTAAAAATGTCTCACCGGCTTTTATAGTAATTTTGTTTCCCTGCTCCATCAACTTTTATGGGGTCTGTGATCATAGATCATCTGAGAGGGGATCAGAATAAGACAGATAAAAAGTAATAAACTGACAAACCATCAGAATAAACTCACTGAAAACTTTCATTTAACTCATTTAGCAGTTAGCAATGCATATTGAATCATTGAGACTACAAATGCCAAACAGTTTAACCTCTTTAAAAATAACAAATAACAAAAGTTATTTTTAGCCAAAAAAAATGCATTTAAGTAAAAACAAATTTCAAAATGTAGAAAACCCCTTTAAATAATTGAGAGGCTGTGATGCACAAGATGAGAAATATCACATTGTTCAAACATTTCTTAATATTTGCCTCAAGTAGCAATCTTAAAAGGCAATTCAATGTATTTTAGTTGCAGAGTATACAATAACAGTAAAGCAAAAGGCACAAAAAAGTATATTCCCAAAAAAGACCTGCCCCAAAAAAAAGTCCTAGCATGATTTTTCAATATTTTTAGCTATGCTTGAAATATAATACTGACTCCAAAAGCATGCCCAAGTTACAGTCATTAACGTGTTAGGAGGAATCAAACTACAGTCCCTGACAGAAGTTCTGTCGCTTATCCATGTTATGTAAATAAAAGCTTATAACCTGACTTTAAATTCATCCATTGGTTTCATAAATTACTCTTTTGAAAACTGAAACCCTCCCAAATTTGATTTAGGTTATGAAAATAAAGTTGCTGCAAAGCTGAAATATTGATCATTTAATAAACACAGAAAGGTCAGATTTTGGCAAGACAAAAGTTTTGTCGCCCCCGGAAATTAATGTGAAATTCAAACAAATAATTAACTTCTAATACAAAGATATGTTGCATAACATTGGTGAACGAAGTTGTGGTGCTATTAGAACCATATTTAATATTTTGTGGGACTTCCATGAGCTTGAAGGACTGCATCCATGCGATTCAACAATAATTCATACAATTTATTGATGAAGTCATCAGGAATAGCAAAGAATGCAATCTTACATGCCTCCCAGAGTTCATCTAGATTCTGGTTTTGTCTTCCAAGCTTCCTCTTCCATCCTACCTCAAACATGCTCAATGATGTTCATGTCTGGTGGCTGGGTTGGCCAGTCCTTGAGCACCTTGATCTTCTTTTCCAGGAGGAACTTTGTTGTAGTGATGGATGTATGAGATGGAGCACCATCCTGCTGCAGAATTTGACCCCTTTTATGATTGGGAATGTAAGTGGTAGCTAATACTTCTTGATATTTTAGGCTATTGATATTGTCTTCTACCTTGCAAATCTTTTGCACACCCCCCACACTAAATGTAACCCCAGACCATGATCTTTCCACCACCAAACTTAACTGTTTTCTAGATCCATACGGGCTCCAGTAGGTCTCCTGCAGTATTTGTGGTGGCTGTGGTGTAATTCAACTGAAGTTTCATCAGAGAAATCCACCTTTCCAGGCTAAGAATAGCAGCCCACAGCTTCCCCAGAAGTGGTACATCCATTAGATTCTCCAATTCTGATGCTGGACCCAGCTCTTTTTTCTTCCCTAGTATGGTGGCAAACAGGATAATATTTGAGGGGTTCATGCCAGCTCTGAATTGCCAGCTGCTATCAAGCCTTGGTATTACCAATAGATGGGCATCTATCAGACATTCCCATTACTAATCCAGTTGTTGAAAGTAGAATAAAAATTTTTATTTGAACAAAAAACCCTAACTCTAGACCTCATTTACCGATTTATTTCTTTATTTTTAAAAAATACAAGTCCGCTGTAATCCATTGTGAGGTCCCACAAAGTTGCCTAAAAGCAAACCTTAAAAAGCATAAAAAGAGAAAATTATTAAATAAAAACAAAAGACACCATTTTTTCCAATTTCTTTCCCTGTCAAAGCCCTAGTCCTGATCCGCCATAATCCAATTAGGGGGGTCCACATCAATCTCACACTTGCAGGCGCAGTCAATGAAGAACCAAATGTTCCCCATTGATAGCGAGAGCAGCCCCTGCAGGCACAGACTCCCTGCTGTGTGTGGTTCTCTACAGTGACCTAGGACGACCTCATAAAGTCAGCCCAGGTTACCACAAGTGTGCCCTCAGCAGTGTGTGAGCAGCCACAAGCAGTAACATCACAATTTAATCGGAGTTCCAAATGAACTCTGATGAACCCGTGAAATCACTGCCATGAGACCCGTGGTAGCGTGAGTCATTTGGCAGTAATGTCAGGAGGTCATCCGAGTTCATTGATTACTCTAATGAAACCATGACGTCTCTGCTGCGACCACACACTTACTAGTGGATACTCATATGTCCTCAGCTATGCTCTCCCCGGCACTGCTGTTACTTTAGTGACTGCAGTGAATACAGTGAATATGCAGTGAGCATAATGATCAGGCCCAGAAGCAAGTGACTGCAGTGCCGAATCCAACAGTATTAGGGACTGGTGAGTATAGAAAATCTTTTTATTTCAAAGACACGTGTTTTCTCTGGTACGTGTCACATTGATGTCACATGGATCAAATCATGGTGTGGACCGTGTTACATCAGTGCTGCCACAGAAAAAAAGGACATGTCTTTTTGTGTCCGTGTGGGCCACATGGTCTGTGTGAAAACACGGACTTGTGAGTTAGACCATAGAATAACATGGGTACGTGTGGCATCCGTGAATAAAAACCTGAAACACAGAAGTGTGAAAGAAGCCTAAGGAAGTGCTGGGGTAATGGGCCTCCCTCTAACACGGATCAGGTCACGGTCATACTCCTTGAGACCATGATTGTTATACCTCTGATAGTAAATCTTATCTTTAGGTTTTATATGCTCTCATAAAAAATATGATATTCTTGAATTTCGTTTCTCAATTTCAAGAGGTTGCCCATCTTTGTTGACATTTTCTTTATTTATTTAGCTTAAATATATGTATTTGAGGCAAAAAAATTTTTTTTCAGTTAAGTTGCATTAAAAATGTCTCACCGGCTTTTATAGTAATTTTGTTTCCCTGCTCCATCAACTTTTATGGGGTCTGTGATCATAGATCATCTGAGAGGGGATCAGAATAAGACAGATAAAAAGTAATAAACTGACAGACCATCAGAATAAACTCACTGAAAACTTTCATTTAACTCATTTAGCAGTTAGCAATGCATATTGAATCATTGAGACTACAAATGCCAAACAGTTTAACCTCTTTAAAAATAACAAATAACAAAAGTTATTTTTAGCCAAAAAAAATGCATTTAAGTAAAAACAAATTTCAAAATGTAGAAAACCCCTTTAAATAATTGAGAGGCTGTGATGCACAAGATGAGAAATATCACATTGTTCAAACATTTCTTAATATTTGCCTCAAGTAGCAATCTTAAAAGGCAATTCAATGTATTTTAGTTGCAGAGTATACAATAACAGTAAAGCAAAAGGCACAAAAAAGTATTTTCCCAAAAAAGACCTGCCCCAAAAAAAAGTCCTAGCATGATTTTTCAATATTTTTAGCTATGCTTGAAATATAATACTGACTCCAAAAGCATGCCCAAGTTACAGTCATTAACGTGTTAGGAGGAATCAAACTACAGTCCCTGACAGAAGTTCTGTCGCTTATCCATGTTATGTAAATAAAAGCTTATAACCTGACTTTAAATTCATCCATTGGTTTCATAAATTACTCTTTTGAAAACTGAAACCCTCCCAAATTTGATTTAGGTTATGAAAATAAAGTTGCTGCAAAGCTGAAATATTGATCATTTAATAAACACAGAAAGGTCAGATTTTGGCAAGACAAAAGTTTTGTCGCCCCCGGAAATTAATGTGAAATTCAAACAAATAATTAACTTCTAATACAAAGATATGTTGCATAACATTGGTGAACGAAGTTGTGGTGCTATTAGAACCATATTTAATATTTTGTGGGACTTCCATGAGCTTGAAGGACTGCATCCATGCGATTCAACAATAATTCATACAATTTATTGATGAAGTCATCAGGAATAGCAAAGAATGCAATCTTACATGCCTCCCAGAGTTCATCTAGATTCTGGTTTTGTCTTCCAAGCTTCCTCTTTCATCCTACCTCAAACATGCTCAATGATGTTCATGTCTGGTGGCTGGGTTGGCCAGTCCTTGAGCACCTTGATCTTCTTTTCCAGGAGGAACTTTGTTGTAGTGATGGATGTATGAGATGGAGCACCATCCTGCTGCAGAATTTGACCCCTTTTATGATTGGGAATGTAAGTGGTAGCTAATACTTCTTGATATTTTAGGCTATTGATATTGTGTTCTACCTTGCAAATCTTTTGCACACCCCCCACACTAAATGTAACCCCAGACCATGATCTTTCCACCACCAAACTTAACTGTTTTCTAGATCCATACGGGCTCCAGTAGGTCTCCTGCAGTATTTGTGGTGGCTGTGGTGTAATTCAACTGAAGTTTCATCAGAGAAATCCACCTTTCCAGGCTAAGAATAGCAGCCCACAGCTTCCCCAGAAGTGGTACATCCATTAGATTCGCCAATTCTGATGCTGGACCCAGCTCTTTTTTCTTCCCTAGTATGGTGGCAAACAGGATAATATTTGAGGGGTTCATGCCAGCTCTGAATTGCCAGCTGCTATCAAGCCTTGGTATTACCAATAGATGGGCATCTATCAGACATTCCCATTACTAATCCAGTTGTTGAAAGTAGAATAAAAAATTTTATTTGAACAAAAAACCCTAACTCTAGACCTCATTTACCGATTTATTTCTTTATTTTTAAAAAATACAAGTCCGCTGTAATCCATTGTGAGGTCCCACAAAGTTGCCTAAAAGCAAACCTTAAAAAGCATAAAAAGAGAAAATTATTAAATAAAAACAAAAGACACCATTTTTTCCAATTTCTTTCCCTGTCAAAGCCCTAGTCCTGATCCGCCATAATCCAATTAGGGGGGTCCACATCAATCTCACACTTGCAGGCGCAGTCAATGAAGAACCAAATGTTCCCCATTGATAGCGAGAGCAGCCCCTGCAGGCACAGACTCCCTGCTGTGTGTGGTTCTCTACAGTGACCTAGGACGACCTCATAAAGTCAGCCCAGGTTACCACAAGTGTGCCCTCAGCAGTGTGTGAGCAGCCACAAGCAGTAACATCACAATTTAATCGGAGTTCCAAATGAACTCTGATGAACCCGTGAAATCACTGCCATGAGACCCGTGGTAGCGTGAGTCATTTGGCAGTAATGTCAGGAGGTCATCCGAGTTCATTGATTACTCTAATGAAACCATGACGTCTCTGCTGCGACCACACACTTACTAGTGGATACTCATATGTCCTCAGCTATGCTCTCCCCGGCACTGCTGTTACTTTAGTGACTGCAGTGAATACAGTGAATATGCAGTGAGCATAATGATCAGGCCCAGAAGCAAGTGACTGCAGTGCCGAATCCAACAGTATTAGGGACTGGTGAGTATAGAAAATCTTTTTATTTCAAAGACACGTGTTTTCTCTGGTACGTGTCACATTGATGTCACATGGATCAAATCATGGTGTGGACCGTGTTACATCAGTGCTGCCACAGAAAAAAAGGACATGTCTTTTTGTGTCCGTGTGGGCCACATGGTCTGTGTGAAAACACGGACTTGTGAGTTAGACCATAGAATAACATGGGTACGTGTGGCATCCGTGAATAAAAACCTGAAACACAGAAGTGTGAAAGAAGCCTAAGGAAGTGCTGGGGTAATGGGCCTCCCTCTAACACGGATCAGGTCACGGTCATACTCCTTGAGACCATGATTGTTATACCTCTGATAGTAAATCTTATCTTTAGGTTTTATATGCTCTCATAAAAAATATGATATTCTTGAATTTCGTTTCTCAATTTCAAGAGGTTGCCCATCTTTGTTGACATTTTCTTTATTTATTTAGCTTAAATATATGTATTTGAGGCAAAAAAATTTTTTTTCAGTTAAGTTGCATTAAAAATGTCTCACCGGCTTTTATAGTAATTTTGTTTCCCTGCTCCATCAACTTTTATGGGGTCTGTGATCATAGATCATCTGAGAGGGGATCAGAATAAGACAGATAAAAAGTAATAAACTGACAGACCATCAGAATAAACTCACTGAAAACTTTCATTTAACTCATTTAGCAGTTAGCAATGCATATTGAATCATTGAGACTACAAATGCCAAACAGTTTAACCTCTTTAAAAATAACAAATAACAAAAGTTATTTGTAGCCAAAAAAAATGCATTTAAGTAAAAACAAATTTCAAAATGTAGAAAACCCCTTTAAATAATTGAGAGGCTGTGATGCACAAGATGAGAAATATCACATTGTTCAAACATTTCTTAATATTTGCCTCAAGTAGCAATCTTAAAAGGCAATTCAATGTATTTTAGTTGCAGAGTATACAATAACAGTAAAGCAAAAGGCACAAAAAAGTATTTTCCCAAAAAAGACCTGCCCCAAAAAAAAGTCCTAGCATGATTTTTCAATATTTTTAGCTATGCTTGAAATATAATACTGACTCCAAAAGCATGCCCAAGTTACAGTCATTAACGTGTTAGGAGGAATCAAACTACAGTCCCTGACAGAAGTTCTGTCGCTTATCCATGTTATGTAAATAAAAGCTTATAACCTGACTTTAAATTCATCCATTGGTTTCATAAATTACTCTTTTGAAAACTGAAACCCTCCCAAATTTGATTTAGGTTATGAAAATAAAGTTGCTGCAAAGCTGAAATATTGATCATTTAATAAACACAAAAAGGTCAGATTTTGGCAAGACAAAAGTTTTGTCGCCCCCGGAAATTAATGTGAAATTCAAACAAATAATTAACTTCTAATACAAAGATATGTTGCATAACATTGGTGAACGAAGTTGTGGTGCTATTAGAACCATATTTAATATTTTGTGGGACTTCCATGAGCTTGAAGGACTGCATCCATGCGATTCAACAATAATTCATACAATTTATTGATGAAGTCATCAGGAATAGCAAAGAATGCAATCTTACATGCCTCCCAGAGTTCATCTAGATTCTGGTTTTGTCTTCCAAGCTTCCTCTTTCATCCTACCTCAAACATGCTCAATGATGTTCATGTCTGGTGGCTGGGTTGGCCAGTCCTTGAGCACCTTGATCTTCTTTTCCAGGAGGAACTTTGTTGTAGTGATGGATGTATGAGATGGAGCACCATCCTGCTGCAGAATTTGACCCCTTTTATGATTGGGAATGTAAGTGGTAGCTAATACTTCTTGATATTTTAGGCTATTGATATTGTCTTCTACCTTGCAAATCTTTTGCACACCCCCCACACTAAATGTAACCCCAGACCATGATCTTTCCACCACCAAACTTAACTGTTTTCTAGATCCATACGGGCTCCAGTAGGTCTCCTGCAGTATTTGTGGTGGCTGTGGTGTAATTCAACTGAAGTTTCATCAGAGAAATCCACCTTTCCAGGCTAAGAATAGCAGCCCACAGCTTCCCCAGAAGTGGTACATCCATTAGATTCGCCAATTCTGATGCTGGACCCAGCTCTTTTTTCTTCCCTAGTATGGTGGCAAACAGGATAATATTTGAGGGGTTCATGCCAGCTCTGAATTGCCAGCTGCTATCAAGCCTTGGTATTACCAATAGATGGGCATCTATCAGAGATTCCCATTACTAATCCAGTTGTTGAAAGTAGAATAAAAATTTTTATTTGAACAAAAAACCCTAACTCTAGACCTCATTTACCGATTTATTTCTTTATTTTTAAAAAATACAAGTCCGCTGTAATCCATTGTGAGGTCCCACAAAGTTGCCTAAAAGCAAACCTTAAAAAGCATAAAAAGAGAAAATTATTAAATAAAAACAAAAGACACCATTTTTTCCAATTTCTTTCCCTGTCAAAGCCCTAGTCCTGATCTGCCATAATCCAATTAGGGGGGTCCACATCAATCTCACACTTGCAGGCGCAGTCAATGAAGAACCAAATGTTCCCCATTGATAGCGAGAGCAGCCCCTGCAGGCACAGACTCCCTGCTGTGTGTGGTTCTCTACAGTGACCTAGGACGACCTCATAAAGTCAGCCCAGGTTACCACAAGTGTGCCCTCAGCAGTGTGTGAGCAGCCACAAGCAGTAACATCACAATTTAATCGGAGTTCCAAATGAACTCTGATGAACCCGTGAAATCACTGCCATGAGACCCGTGGTAGCGTGAGTCATTTGGCAGTAATGTCAGGAGGTCATCCGAGTTCATTGATTACTCTAATGAAACCATGACGTCTCTGCTGCGACCACACACTTACTAGTGGATACTCATATGTCCTCAGCTATGCTCTCCCCGGCACTGCTGTTACTTTAGTGACTGCAGTGAATACAGTGAATATGCAGTGAGCATAATGATCAGGCCCAGAAGCAAGTGACTGCAGTGCCGAATCCAACAGTATTAGGGACTGGTGAGTATAGAAAATGTTTTTATTTCAAAGACACGTGTTTTCTCTGGTACGTGTCACATTGATGTCACATGGATCAAATCATGGTGTGGACCGTGTTACATCAGTGTTGCCACAGAAAAAAAGGACATGTCTTTTTGTGTCCGTGTGGGCCACATGGTCTGTGTGAAAACACGGACTTGTGAGTTAGACCATAGAATAACATGGGTACGTGTGGCATCCGTGAATAAAAACCTGAAACACAGAAGTGTGAAAGAAGCCTAAGGAAGTGCTGGGGTAATGGGCCTCCCTCTAACACGGATCAGGTCACGGTCATACTCCTTGAGACCATGATTGTTATACCTCTGATAGTAAATCTTATCTTTAGGTTTTATATGCTCTCATAAAACATATGATATTCTTGAATTTCGTTTCTCAATTTCAAGAGGTTGCCCATCTTTGTTGACATTTTCTTTATTTATTTAGCTTAAATATATGTATTTGAGGCAAAAAAATTTTTTTTCAGTTAAGTTGCATTAAAAATGTCTCACCGGCTTTTATAGTAATTTTGTTTCCCTGCTCCATCAACTTTTATGGGGTCTGTGATCATAGATCATCTGAGAGGGGATCAGAATAAGACAGATAAAAAGTAATAAACTGACAGACCATCAGAATAAACTCACTGAAAACTTTCATTTAACTCATTTAGCAGTTAGCAATGCATATTGAATCATTGAGACTACAAATGCCAAACAGTTTAACCTCTTTAAAAATAACAAATAACAAAAGTTATTTTTAGCCAAAAAAAATGCATTTAAGTAAAAACAAATTTCAAAATGTAGAAAACCCCTTTAAATAATTGAGAGGCTGTGATGCACAAGATGAGAAATATCACATTGTTCAAACATTTCTTAATATTTGCCTCAAGTAGCAATCTTAAAAGGCAATTCAATGTATTTTAGTTGCAGAGTATACAATAACAGTAAAGCAAAAGGCACAAAAAAGTATTTTCCCAAAAAAGACCTGCCCCAAAAAAAAGTCCTAGCATGATTTTTCAATATTTTTAGCTATGCTTGAAATATAATACTGACTCCAAAAGCATGCCCAAGTTACAGTCATTAACGTGTTAGGAGGAATCAAACTACAGTCCCTGAGAGAAGTTCTGTCGCTTATCCATGTTATGTAAATAAAAGCTTATAACCTGACTTTAAATTCATCCATTGGTTTCATAAATTACTCTTTTGAAAACTGAAACCCTCCCAAATTTGATTTAGGTTATAAAAATAAAGTTGCTGCAAAGCTGAAATATTGATCATTTAATAAACACAGAAAGGTCAGATTTTGGCAAGACAAAAGTTTTGTCGCCCCCGGAAATTAATGTGAAATTCAAACAAATAATTAACTTCTAATACAAAGATATGTTGCATAACATTGGTGAACGAAGTTGTGGTGCTATTAGAACCATATTTAATATTTTGTGGGACTTCCATGAGCTTGAAGGACTGCATCCATGCGATTCAACAATAATTCATACAATTTATTGATGAAGTCATCAGGAATAGCAAAGAATGCAATCTTACATGCCTCCCAGAGTTCATCTAGATTCTGGTTTTGTCTTCCAAGCTTCCTCTTTCATCCTACCTCAAACATGCTCAATGATGTTCATGTCTGGTGGCTGGGTTGGCCAGTCCTTGAGCACCTTGATCTTCTTTTCCAGGAGGAACTTTGTTGTAGTGATGGATGTATGAGATGGAGCACCATCCTGCTGCAGAATTTGACCCCTTTTATGATTGGGAATGTAAGTGGTAGCTAATACTTCTTGATATTTTAGGCTATTGATATTGTCTTCTACCTTGCAAATCTTTTGCACACCCCCCACACTAAATGTAACCCCAGACCATGATCTTTCCACCACCAAACTTAACTGTTTTCTAGATCCATACGGGCTCCAGTAGGTCTCCTGCAGTATTTGTGGTGGCTGTGGTGTAATTCAACTGAAGTTTCATCAGAGAAATCCACCTTCTGCTACTTTTCCAGCATCCATCTGTTTAGCAGGCTGTGGGACTTGGCAAATACCACACGGCTTTTTAATTGCCTTTTTTTAGTGATGGCTTCTGGGGACTGATTCAATCATGGAGGTCATTTCGAGACAGAATACTACAAACTGTTCTAGTTGACACATGGACTTGAGGTGACCAGGCCTTTTGGAACTCTACTGCAGTGGAAGAGAGGCTGGCTTTGGATTTTCTAACCAACAAACGTTTGTCTTGCGGGGTCTGCCGGAGCTGGGCTTGTCAAAAACATCTACAGTCTCTTCAAATATTTTTTTAATTCTTGTACTTGAGTCTGAGACACATTAAAGGTGCCAGTCCCCTCTACAGTGGATCTGTTCTTCAGCCTCTTGATAATCAAGTTTTTGGTCGCAGGGTGGATTTTTGGCATGTTGTCAGAGGTCAAGTTGCATTTCAACTGAAGGTCTCTGGTGCTGGGTTTCTTTTGATACACACCCACTAATTAACCGATCCTTTTGTGAGCACAGGTAAGGATGTAAACTAGGATTGGGTGCATTATATGACAAGGCGACAAAACGTTTGTTTTGCTAAAATCTGACCTTTCTGTGTTCATTAAATGATCAATATTTCAGCTTTCAAGCAGAAGAGACTTGTTTTGGCTAAAGAACACAAGGAATGGACATTAGACAAGTGGAAATCTGTGCTTTGGTCTGATGAGTCCAAATACGAGATCTTTGTATCCAACCACCGTGTCTTTGTAGAAAAGGTGAACAGATGGACTCTACATGCCTAGTTCCTCCGTGAAGCATGGAGGAGGAGGTGTGATGGTGTGGGGGTGCTTTGCTGGTTACACTGTTAGGGATTTATTCAAAATTGAAGGCATACAGAACCAGCATGCCTACCACAGCATCTTGCAGCGGCGTGATATTCCATCCGGTTTGCATTTAGTTGGACCATCATTTCTTTTTCAACAGGACAATGACCCCAAACACACCTTCAGGCTGTGTAAGGGCTATTTGACTAAGAAGGAGAGTGATAGGGTGCTATGCTAGATGACCTGGTCTCCACAGTCACCAGACCAGAATCCAATCGAGATGGTTTGGGGTGAGCTGGACCGCAGAGGGAAGGAAAAGGGGCCAACAAGTGCTAAGCATCTCTGGGAATTCCTTCAAGACTGTTGGAAGACCATTTCCGGTGACTACCTCTTGAAGCTCATCAAGATAATGCCAAGAGTGTGCAAAGTAGTAATGAAAGCAAAAGGTGGCTACTTTGAAGGACCTAGAATATAAGACATATTTTCTGTTGTTTCACACTTTTTTAAGTATTTCATTCCACATGTTTTAATTCATAGTATTGATGCCTTCAATGTGAATCTACAGTTTTCAGAGTCCTGAAAATAAAAAAAAACTCTTTGAATGAGACGGTGTGTTCAAACTTTTGGTCTGCACTGTATATATATGATGCACATGTGGTACACACAGTGTTTCGAGTTTTATGTTGATGTTCCAGGAGCTCATATGATTATATTTGAATAAATGTTGATTTTTTTTTTGTTCAGTTGGATAGTTGTTCATGGAAAAAAAAAGAAATTCGCTGAAAATAATATCTTTGAGAAGAAAAGATAAAATAAGACTGCCTTATTTCTGGAGACACACATGGTAGTACCAACATCAGAAAATAATTGACACACCTAAAGTCTGTTCCTTTATTAGGTTATGTGCGCACGCTGTGGATTTACCGTGGATTTTACCGCGGATTTGCCGCGGATTTGCTGCAGAAAATGTGTCTAACATTTCTGCAGTCATTCCCCAGCAAAACCTATTGGTATAAAAAATGTTGTGCGCACACTGAGTTTTTTTTATACCTGCGGATTTACCCATGGAATTTCTGCTACGGAATTAATGCACAAGTCATTTTTTTCTGCAGATACCTGCGTTTTTTGGCATAGATAATGGTAAAAAATGCAGGGACTAACCCATGGAAAAACCACTGCAACAAAACTGTGGCAAAACCACTGCAAAAACGCATCAAATTGCGGCAAAAACGCAGGTGCGGTTTTACCGTGGTTTTGGCCGCTGGTGTGATATTCTGCCAGAGGGTGTGGATTTTTTTTAAGAAAAGTCCATGTTCTAGTGCACGCATAACCTAAAGGTTGTTACTGCAAGGTTTACTCAGCTTCCAATGTCTGAAAAAAAGATTACGTATGAAATTACAAACAAAGAGCAAAGTACACAAACTTAGAAAAATTTGTGATAGGATGCAATTTTGTATAAAGTGATGAGACATTAAAGACTTTAGAAAAAGAGTTGTTAGTAAGGACATTAGATTGGTATCTGAGTTGTTAGGCACAATGTCGGTTATTTTTTAAAAAATAATCACAGTTTTTTCCCCTTGATATAAATAGAGTAAGTGTGTAGTTTGAGGTTATCAGTGTGAAATTTCTATTATCATATATGGTTGAGCAACCTTTCACACACAAGTTTTGGTTGAATGTTTAATTAAGGCATCTAGTATTATAAATATATTAATGGCAAAAAAGAAAAAAATCAGATGGTATTACCCGTTAAAAGATGACCATAGTAAAATAATTGAAGAAGACATAAAGAAGGAGGCTGAGATATTAAAAGTATACTTTTCATCTTTGTTCACTAATATAATGTCTGTTCCAGATGTCATTCAGAAAGACAGTAATCAAGTATACAACTAGAGATTAGTGGACCTGTGGAAGTTCTAGCTCACCTCCTTTGGTCCTATCTTAGTTGATCCGAACTTAACCATGGACTCCGAACCCCAAAAAAGTAAATAGGGACCTGAACTTGAAATGTGCTGTAAAATGATCTTAGTAGGGGCTATCAGGCTGAAAAAGTAAGCAAAATGGGGACAAGAGCAGGACAATTACCCTGCAGACAAATTTGCATAGGTAATAAATGTAAAAAAATGTGTTGTGGAATTCCACCTATTTTTCATAACCAGGCAATTAAAATCAGACAGCTGGGACATATGGTTATTTTGCCCTCCCCGGACTAAAAATCGCAGCATGTAGCCGCCCCAGATCTGGTGCATCAAAGAGATGCACTAATTTTGGTGTATTGACTGGCTCTTCCCAATTGCTCAGATGCAATGGAAATTGGGGTAATACTTTTGGGGTTGATGTCAGCTGTGAATAGAGATAGTAATGCATAGAAGTCCATCAAAACAACCCCATTACTAACCCAGAAAGTGTACAGTTAAAAAACACACCCACTGGAAAAAATAGTTTATTGAAATAATTACTCTCCCACACTCACCAATTTATTAATTTAAAAAATCCTAGAAGTTCAAAAGTAATGAAATGATGTAAAGTCCCACGATGCCAATCGATTCCCAAAGAGCTTGATTCTGAGAATTTCCTCAGACAGAGGTTCCATACATCAGTTTCGATCAGTGGCAGACAGAATTACTCATGAGTGTGAGAAATTCTGCACCTGCTGCTGACTGGGAGTGACCAATGGAGCCTTGTTCTCAGAACTTTCTGCTGACAAAGCTCCATAAGAGACAATACGCTTCATGGAACATTATACCATTGGATTACAGTATGTCGGAACTTTGAGGATTTTTTTAAAATTATCATATTTTTTGCATTATAAGATACACTTTTCCTCCCAAAACTTTAGGAGAGAAATGAGGGGTGTGACGTATAATGTTATTGGGTGCTGTGCTGACTGCAGGGTGATGTGCTGGCGATTGCAGTGGGGGCTATGCTGGCATCTGCGGTGGGGTCTGTGCTGGTAGCTGCGGTGGGGTCTGGTCTGGCAGCTGTGGTGTGGGCTGTGCTGGTGGCTGTAGTGGGGCTGGGTGGAGCAGGGCGGTGTGGCGGGTGTTCCAGATGCTCTGTCGGTGGTGCAGGCTTCAAATATTATCATCTGGATTCGGCACATGCACAGATGGAGATCCTGGCTCAAGATCTCATCTGTGCATGCAGCACCTCTGGCCCATTGATCTCCCAGCAGTGGACTTAAGGAAAATGGCACCCAGAAGTGGGGCATGCGTAGATCAGATCTCGGCTTGTCATTGAGCAGAGACCTCAATCTGCGCACACGCCAACTCAGAGCACCATTTCTTTGAAGCCCACACAATCGACAAAGCATTCGAGACAAATGCCGCACCGCTCTGCACCACACAGCCAACACAGCCCCCATCACAGCCAGCACAGCCCTTATCGCAGCACCAGCAGCATCGCCCTACTCCAGCACTGCCTCTGCCTCCTGTTACCCCACTCCACCATCGCTACAACCCCCTTCCGGTAAGAAACCACCAAAGTATAAGACGGACCCCTTTTTTTTTTACTTTTTTTATCTCTAAATTTGGGGTGCATCTTATAATCCGGTGTGTCTTATAAAACAAAAAATAGTTAATGAGGAAGTGAGTGGGAGTCTTTATTCAAATAAACAATTTTGCTCCTGTGTGTGGTTTTTAACTGTACACTTGCCAGGTTAGTAATGGGGTGTTTAATAGACACCTGTCCATTACTAGCCCTTGGGCTTGATGCCAGCTCTCATTTCAAAAACTGGGAAGGACCAAATAACTATGGAGCCCAGCCTGATAATAGCAGCTCCCAAGTATCAGCTTTACCATAGCTGATTATCAAAAGTAGGGGGGACCGCATGCCAATTTTCAAAATTATTTAAGTAAATAAGCAAAAAAAAAAATGGCGTTGGACCCCCTCTATTTTTCATAACCAGCCAATGTGATAGGCAGCTGAGGACAGCAGCATGCAGTTGTCTGCTTTCCTGTGCTGGTTATCAAAACAAGGCTGGACACACGTAATTTAAAAAAAATGTATTTACTTTGCTCACAACAGCATACATGCCGCTTTCTTATGCAATAAACAAATTTTATTTAAACTCCAAATTCAGGGAAAGAACTTTTTTGTTTAGTCAATTTTAGAATTCAAGCCCTGGATACTCAGTGTCCTGTAGGAACCCTGAACTTTACACTTCAGGTTTGCTGATCCCTATTTACAACCTAATGTAACTTACAGATATATAAAAATCTGTCTTTAAAAACAAAGGATTCAGTCTTCACAGCTGATTTGAATGCAAAGGAAATTTATTTATTATAAATATAATAATTAAAAATAATAAAAATGTGATAAAGATAACAGAAAAAAAAATACATGCCCTGAGATCATAGTGAGAGAAATCTGGCTTGACCCATAAAGGGTGCCGTATTTTATGGCAACCGGTAAGCTTCCCCAAGTCCCCCAACCCGCAACCATATATTTATTAATTGATTCATAAACTTCATAGAAGCCTATTTTTGGTTATAACTTATCGCCTGAAATCTATTTTATTACTGCAGTCATGATATGCTAATTAGTGATCTGAAGGGGTTGTGCCAGTGTTGACTCATTACCTCCCTTTCAATGTGCCGTGAAGTCAAGTGTATCTTCACCAGCTTCATCGGTGAACTGCACATGGCCAAGAAGCAACAGTAAAGGCCTCTTACATGCTGTGATCTCGCTAGCAAGTTTGCTAGAGAGCGTACCTGCCCCCGTCAGTTGTGCGTCATGGGCAAATCACTGCCCGTGGTGCACAACATCGCTCGGACCCGTCACACTACTTAACTGCCTAGCGACGTCGCTGTGACCGGCGAACCGCCTCCTTTCTAAGGTGGCGGTTCCTTTGGCATCACAGCGACGTCACTAAGCGGCCGCCCAATAGAAATGGAGGGGCGAGATGAGCGAGACGAACATCCCGCCCACCTCCTTCCTTCCTCATTGCGGGCGGCTGCAGGTAAGGTGAGATTCCTCATTCCTGCGGTTTCACACATAGCGATGTGTGCTGCCGAAAGAACGAAGAACAACCTGCGTCCTGCAACAGCAACGATAATCGGGAGTAGAGCACCGTGTCAGCGAGCAACAATAAGGTGAGTATTTTTGTTCGTTAGCAGTCGCTCATACGTTTCACACACAACGGCATCGTTAACGAGGATGTGCATCACGAATTCTGTGTAAATTCGTGTAAATGTGCGTGTAAAGCAGCCTTTGTGCAATACCCAGTTAGCCATTACTTCTCTTTGCAAATCTCATGAGTGGTTGTACGTATTTGTACTGGTGTACAACTTAGGACAGGTCACGGTCATCTCTCTATCTTTGAAGACTATTGACAGGTATAAGACTAGAGTCACTCATTACCATCTTGTAAATATGAAAAAAATTGAAGTTAAAGTACATTTTTTGTTAAAAGACAATAATTTTTTTCACTTTTTGTTTCCACATTGTTTTAATTTTTGTGAAGAACCTAAAGAGTTAGCAAACTTTCTAAATGCAGTTTTGAATATCTTGATGGGTGAAGTTATTACATCAGGGTCACTTTTGGGTATTTTTGTCATATCGTTTCCTAACAGTCAATTCAAATGAGAAGTAGTCACTAATAAAATAGGTTTTGTAAATTTTGTTATAAAGTTAAAAATTTATGCTAAAATTGTTACCCTTTATCATTTGTAACAAAAAAATATAATGAAAGTATGTCAGCTGACCAAAGTGGGTGTTTCAGGAACCAGAGCTGTTAGAGACCTCCCTCAGATCAGGCCAGAGCAGCCACAATACAGGAGAGACATAGGTGATGGTAATCCAGCATAAAAGGTAAAAGTCCAAGTGGTTAAAATTAAACATTTAAAAATATGTATAAAAGTTCCATATAAGAAAAAAACTAATATAATGAGGCATGTTACACTGCAAATAGCGTACCTATGCATTTTGGCAGAAAACCTTATTCATGGTCTTGTCTAAGGGCAAAGTCACAGTGGCATATGAGTCGCACTAGTGCAATGCAGGAAAATCTCACATTGCTCTCGGCCCCATATAAGACAATGTTGCAGCTCAGATCTGAGAGTCTTTCCTCAGCCCTAAATGGACTGAGAAAAAATTGCAGCATGCTGCGATTGTCTGTGAGAGCCATGTCACTAAGGCGGGCTTTGCACACTACGACATCGCAGGTGCGATGTCGGTGGGGTCAAATTGAAAATGACGTACTTCCGGCATCGCATGCGACATCGTAGTGTGTAAAGGCTTGATGATACGATTAACGAGCGCAAAAGTGTCGTAATCGTATCATCGGTGCAGCGTCAGCGTAATCCATGATTACGCTGATGCGACGGTCCGATGTTGTTCCTCGTTCCTGCGGCAGCACACATCGCTGTGTGTGAAGCCGCAGGAGCGAGGAACATCTCCTACCGGCGTCACTGTGACTTCCGTAGGATATGCGGAAGGAAGGAGGTGGGCGAGATGTTTACATCCCGCTCATCTCCGCCCCTCCGCTCCTATTGGCCGCCTGCCGTGTGACGTCGCAGTGACGCCGCACGACCCGCCCCCTTAATAAGGAGGCGGGTCGCTGGCCAGAGCGATGGTCGCAGGACAGGTGAGTCCATGTGAAGCTGCCGTAGCGATAATGTTCGCTACGGCAGCTATCACAAGGATATCGCAGTTGCGACGGGGGCGGGGACTATCGCGCTCAACATCGCAGCATCGTCTTGCGATGTCGTAGTGTGCAAAGTGCCCCTAACACCCATCCATAGTCTATGGATGCAAGACAAAAATTGGACTGCCCTCAGATGATATCCAAGTGCAGTGCGATATACGCACAGGCTGACAATGGAGGAGTTCTGGGGACTAACCATTCTCTTTCCTCCGCAGCTGTGATCCAATCTCAGGAAGGGATCACAGTCGCATGACAGTCGGCTCATACTCGTACCAGAGCCTGAGCCGAGGGTCATTACCATATCGCATCTGGTGCTCTCGAATCAGAAGCAATACGCAAATGTGACTCTACCCTAAGAGTAAAAAAGAAGTTTGGTCTAAATGTAGCACCCCTGAGGCTTTAGTCGCCACAGGGTACTGCACCTCACTTAAGGTGCAGTACTCATTCCGGGTAAGGAAGAGGTTAACTGCTGGTGTTTCTCACATTCACAAACCACATACAGGTAAGTGCTTTCCCATTGGGGTTGGCCTAGGGTAGAAAGAGGGGTGACCATCATGAGGATGGGACTTTCCCGGTCACTGGGACAACCACCTGGGGGGGCGGACAGGCCTTGAGGAAAAGGAAGTAGCATCTTCACACATAGTTGGTTAACCCAGGGCAAAGCTTGGGGTGAGGAGCACAGTCGGGAGCTCGGTCCAGGCATTTTTCTACCTCACACTTCTGAGAGCGCTACAGGACCGCGTCTTGGAGCAGGCAGCTCAGCTCGGGTTCTCTGCAGATTCCAGGGTCTGCAGAGAGTTCTGGAAACACCCAAAGCCCATTCCGCATTCCATTCATGGGATTGGAGGGACCCAACCAGAAAGGACACACAGTGGGAACACCGGCGTTGACCTCCGAATTATCCGGGATTGGCTGGGGCCCATCACGGCAGAGACCGGCACTCTAAGGGTGACAACTGGACAGTGAGTAAACATCTCGAACCACCACTACTGCATCAGCCCTTCATTGTCGGCACCGGCACCCCGCACTCCAGCGCCAACAACTACCACTACCACAACCATCATCCTCCCTGGGGCCTAGCTTCACCTGCGGGAAGCTGAACTATCCTAGCTGTGACACCATCCACTCCAGAGGATAGCGGCTGCCACGGCGACTACTCCCTGGTCGCATATCACAGGTAACGTCACAAGAAAACTACTACTCCCAACATCCTCAACCCCTTCATCCACGTCATCCCAACATCCTCCATCCTCCTCCAATTCTTCATCCCTTTTGGTCTACACCTCATGGCCACAAAGCTGGCCAGGGCCACCCGTGACATCCCAGACCCGACATCACCGCCCGGCTATGAGTATTTAAGCCCTACCCCGTGGGTGCTATATAAATATCAGACCAATTGCTGGGCCTTCCAAGCTTTTAGATAAACCAATCCTACAAACTTTATTGCTGTTAACATACTAGTTAAAAACTATATATATATATATATATATATATATATATATATACTACAAAATAATAAATCATAGATTACTAAATATGATAGAAGAAATACAGATGAAAAAATGTATATAAAAATAAAATGCATTAATTTTGAAGATTTAGATCCTCTGATTCATTACTTATTTACAGTCGTATGACCATCTATTTTACGGACATGAAAATTCAAAGTTAAAGAAATGCATTTTTCAATTCTTTTTAAAATTTGTTTATTTTCAAAAATAAGGGCAAATCATATTGAAGCAAATTTACCTCTAGTATGAAGTACAATAGGGCAGTAAAAAATTTCTGAATCACCTGATGTTGAAGCATTCTAAAATTATTACTAGTCATGGGCTAATTATAACTATTCGTGTTTCGGTTATGGTTTCCGAATACTAAATTCCAGCATTCGTCACGGCAAGAAAAATGCATAGGTTTCCCACTGACTTGAATTAGGTTTGTTATTTGTCACAAATACCTGAATAGTGCTTTGGGATTCGTTATGAATAATCTGAACATAATAGTAACTATTCGGCCATCAATAGTTATTATCTCAAAAAGTAACACCGGTCAAAACTGAAAAATTTGGACTCTACAGAAAGGTTAAATCAAGCTTCAGCAGTAATGGGTTATAAAGGACATGAAACAAAGAGTCCTTGTAAGGACCAGCTTCCTCCATGGTCTTGGCATCGGTATTTCCCAACCATAAACAAGCTACTTTAGTGATTTATTATATCTGCAATCAGGTTTTCCTATACAACACATCCACACAATACCATCTAAGCTGCCATAAGTTTGTCACTACATTCACTGTGTCATAGATTTTACATAAACCCTGTTTTATGTACAACCACAGGTATATATTATATGGCCTAATTGATCCATATTGACCACATGCTGTCATTTTCAAAACATCTCATTTAATCATGTTACCACGTATTCATGTGACGTGTGTTTATATACATACCTTTTTGTATTCTGATTACACAGATATGCAAAATTTGGGTTTATGAAAATTGTTTCAATTTGAATGACCAATTCTTATGTTTTCCTATACCCTGATTTTAGCAAAAAAAAAAAAATAACCATCATATGTGGATTTTACGCAAAACACAAGTGAAATTCTGAATAAGTGAGATGAACAACAAAAATCTTTTTTGTAGCCAAAAATGTACACAATATTATATATAAAAATGTTTTGAACATGCATTGTGAATTCATTCTTTTGCCTTTTTTCTTTTCCCTTCAAAGCTTCTCTTGATACCTTTTATGTAATAAAATGCCTGTGGATCTTCTCTGTGACGAATCCAGCAGTAGTCCTCCATCATGTTTACTTTCCATCCACCTTTGTATCGTCGTTCCATATCATGGATATTATTACTATTATTATTATTTTTATTTATTTATAGAGCACCATTGATTCCATGGTGCTGTACATGAGAGGGGGTTACATACAGAGTACATCTACAAGTTACAATAGACAGACTAGTACAGAGGGAAGAGGGCCCTGCCCTTGCGGGCTTACATTCTAAAGGATTTTGGGGAGGAGACAGTAGGTGGGGTGTAGGTAGGCCGGCAGCTCCGCACGGTGGTGGGGCGGCGGCTCCGCAGGGTGGTGGGGCGGCAGCTCCGCAGGGTGGTGGGAGGCAGCTCCGCAGGGTGGTGGGGTGGCTGCTCCACAAGGTGATGGGGTGGCAGCTCCGCAGGGTGGTGGGGCGGCAGCTCCACACAGTGGTGGGGCGGCAGCTCTGCAAGGTGGTGGTGGGGATATCCTGATGAAGTCGATCTACTTGCTCTTTGCGAACAGCACAAACGTTTTCCGGAAAGTAATCCAAATGGGAATGTAAAAAAATGTAACTTCAAATTCATCAGACAACTCAAGGTATTTTCCTAAAGTGTTTTTTGCAGGAAAAACCAAGCTGGTATGCTGGCAATTAAAAGATACTGTGTACACATACCCTTACGCCAATAAGAATAGTTGTCACTTCTAAGTAATTGGATGTAACTATTTAATTTGTTATGCTTCTTAAGGTACCGTCACACATAACGAGATTGCTAGCGAGATCGCAGCTGAGTCACGGTTTGTGTGACGCAGAAGCAATCCTGTTAGTGATCTTGTTATGTGTGACACCTACCAGCGATCAGGCCCCTGCTGTGAGATCTCTAGTTGTTGCAGAATGGTCCAGGCCATTTTCTTCAAAGGCGATGTCCTGCTGGGCAGGACACATCGCTGTGTTTGACACTGTGTGACAGGGTCACAGTGACTGCTGAGATCGTTATACAGATCGCTACTGCGACCTGTATTGTTCCTGCATCGCTGCTAAGATCTGACTGTGTGACATCTCACTTGCGATCCCTATCAGGTCGCATCATTTTCGGGATCGCTGGTAAGTCGTTGTGTGTGACTGGGCCTTTAATGCATTCTTTTTTGTGAAACTGTGATTAGTGGAAGTCTCTTATCATAAGCTAACCATAAGCTAACACTGAGAAGTGGGATTTCACACAACATAACCCCTTCACCACCTGGCAATTTTCCATTTTTGCACTTTATTTTTTCCTCCCTTTCTTCCAAGAGCCATAATGTTTATATTTTTCTGTCAATATAACCATATGAAGGCTTATTTTTTGCAGAACTAGGTGTACATTTTATTGAAACCATTCATTTTACCATATAGTGTGCATGAAAATGGGAAAAAAAATACAACTGTAGTGAAATTGCAACAAGAATGCAATACCACAATTTTGTTTTGTGATAGAACGGACATTTCTGAAAACAATACCAAATATCTGTATTTTTCTGGGAAATCCTTAGGAGGAAAAAACTGGGCACTTGTACAGACAAACTCCAGAACCACTTTCTCTGCACCATAAATAGTGAGTTCTCGACTCAGGTACTTTGATTCAGCATAGGAGTCATATCTCCTTGTTGATACTCCGTGGTGCACTATAGTCAAAGTTCAAGTGTCCACAATATATCCAAAAGAGAAAAGACATGGCACTCACCGGAGATGCCACAGGTCGGTTGTTTAATTCAGCCAAAAGTTTGCATGTGTAGGCTTGTGAGGGAGGGGGGGCCCACAGCATGGTGAAGAGGGCCGTTTCACACCTCTGCTTAGTGCTTCTATGTAGAAACGCCAAGCGCAGGCGTGCAATGGCCATCTTCACCATGCTTTGTGCCCCCCCTCTCTCACAAGCCTACACATGTAACCTTTTTGCTGGATTAAACAGCCGACCTGTGGCCTCTCCGGTGAGGGCCTTGTCTTTTCTTTTTTGGATATATCTGTATTTTTCTATCATTTTTTGTTTTATTTTCAATGGGGAAAAATGGGGGGGATTTCACATTTTTTTCACATTTATAAAACATTTTTTCCCCTTTTTATTTTCTTTACTAGTCCTCATAGGAGACTTGAAGCTGCGATCATCTGA
The DNA here is from genome assembly GCF_048569485.1 of Anomaloglossus baeobatrachus. Lineage (NCBI taxonomy): Eukaryota > Metazoa > Chordata > Amphibia > Anura > Aromobatidae > Anomaloglossus > Anomaloglossus baeobatrachus. The sequence goes on from NC_134358.1 coordinate 283,222,135, forward strand.
TTGCATGTGCTGTACAGAGTGGTGCATCAGCAGAATTAATAACTTCCTATAATCGCCATCATGCCCCCAGAATTCACAGGAAATTTCCCATGACAGACATGGAGGTGATCATCTTATTTCTGACTGTCATGAAAACCCATCAGCGCCCTGTGATCACATCACTGGGCCACAGATGGGAGCGGGTAACCAAGTGCTCCTCATCGGAGATCATTAGATCCCTTGTCAGAGGTTCACAGTGAAATTTAACTGGTTAAAAGCCACAGGTGTATCTTGGATGCCAGTTAGAGGCACATGTTAGCTTACCATGATCAGATCAGCCATCATGTGCACGACAAGCCCGCATCAAAGGCAGGGCCATGACCTTTGATGCAAATATAAATCAAAGGTAGTGAAGGGATTAATCCTTGTAAGGTGTAAGATGTACAGACCTCTGTGAAACTTCTAGAAACATCTCACATGTTTAGTGTTAGTTTCTTTAATCAAATGCAAGCATGTAGAAAAAAATACTGTGCGTATTTCTTTACATTATTTTTTTTTTTATAAATGTTGAAATTATTTTTATTCAGAAAATTTCCCTAAGGGTGGCCATATTTAAATTGCTACTGTGCATATAATACATCCCTTGTTAGGGAAGAAATATTATTAGTTTCTTGCTTGTAAAAATATTTGAATTTATGCCGAAGCTTGAGGCGGCACAATTACATTTACCCAAAAAGAAAGATAAATCTAGCGAATACCGTGCGGAAAAGTAGCAAGCTTTGTGTTCACTCCGGTCATAGATAACTTTTCTATTATTTGTTTCTACAATATACAGTACTTTTATATTCAGTATCTTAGTACAAATAAAACACCATGAGGAAATTGTAATAAATACAGAGATAAACAAGTCAATAAAATCAATGTGAGCACTTAAACTGTGACACAGCTTCAAATCTGTTCACTCAGTTTATAAAAATGAATTTGTTTATAAAGGATATCACAAGTTTGATTTAATATGCATTGTTCCTTTTTTCTACAATTGTTTTTTTTCTATCAAGATAAAGAAGATTTTTTTTTATCAAATTTAATTAGATTAAATTTAGAACGAGCAACAGAAAGGTTACTTGTTAGTATGTAAGGAGAAGATCTTTTGTGCTGAATACTGCTAACCATATCTGTGAATGCAGAATTTTCTTAAAGGATGATCAAAATTTATATATTATTATGGTGATCTATGGGCAAAAACATTGGTGTTCAGAAATTAGGATTTTTTTTCTTCAGGCAATGCTTTTCTTTTAAGTAATTTTCCAGTTAACATTTCCCTATATATAGAAAAACACAAAGAGATTTCTCTGAGATATTTTTTCCTCTACATTAGTCATAGATAGCCACACTGAGTTTGGATCATTGATAGAGTCATTAGAGTCAACCATTTAATCATTTGTTTATGCATAAGGTTTGAATAATCTAATTATTTATATAGGGATAATATACAGTATGTACATTGTCTTGAAATAGTTTTCATACCATTTTCCATGGTTTTCACATTACACCAACAAAGATAAATGTATTTTATTGGGATTTTATGTGATATACAAACACAAAGAAACATGTACAGTGAAAAGGAATTGATATATAGTTTTCTAATTATTTTTAAAAAATCTGAAAATTGTGAGGCGCATTTTTATTCAGTGTCCTAAGTCAATACTTTTTGCTGCAATTACAGCTGCAAGTCTATTGGGGTATGTCTCTACCAGGTTTGCACATCTAGAGACTGAAATGTTTGCCTAATTTTAATAATCTTAATAAATTGTTATTTGCGCCATTGAGAAAGATAATATTTGACTTATTCAAAACCATGAATATAAATATGAATATAAACAACCTATTGTTATGATGACTTTATGATAGCGAGGAACCGCAGCTCCTAAGTAGTCCCTCAAGCTAAGGGACCCTACATTATTCCCAATCTCAGGGATACACCTAAAGGTGGAAAGGCCTGAGTCTGTTTCCTGATCTTGCTTCTGAACAGTCTTGATTTAATTCTCCTTCAACCCAGGAAGGGACGGGAAATGAGTATGTGGAAACCACAGATAAAAACAGAAAAGGGGAAAACCAAAGCTCTGCCATACAGCGCACACACGCACGCACACACACACACACACACACACACGATAAGACATTAAAAGATTAGGGAGGAAAACAAGAACAGGAAGGAAGTACAAAACAACAGGGGTACCATACAACTGCACTAAGAAAAAAGCACAACAAAGCACATCTTTCACCAAAGAGAGTATGGAACACCACACCTCACAAACCATCACAATATAAACTATAGTTGGCATGGGTATAAGGATTCCAACAGAATAAATAGGAGTGGAACAAATTTGATAGGTCTTCCCACAACATGTGTTTAAAGGAGCAAGCAGACTGCAGATTGACCTTTATATAACCCACCTCATATAGCAGTGCTCTTATCAATAAGAAATCACTAATTCACTGAAATGCAAATAACTTGATCTCATCATGCAGATTCTTTGGTGTTCAGATATTGATCTAAAAAATCTCCGTTGTCTCTCAATGTGTGGCATTTGTTGAATATAGTCACCGCCCTGCCAGTTCTTTTTAACTTTTTGGATGTCCCAAATTTGTGTGTGCTCCACTAAAACACTGTCTACGTTTAGTAGTGTAATGCCTAGATAGAGAATATCACCCTAATGTATTCATTATATGTTGAATATTTTCAACAATACGTTTTGTCATTGGGATTTTCGTTTTCCCGATCTTATTTGCAAAATAACTATCTCAGCAAGACTGGATGGAGAGTATCTGGGAATACCAATGTTCAAGTCTTGATAAAGAGTCTCATTGGGATTAAGGTCTGGACTTTGACTGGGCTATTCAAACACATAAGTATATTATGATCTAAACCATTTCATTGTAGTTCTGGCAGTATGATTAGGGTTGTTATTCTGCTGGGAAGAGAACCTATGACACAGTTGAAAGTCTTTTGCAGCCACTAACAGTGACTTTCTTCTTGACGCAATTCCTTAAAGGCCAGATTTGTGGAGTATACAACTAATAGTTGTCCTGTAGACACAGAGTCTTCCACCTGCTCTGTGCATCTCTGCAGCTCCTCCAGAGTGACCATAGGCCTCTTGGCTGCTTCTCTATCTAGTGCTCTTCTTACTTGGGATGTCATTTTCAGTAGGCTGCCATGTCTTTGTAGGTAAGGAGTTGTGCCTCCCTCATTTGATATTTGGATTATTAATTAAGCAATGCTAAGTGAGATGTTCAGAGCTTGGGCTATTTCTTTTGTAATCTAACCCTGCTTTACTCTTCTTTACAACTTTTTCCCTTACCTATATTTATTTATTTTACTCACTTCTATATTGATATTAATTCCACAGTGCTTTACAGACATGATCGTATATAATGTGCTCCATGGTTTTCATTATGCGGTTTGATCGCTAATTTTCTCAAACAAACCTATGCTATGAGGCCTTCACAGAACAGCTGTAGTTATTCTGAGAATTCAGTACACACTTGTTGTGGACTCGGTTTACTAATTTGGTGACTTCTGGAGGCAATTGGTCACTCAAGGCATAATTAAGGGCATCACACTGCAGGGATCTGAATACAAATGCACGTCACAATTTTCAGAATTATAATTTTTAAAAAATTAGAAAATCATGTGTCATTTCCTTTACACTTCACAAGTACTTCCTTATAGTTGGCATATCGCATAAAATACCCACAAAATAGATTTGTTTGTTTGTCTAATGTGAAAAATTTTGAAAATGCTCATGGTTTATAAATAATTTTTCAAGGATCTATATAAATATTTTTATTTGCTTCAATTTTTCATACTCTGTTTTTATACATTTACAAGTACACAATATTGTATTTTATAGTTAATCAATGCACATACTGTATAGGCAAGCAAATTGGCAATTCTTTATGAAGCCAGTCATGTGTATGGTTCTTTTTTAACTAATCTACGCTCCTGACATGTTAGCATTTTGAAGTTCAAAATCCAGTAACTAGTCAAATCATGGTTTAATACTATGAGAGCATCACTGCTCGAGCTCAGTTGGTACACAGTATGACACCAAACACTAGCAGTTAGGGCGATTTTGATCTTTGCATGTCAATACATTGATATTTAATTTTCTAGCAAACATTTGGAGTGGGTATAATGTTTAATGGATTAAGGCTATGTGCCCTCGGGAGAATGTACCTGTGGATTTTTCCGCAGGTTTCCTGAAGCTGCTCCCCAGAATCCGCAGCTATCCAGTGCTGCGGGTTCCAAGCATTTTTGTTGCGGTAAACCTGAGGGATAAGTGCGGAAATACCTGCGGAAGTCCCGGCCTGTATCTCCATAGTGGAAGAGCGGGAATTCCGCAGATATTTCCGCATGAATAATTGACATGCAGTTATGTGCGGCTGCGGGACATCCGCAGCATATTCCGCAGTCGCACATACCGCGGCATTGATACAGCACTCCCCAAATACCATAGGGTAATATGGGGAGTGTCTGTACTTGCTTAAACCTGCAGATTTTTCTGGAAAATACAGATAAATCTGCGGCTTTTCCACTGCAAAATCCACAGGTACATTGTCCTGTAAGCACATAGCCTAAAGGGGGTGTATGTTTGCTTCCTGTGATGACACTTTTTCCTGATAAAGGTTCACTGAAAGCTAGTCTAGGTTTGTGCCACCTGAAAACTCATATGAGGGCATTATATGTATAAAAAATGAATTATTTATGGATGCACCAACTTAGACTTGCACATTTTTTTTTCTTTGGAAAGAACACCGTACACCTGTGCAAAAGGTGAATCAAGTTCAGGACCGTGGAAAATAATTTCACTGTGCATATCAATAGAGGTGACTTCAGTGCAAGAGAACAAAAAGGATGTATACTGTGCAGGTATACGAATTGGATAGGTTGCCCAGCTACACCTCTGGCAACCAGAGCCTTATGGTTCAAGAACACACCAAGGACACTATTTTATGTATCAAAAATAAGTATACAATTAAGGAGGAGTATGAACAGTAATTAGACATGAATAATTGGTTATTAAACATATAAATACAGTTGAAACCAGAAGTTTACATGCACATCTAAAAGACACATAAGCATGTTTTTTCTCACTATCTGAAATAAAATCTGTTTTAGGACAATTAGGATTATCAACATTTTTTATGTTTGCCAAATTTAACAAAATAATATACAATTGTGGGTAGAGTGCTTAGTTGGACTAATAAGTGACCTCAAAAACCCCTATTAAAATACAAGTTTCATTAGAACAATCCTTAAAATATTCCCCCAAGAAAACCCAAAAGAACAAAAACAATATCAAAGGGTCAGGAAAGTCCTCATACGATTTGATAATGGAATAATGGGACTGGAAGGGGGGCCCTGGTGACCATAGATAGAAAGTGTGTCCCTACCTCTCAATGGAGGGTGTGAAACCTTATGTTTACGGTGCCCCTGTTCCACATTGACTATCCCTTTCCCTTACACGAAATAAAGAAGATGACTCAAAAGCAAAAGGGGGCCTCCCAAAATTGTTAAGGTCTTACGAGATATAGAAAGGAACAGTCAGGGCCAGAAATATTTGGACAGTGACACAAGTTTTGTTATTTTAGCTGTTTACAAAAACATGTTCAGAAATACAATTATATATATAATATGGGCTGAAAGTGCACACTCCCAGCTGCAATATGAGAGTTTTCACATCCCAATTGGAGAAAGGGTTTAGGAATCATAGCTCTGTAATGCATAGCCTCCTCTTTTTCAAGGGACCAAAAGTAATTGGACAAGGGACTCTAAGGGCTGCAATTAACTCTGAAGTCGTCTCCCTCGTTAACCTGTAATCAATGAAGTAGTTAAAAGGTCTGGGGTTGATTACAGGTGTGTGGTTTTGCATTTGGAAGCTGTTGCTGTGACCAGACAACATGCGGTCTAAGGAACTCTCAATTGAGGTGAAGCAGAACATCCTGAGGCTGAAAAAAAAGAAAAAATCCATCAGAGAGATAGCAGACATGCTTGGAGTAGCAAAATCAACAGTCGGGTACATTCTGAGAAAAAAGGAATTGACTGGTGAGCTTGGGAACTCAAAAAGGCCTGGGCGTCCACAGATGACAACAGTGGTGGATGATCGCCGCATACTTTCTTTGGTGAAGAAGAACCCGTTCACAACATCGACTGAAGTCCAGAACACTCTCAGTGAAGTAGGTGTATCTGTCTCTAAGTCAACAGTAAAGAGAAGACTCCATGAAAGTAAATACAAAGGGTTCACATCTAGATGCAAACCATTCATCAATTCCAAAAATAGACAGGCCAGAGTTAAATTTGCTGAAAAACACCTCATGAAGCCAGCTCAGTTCTGGAAAAGTATTCTATGGACAGATGAGACAAAGATCAACCTGTACCAGAATGATGGGAAGAAAAAAGTTTGGAGAAGAAAGGGAACGGCACATGATCCAAGGCACACCACATCCTCTGTAAAACATGGTGGAGGCAACGTGATGGCATTGGCATGCATGGCTTTCAATGGCACTGGGTCACTTGTGTTTATTGATGATATAACAGCAGACAAGAGTAGCCGGATGAATTCTGAAGTGTACAGGGATATACTTTCAGCCCAGATTCAGCCAAATGCCGCAAAGTTGATCGGACGGCGCTTCATAGTACAGATGGACAATGACCCCAAGCATACAGCCAAAGCTACCCAGGAGTTCATGAGTGCAAAAAAGTGGAACATTCTGCAATGGCCAAGTCAATCACCAGATCTTAACCCAATTGAGCATGCATTTCACTTGCTCAAATCCAGACTTAAGACGGGAAGACCCACAAACAAGCAAGACCTGAAGGCTGCGGCTGTAAAGGCCTGGCAAAGCATTAAGAAGGAGGAAACCCAGCGTTTGGTGATGTCCATGGGTTCCAGACTTAAGGCAGTGATTGCCTCCAAAGGATTCGCAACAAAATATTGAAAATAAAAATATTTTGTTTGGGTTTGGTTTATTTGTCCAATTACTTTTGACCTCCTAAAATGTGGAGTGTTTGTAAAGAAATGTGTACAATTCCTACAATTTCTATCAGATATTTTTGTTCAAACCTTCAAATTAAACGTTACAATCTGCACTTGAATTCTGTTGTAGAGGTTTCATTTCAAATCCAATGTGGTGGCATGCAGAGCCCAACTCGCGAAAATTGTGTCACTGTCTAAATATTTCTGGACCTAACTGTATGTATACTTTTACTATTTCAAATTAATGGGGTTAGATTAATACCCCATAGTATACACCTTCAATTATATAGATACTATAATATACAACCATTAAAAGCAGAATGGTACAAAAAAATATTCAGTGTCCTGCACAATTTTGGTTATGTGGTATACATTAATATGTCACACGATAATATGTCACAAAAAAAACACCATAATCCTGATACAATCATGACAGTATTATTTGCAATCGGCGAAGAAATTTCCACCACCCAATAAGACTATTATTCTAAATATATATGTGTACAGAAAATTCCAAGTGAAAGGGAGTTAAACGATCCATCCAAACCACCTAGGGTGCACGTATGAAGAAAAGGGGCGGTCCACCCCTGCAGAAGTCAGTCTAAATAAGAATAAATGGTAATCCATTACCTGTAGTACAGTCTTCAATGAAAATTAAAACATCCTTTATTCACAGAACATGTTAGAAACATACATGTTTAAAATCAGAACAGCCTTACGTGTTTCAGGTCATAGAGACCCTTACTCGGAGCATATGAGTAAGGGTCTCTATGACCTGAAACATGTAAGGCTGTTCTGATTTTAAAAATGTATGTTTTTAACATGTTTTGTGAATAAAGGATGTCTTAATATTCACTGAAGGGAGATAAGGTATGCACACCAGTGACTATGTATGGGGAATACATGAAATAGCAGAAACTGCTGTGTGAATACTGACTTGAAAAATCCAATAGTTATATGCAAGAGTAAATATGTGAAAAATGGAATCTGCCTTACTGCCATGAACATATGAATCAAGAGAAATTTAGCTACTGAATTGATCAATGCAATAGAGCCCCAACACTACGCGGTAAGTTTTTTAACTGCATGAGAGGACACACACAAGCTAGGGACCCCAACGTAGAGAAATACTTTGGCGTAGTGTTGGGGCTCTATTGCATTGATCAATTCAGTAGCTAAATTTCTCTTTATTCATATGTTCATGGCAGTAATGCAGATTCCATTTTTCACATTTTCACTCTTACATGTAGCTATTGGATTTTTCAAGTCAGTATTCACACAGCAGTTTCTGCTATTTCATGTATTCCCCTTACATAGTCACTGGTGTGCATACCTTATCTCCCCATAGTGATGTTTTTTTAGGTTTTTGCACCCAGTTCGGACTTAGAATGGTGTTCCAAACATTATTCCTATTTGTTAATATTCACTGAAGACTGGACTACGGGTGCTGGATTACAATTTACTCTTGCAAAAGGTGAATCAAGTTCTGGACCGTGAAAGAGAATTTCACTGTGCATATCAATAGAGTTGACTTCAGTGCAAGAGAACAAAAAGGATGTATACTGCGCAGGTATACGAAATGGATAGGTTGCCCAGCTACACCTCTTGCAACCAGAGCCTTATAGTTCAAGACCACACCAAGGACACTATTTTATATATCAAGAAAAAGTATACAATTAAGGAGGAGTATGAACAATAATTAAACACAAATAATTGGTTACTAAACATATAAATACAGTTGAATCCAGAAGTTTACATGCACTATCTAAAAGACACATATGCATGTTTTTCTCACTATCTGAAATAAAATCAGAACAAATCTTTCCTGTTTTAGGACAATTAAGATTACCAAAATTATTTGTTTGCCAAATGCCAAAATATATATACAATATATAGAGAATGTTTTAAGGCATTTTTATCACTTTCTGCAAAGTCAAAAATTTACATACACTAAAGGGGGCTTTACACGCTGCGACATCGCTAATGCGGAGTCGTTGGGGTCACGGAATTTGTGACGCACATCCGGCCGCATTAGCGATGTTGCTGCGTGTGACACCGATGAGCGATTTTGCATCGTTGCAAAAACGTGCAAAATCGCTCATCGGTGACATGGGGGTCCATTCTCGATTATCGTTACTGCAGCAGTAACGATGTAGTTCGTCGCTCCTGCGGCAGCACACATCAGTATGTGTGACGCCGCAGGAACGAGGAAGCTCCCCTTACCTGCCTCCTGGCCGCTATGCCGAAGGAAGGAGGTGGGCGGGATGTTACGTCCCGCTCATCTCCGCCCCTCCGCTGCTATTTGGCGGCCGCTCCGTGACGTCACTGTGATGCCGCACGGACCGCCCCCTTAGAAAGGAGGAGGTTCGCCGGTCACAGCGACATCGCCGGGCAGGTAAGTATGTGTGACGGGTCTGCGCGATGTTGTGCGGCACGGGCAGCGATTTGCCCGTGTCGCGCAACAGATGGGGGCGGGTACCCACACTAGCGATATCGGGACCGATATCGCAGTGTGCAAAGTAGCCTTAAGAGTACTCTGCCTTTAAACAATATGGGACAGCCCATATAATGATTTCATGTGTTTGAAAGCTTCTAATAGGTTTATTGGCAACATCTAAGTAAATTAGTGACATACCTGTGGATGTATTTTAATGCACAGCTGAAACACGCTGCTTCTTTGTGTAGCATCATGGGGAAGTCAAAAGAAATCAGCCAAGATCAAAGGAATAGAATTGTGGACCTGCACAAGTCTGGTTCATGCTTGGGTGCAGCTAACCAAATACTTGAAGATGCCTCGTTCATCTGTACGAACAATTATATGTAAGTACAAACAAGATAGGAATGTCCAGGGATCATACCGCTCAGAAAGGAGAAGGGTTCTGTGTACCCAAAATGAATGAGATTTGGTCAGACATGTGCATATCAACCCAAGAACCAAAGCAAAACACCTCATGAAGATGCCAGCTGAAGTTAATAAGATTCTGTCATTATTCATAGTGAAACGAGTACTGTATCAACATGAGCTGAAAGGTCACTCTACCAGGAAGAAGCCATTGCTCCAAAAGAAACAATAAAAAGCCGGATCAAAGTTTGCAAATGCACACGGGAACAAATACCTTAATTTTTGGAGACATGTCCTGTGGTCTGACAAAACTAAAATTAAACAGTTTGCCCATAATGACCATTGTTACATTTGGAGGTAAAAGAGAGAACCTTTGAAGCCTAAGAACACCATTCCAACTGTGAAACATGGGCGTGGCAGCATCTTGTTTTGGGGTTATTTTGCTGCAGTCCTGACTGGTGCATTTCATAAAATAGATGGCATCATGAGGAAAGAAGATTAAGTGGCAATACTGAAGCAACATCTCAAGACATCATCCAGGAACTTATAGCTTGGAAAGAAATGTGTCTTCTAAATGGACAATGATCTGAAGCATACTGTTAAGGTACCGTCACACAAAGCAACATCGCTAGCAACATCGCTGCTGAGGCACAACTTGCTAGCGATGTTGCTTAGTGTGACATCCAGCAACAACCTGGCCCCTGCTGTGAGGTCGTTGGTTGTTGCTGAATGTCTTGGACCATTTTTTAGTTGTTGCTCTCCCGCTGTGAAGCACACATCGCTGTGTGTGACAGCGACAGAGCAACAACTAAATGTGCAGGCAGCAGGAGCCGGCTTCTGCGGACGCTGGTAACCAAGGTAAACATTGAGTAACCAAGAAGCCCTTACCTTGGTTACTCGATATTTACCTTCGTTACCAGCGTCCGCAGCTCTCGCGCTGCCAGTGCCGGCTCCCTGCTCTCTGCACACGTAGCCAGAGCACACATCGAGTAATTAACCCGATGTGTACTGTGGCTAGGAGTGCAGGGAACAGGGAGCCGGCACTGGCAGTGTGAGAGCGGCAGACGCTGGTAACGAAGGTAAATATCGGGTAACCAAGGTAAGGGCTTCTTGGTTACCCGATGTTTACCGTGGTTACCAGCGTCCGCAGAAGCCGGCTCCCTGCTGCCTGCACACGTAGCAGAGTACACATCGGGTAATTAACCCGATGTGTTCTGTGGCTAGGTGTGCAGGGAGCCAGCGCTAAGTGGTGTGCGCTGGTAACCAAGGTAAATATCGGGTTGTTTACCCGATATTTACCTTAGTTACCAAGCGCAGCATGCTTCCACGTGTAGCGACGCTCCAGTGATCCCTGCCAGGTCAGGTTGCTGGTGGGATCGCTGGAACGTCGCTTAGTGTGACATCTCACCAGCGACCTCCTAGCAACTTACCAGCGATCCCTATCAGGATGTATCATTGTTGGAATTGCTGGTAAGTTGTTTAGTGTGACTGGGCCTTTAAACTGGTTTAAAAAAGTGGATTAAGGATAACAAAGTCAATATTTTAGAGTGCCCATCACAATGCCCTAGTTTCAATCCTATTAAAAATTTACAGACAAAGGTGAAAAGGCAGGTGAGAGCAAAGCACAAACATGGCTCAGCTACACAAGTTCTGTCAGGAAGTATTGGCCCAAAATCCTACCAACTATTGTGAGAAGCTTGTGGAAGGATATCCAGAATGTTAGACCCAAGTCATACAGTTCAAGGGCAATGATACCAAATACTAATGAAATGTATGCAACTTTTGACTTCACAGAAAATAATAAAAATACCTTAAAACAATCCTTCTCTCTCTCATTTTTCTGGCATTTGGCAAATATAAATAATTTTGATTCCTAATTGACCTAAAATGCGAAAGGTTAATTCTGATTTCATTTCAGATAGTGAGAAAAACATGCATATGTGTCCTTTTAAATAGTGTATGTAAACCTTTGGTTTCAACTCTATATGGGTAGTGAACATATAAAACCAGCACAGATCATGTAGATAATAAAAACACATAATTATGTTGTATAGTTAAAATCTTATTTCAATAAAACAGGTCTGTGGCTTCATTTAAACCCATCTCTTTCAGTTTATTTAACTCAAGTAACTCAACCCCTAAAAACTATAAAGATCAGACTAATATCACTACTGCTATAACCAATTTGTCTATTTCCCAGACCAAGGTCACTAATAATGTACCTTCTCCAATTACTACACCAGGAGTAGGTAATAGCAATAAAGGCTGTAATCTCAGTATGACAGTCCCTTCTAATCCACCTCCACTCAACTTAAGGTGGTGTCACACACAGCAACGGCGACGACAACGACGTCGCTGCTACGTCACCATTTTCTGTGCCGTAGCAGCGATGTCCCGTCACTATTGCTGTGTGTGACATCCAGCAACGAGCTGGCCCCTGCTGTGAGGTCGCCGCTCGTTGCTGAATGTCCTGCTTCATTTTTTGCTCGTCGCTCTCCCGCTGTGAAGCACACATCGCTGTGTGTGACAGTGAGAGAGCGACGAACTGAAGCGAGCAGGGAGCAGGAGCCGGCATCTGGCAGCTGCGGTAAGCTGTAACCATGATAAACATTGTGTAACCAAGAAGCCCTTTCCTTGGTTACCCGATATTTACTTTAGTTACTAGCACCGCGCACTCACGCTGCCAGTGCCGGCTCCCTCCTCCCTTCACACATAGCTGGAGTACACATCGGGTTAATTACCCAATGTGTACTCCAGCTACGTGAGCAGGGAGCCGGCACTGGCAGCATGAGTGCACACCGCTTAGCGCTGGCTCACTGCACACGTAGCTGGAGCCAGAGTACACATCGGGTAATTAACCCAATGTGTACTCTGGCTAGGAGAGCAGGGAGCCAGCGCTAAGCGTGTGCGCTGGTAATCAAGGTAACTATCGGGTAATGGTTACCCGATATTTACCTTAGTTACAAAGTGCAGCATGGCTTCCACAGTGACACGTGTCGTTATGATCGCTGCTGTGTCTGCTGTGTTTGACAGCTAAGCAGCGATCATAACAGTGACTTACTAGGTCGCTGTTGCGTCACAGAAAATGGTGACGTAACAGTGACGTCGTTGTCGCTGTCGCTATGTGTGAACCCAGCTTTACTCACAATGCCCCTTTGGATACAAAAAATATTGTAATTAAACTGAACCTGTTGAAAGATACACAAAAGCATCTGACCAACATTAGACTACAAATTAAAAGAATCTAAAAGAATGGACAGTGGCACTCACGACTCTCGTTGTCAACTCCTCCAAGACAAGCAGATCTTATTGACCCTGAAAACATCACCCTATAGCACACACTTCATTCATTGAATGAAGAAACAGGTATTCTAACCTCTTATGTAAACATCCCATTTCTGATCATTTTAGTTTTATTTTTTTATTTTTACTCTATTAATTATTATTTATTTTATTTAATATTTATATATTTATGTGGGGTTTTTTTTTCAATTTTTAAAGTATACTAATGCGATAAATGATATTCAGACTTTAGCATTCTGTTGTACATTGAATTTCAATTTTTTCCTCTTTCAGGATGTCATGATCTTAAGTCTGTTTTACCTGCATGACTTTTTTTGAATTAGAGGGTGGGTATCCTTAGGTCTGTATCTTTAACTGGCATACAATGTTGATTTAGTCCTGAAGAAGGAGACTTGATCTCTGAAATGCATTGACTGAACAAACAATGCATTTTTAAATCAACTAACTGGATTAATTGCAGCATCATTACATTAACCCCTTCTCTTCTGGAACATTGACATATTAATTCTGCAACTGCAAGACTAGGAATGTAAAAGTGACACCAACAAGGTCCACAAACCTCTAAAAAAAGGGGTGGATGTTAGGACAGTCCTAACACTGTGTATTGCATCAATGGAAAAAAAAGACCTTGGTCACAGCAAAGCTTCTCTTTGTTGCTTTATGACAAGTATTGAAGAAACATTAAAGAGGGCTTTACACGGTAGCGATATCGCTAGCAATTTCTAGCGATATCGAGCGTGTAAGTACCCGCCCCCTTTGCGCATGCGATTGTTTGTGATCGCTGCCGTAGCGAACATTATCGCTACAGCAGCGTCACACGTACTTAGCTGGTCAGCGGCGTCGCTGTGACTGCCGAAAAATCCCTCCCTCAAGGGGGAGGGACGTTCGGCATCACAGTGACGTCACCGCAACGTCACTAAGCGGCCAGCCAATCAAAGCGGAGGGGCGGAGATGAGCAGGACGTAACATCCCGCCCACCTCCTTCCTTCCGCATTGCGGTCGGCGGCAGGTAAGGAGATGTTCCTCGCTCCTGCGGTGTCACACACAGCGATGTGTGCTGCCGAATGAGCGATGAACCACCTGGATAAACAACCCTTACCGATTTTTGAGTTTGGGACGACCTCTCCATGGTGAACGATTTTAACCATTTTTGAGGTCGCTTAAGGTCGCTGGTCAGTGTCACACGCTGCGATATCGTTAATGACGCCGGATGTGCGTCACTAACAACGTGACCCCGACGATAAAACATTAACGATATTGTAGCGTGTAAAGCCATTTCCACTCTTTGTGAATATCAATTTCATCAAACATGCAACATGTAACAAATGGCAATATTAAAATAAATGTAACAGTAAAGTATTAAATATTTCATCTGCCTGCTCAATATGTCTTTGGGCACTGGAGATTATGGGGTTATTTACTTATTTGCTCATTTTTGTAAACAACCTATGGAAGCATTGTTATAGCTATTAATAGCAATAAATTGATTCAGAACACCTATAGGGCATAGAATGCAAAAAGGTTTAGTAGCTAATTTGGAATTAATTGACCTCTTCATTCCCACATAGAGGGGTTGAGGGACTCTAAGGCTGGAAACACATCTATGCGAGTAAAATCGGTCTGACTGGGCTGAAAAAAACTCGGCTGATTTTAGTTCACGTTAGGTGCGAGTGCAACGCAAGTGCGATGCTATTTCTGAATAAATTAATGATTTTACTAGCGTGTGTAATGCGTGTGTAATGCGTGTGTAATGCGTATTTTTTACTATGTCATCTGCCATTCAGCGCTGCTACATGGCCGCTGACAGCAGACACAGACAGCCATGTAGCAGAGCTGAATGGCAGATGACAGCAGACACAGACAGAGCCGCACAATCAGAATGAACTCGGGTGAACTTAACCCGACTTCATTGTCATGCTGCGGCTCTGTCTGTCCCGCGTCCTGATTAGCGGTCACCAGTGAAGGGCTCACCAGTGACAACTAATCCCCCGAGTGACTGAAGTTAGCAGTTCTCTCTCATACTCACCGATCCCCGGCGCCGCGCTGCACGGCATTCACACTGCTCCGGCGGCTTTTACTATTTTGAAAAAGCCGGCCGCTCATTAAACAATCTCGTATTCCCTGCTTTCCCCGCCCACAAGCGCCTATGATTGGTTGCAGTGAGACACGCCCCCACGCTGAGTGACAGGTGTCACACTGCACCCAATCACAGCAGCCGGTGGGCGGGTCTATACTGTGCAGTGAAATAAATAAATAAATAATTTTAAAAAATGGCGTGCGGTCCCCCCCAATTTTAATACCAGCCAGATGAAGCCATACGGCTGAAGGCTGGTATTCTCAGGATGGGGAGCTCCACGTTATGGGGAGCCCCCCAGCCTAACAATATCAGTCAGCAGCCGCCCAGAATTGCCGCATACATTATATGCGACAGTTCTGGGACTGTACCCGGCTCTTCCCGATTTGCCCTGGTGCGTTGGCAAATCGGGGTAATAAGGAGTTAATGGCAGCCCATAGCTGCCACTAAATCCTAGATTAATCATGTCAGGCGTCTATGAGACACCCTCCATGATTAATCTGTAAGTGACAGTAAATAAACACACACACACATGAAAAAATCCTTTATTAGAAATAAAAAACACAAACACATTCCCTCATTACCAATTTAATAAGCCCCAAAAAGCCCTCCATATCCGGCGTACTCCACGGACCTCCAGCGTCGCTTCCAGCATGAAGGTGACAGGAGCTGCAGAAGACACCGCCACTCCGGTCACCTCCAAGCAGCAACTGAGGTGAGTAGCGCGATCAGCTGAGCTGTCACTGAGGTTAATCGCGGCCACCGCTGGATTCTCCAACAGTGACAGCTCAGCCGATCGCGCTACTCACCTCAGTTGCTGCTTGGAGGTGACCGGAGCGGCGGTGTCTTCTGCAGCTCCTGTCACCTTCATGCTGGAAGCGACGCTGGAGGTCCGTGGATTACGCCGGATATGAAGGGCTTTTTGGGGCTTATTAAATTGGTAATGAGGGAATGTGTTTGTGTTTTTTATTTCTAATAAAGGATTTTTTCATGTGTGTGTGTTTATTTACTGTAACTTACAGATTAATCATGGAGGGTGTCTCATAGACGCCTGACATGATTAATCTAGGATTTAGTGGCAGCTATGGGCTGCCATTAACTCCTTATTACCCCGATTTGCCAACGCAACAGGGCAAATCGGGAAGAGCCGGGTACAGTCCCAGAACTGTCGCATATAATGTATGCGGCAATTCTGGGCGGCTGCTGACTGATATTGTTAGGCTGGGGGGCTCCCCATAACGTGGAGCTCCCCATCCTGAGAATACCAGCCTTCAGCCGTATGGCTTTATCTGGCTGGTATTAAAATTGGGGGGAACCGAACGCCATTTTTTAAAATTATTTATTTATTTATTTCACTGCACAGTATAGACCCGCCCACCGGCTGCTGTGATTGGGTGCAGTGAGACACCTGTCACTCAGCGTGGGGGCGTGTCTCACTGCAACCAATCATAGGCGCCTGTGGGCGGGTAAAGCAGGGAATACGAGATTGTTTAATGAGCGGCCGGCTTTTTCAAAATAGTAAAAGCTGCCGCAGCAGTGAGAAAGCCGTGCAGCGCGGCGCCGGAGATCGGGGAACGGTGAGTATGAGAGAGGACGGGAAAATGACCGACAGACTGTGAGAGAGGGACAGAGATAGTGACGGACCGACAGAGAGAGAATAGAGACCGAGAGGGAGAGACCGACTGACAGAGAATAGTGATTGACAGACATTGGGAGACATCACTCGTTTCCAGTGTTTTAGGAAACATGCGAGAAATGTATTTAGAAAATCGGATGTCACTAGGATGGTGTGAGTGCCGTCCCGTGACATCCGATTTTTTACACGCTCCCATAGACTTGCATTGGAGAAACTCGCAGTAGAAACTCTCAAAAAAGCAGCATGCTGGGATTTTTTTCTCAGTCCGATTTGGACTGAGAAAAAAAATCGCAGATGAGAGCTGAATCATTCACTAACATGTGCTTGATTCCAATGCGAGATTTTCTCGCATTGCTCTACTGCGAGAAACTCGCAAGTGAGAAGCAGCCCTAAGCCTGGAAACTGCTGGCAGTGCAACACCTTATTTTTAAATGTCTGATTATAAATGTTGCCAGTGTGAAAGAAATATTAATATTCCCCAGTGTGAAAGAAAGTAAACAAAGATCTGGAATAAACTACTCTGCAAACAATGACCGAGCTCACCTACTGGGGAGACAAATCTCCAAGCAATATCTGTGCATATTTGTGCTAAACTTTATATAGGCTGATTCTTTTTAAAAAACCAAGCCATTGTTTCAAATGCAATATTGATCCTATCCTGTAGGCAAATTTTAGCAATGTGTTTGTATAACATGCTACACAATTAATGCCCCCTGCAGGACATTGGACAATGTTCACAATGTGTTATCCTAAAATCTAGTACAATGGACTGCTACATTAGGAGAGCATATTGTCAACAGGCCACA
Source organism: Anomaloglossus baeobatrachus (assembly GCF_048569485.1). NCBI lineage: Eukaryota > Metazoa > Chordata > Amphibia > Anura > Aromobatidae > Anomaloglossus > Anomaloglossus baeobatrachus. Next base: position 283,239,815 of record NC_134358.1, read on the forward strand.
AAAAACAATTTACTGCAACATGAAGTACAGAAGAAAACAATGTGAAAATATAGCAAACACAACTCCCATCCTAGGGCTAAAGGTACCGTCACACTAAGCGACGCACCAGCGATCCCACCAGCAACCTGACCTGGCAGGGATCGTTGGAGCATTGCTACACAGGTTGCTGGTGAGCTCTAAAACAGGCAGATCTCACCAGCAACCAGTAACCAGCCCCCAGCCAGCAGCGACGCGTGGAAGTGATGCTGCGCTTGGTAACTAAGGTAAATATCGGATAACCAACCCGATATTTACTTTGGTTACCAGCGCACACCGAGTCCGTGGTGGCAGCATTGATCAGTAATGGCACCATGGCGGGTCCATGGCGTCAGCAGTGGTGGGTCCGTGGCATCAGCAGCAGCAGGTCAGTGGTGTCAGCAGCAGCGACAGTGGGTGAGTGGTGGAGCAGGGCGGTGCGGTGAGTGTTCCAGTCTGTCCGCGGTCCTGGTTCAAATGATGGCACCTGGAGTGGAGTATGCACAGATGGAGCTCTCATCCAAGGGCTCCATTTGCGCAAGCGCTGATTCCCGGAGCGGCATGTGCACAGATGGAGCTCTCATCCAAGAGCTCCATTTGTGCACGCACTGACTCCCAGTGTCATCATTTGAAACTGGGACCACGGACACACTGGGACACATGCTGCACAGCCACCTGTCCACACGCACGCACAGAGTGGCAGCCAGCAGATTGCCCGCCCACCCGCACAGAAAGGCATCCGGCCACCAGGACAAAGAGGCAGCTGGCACCGACAGGCACCCTGCTGCCCACATGCAGCCACGGGCACCCGGCTGCCTGCACGCAGCCACAGGCACCCAGACGCCCGAACGCACCCGGTCACCCCACAGACAGCCCCCCCGTAAGCTATATTCAAATTTTGAGACGCACCCCTCATTTTCCTCCCACATTTTTGTGAGGAAAGTGCGTCTTATAATCTGAAAAATATGGTATAATGTGTATATGTATGTATTTATGTATGTGTTTATAAATATATATATATACATATATATATATATATATATATATATATATATATATATATATATATATATATATATATATATATATATATATATATATGTATACAGTACAGACCAAAAGTTTGGATACACCTTCTCATTCAAAGAGTTTTCTTTATTTTCATGACTGAAAATTGTAGAATCACATTTAAGGCATCAAAACTATGAAGTAACACATGTGGAATGGAATACTTAACAAACAAGTGTGAAACAACTGAAAATATGTCTTATATTCTAGGTTCTTCAAAGTAGCCACCTTTTGCTTTGACTGCTTTGCTCACTCTTGGCATTCTCTTGATGATCTTCAAGAGGTAGTCACCGGAAGTGGTCTTCCAACAGTCTTGAAGGAGTTCCTAGAGATTCTTAGCACTGGTTGGCCCTTTTGCCTTCACTCTGCGATCCAGCTCACCCCAAACCATCTCGATTAAGATCAGGTCTGGTGACTGTGGAGGTCAGGTCATCTGACGTAGCACCCCATCACTCTCCTTCTTAGTCAAATAGCTCTTACACAGCCTGGAGGTGTGTTTGGGGTCATTGTCCTGTTGAAAAATAAATGATGGTCCAACTAAGCGCAAACCGGATGGAATAGCATGTGCTGCAAGATGCTGTGATAGCAATGCTGGTTCTGTATGCCTTCAATTTTGAATAAATCCCCAACAGTGTCACCAGCAAAGCACCCCCACACCATCACACCTCCTCCTCCATGCTTCATGGTGGGAACAAGCCATGTAGAGTCCATTAGTTCACCTTTTGTACAAAGACATGGTGGTTGGATCCAAAGATCTCAAATTTGGACTCATCAGACCAAAGCACAGATTTCCTCTGGTCTAATGTCCATTCCTTTTGTTCTTTAGCCCAAACAAGTCTCTTCTGCTTGTTGTCTGTCCTTAGCAGTGGTTTCCTAGCAGCTATTTTACCATGATGGCCTGCTGCACAAAGTCTCCTCTTAACAGTTGGTCTAGAGATGAGAAGGTGTGTCCAAACGTTTGGTCTGTACTGTATATATATATATATATATACTGCTGGAATAATGTGCATCCTGTTCATACCTATTGTACTGAAGCGAGCAAAGTAACTTACTTGTCTTGTAATGCACTCACATATAGCTTAACATTGAGACCACTATCAGTGCTGTTAAAGTACTTAATACCTTTGACTTTGAAACAACCCTCAAATATCAGGCTTCCATCACTAAAATTGATAGTTCCCTAATATTCTAGATCCAGTAGCCCCTTTTTCCTTGTTCTTCCAGACCCATTTCCAGAAATCACAGACTAGTCTAGTCTATTGACTGTTATCTTGCTTTAAATCACCAGTTTCCAATCTTCTATTGTCCACTTTTTCTACTTTCTTTTTTGCAAACTCGAGCCAATATTTTCTATGACAATATTCAAAATATTCAAGGCTTCTTCACCTTTCTTTTGGCCAGAATTTTGTAATGTGTGTTGCATGGTTCTTGTATAAACATCTATAATATCAGTAATATAAATTATATGATCCACCTTTACTACCATGTTTGTCATGCCAGAACTGGTAGTCCTTGTGATGATCCAACTTGTTGACATTGATATTTTGCCTAGACATCCACATCTTGGCTTGTGTGTAATTGGATGGAATTTATTTTGTATTCTTCCAACCGTCATGGGATTCACATGATGCAGTTTGGCAATTTTCTTAGTCGAGAGATCGCTATTAGGGATAAGCGGACTTGTTGAGGTTCAGAATTGCCGGGTTCAGTTGGACTTGGGTCAAAAGTTTGGTTTGGGAGCCATACCGGACCTGAACATTGGACCCCAAACCCCATATAAGTTAATGGAGACCCAAATTTCGGTCCGATAAAATGGCTCTAAAATGGTCGTAGTACGGGCTGTGGGGCTGCAAACAAATGTGGATAGGGAATATTATTTTTAAAAAAAAAAAATACATGAGCTCCGGCCTATTTTTGATAACCAGTGCAGGTAAACAGATGTTACGGGGGGCTGTCTGATAATAACACCTAAAGGAATATCAGACAGTCAGGGTCCACCGTGCAAAGACTCTGCTGCAGACTATGGCAGAGTGCAATACCTCTGTTAAACTCACAGAGGAATATAATTAGTAAATAAGGCAATTCCTCCCTTACTTGGAGGGTGTGTGGAATGGTCTCTGTTAATGATCACAGAGACAAAAGCAGTGAGTGTGAAATGGCACCTACCTAGGTCCGTTCCTCTAGTGGTGCCAGGAGACGGACAGCAGCGTAAACCGCACAAAGCTCCTACCTGCATTCGCTCCACTAGTGTGCGAGGACACGAACCACAAGATATGGCACATGCCTAGGTCCGCTCTTCTAGTGGTGCAAAAGAGACGGACAGCAGCGTAAGCCGCACAAAGCTCCTACCTGCGTTCGCTCCACTAGTGTGCGAGGACACAAACCACTAGATATGGCACCTGCCTAGGTCCGCTCTTCTAGTGGTGCAAAAGAGACAGACAGCAGCATAAGCCGCACAAAGCTCCTACCTCTGTTCGCTCCCCTAGTGTGCGAGGATACGAACAACTGCCAGACGCAGTATAAGGAACGTTACCCTAGCAGCAACGTCCACCTACGAGTAGAATCACAAGGCCCAGCCGGACCATGTGCCTCAGGCACCTGCCTATGTCCGCTCCCCTAAGAGGTAGGGATATGGACTGCAGCCGAAGCTGTAAGGTATAAGAACGCTACCCTGCCGGTAGCGCTCACCTAGCATAGACAGAGAGATGCCTAGAGGAACGTGCACAGAGCGTCTACTCTCATGCATGAACCAAGAGGACTGAGCGCCGTGCGGCATGCGTCAGGGTCTTATATAGACTCTGTGTCTCATCCAAGATGGAGGAAACCAGAGCCAATCCGCTGCCAGAACGACAGGAAGGACGTCACGCTGGCCTATCACCGAGCAAAGCGTCACAAGCACATGACCAGCGACCAATCGGCATAGAAGGTGTCAGAGACATGTGACCTCGTGTCAGCGATGATGTCACCCGCACATGTGCAATGGCTCCAAGATATGACTTAGTCTCCAGCGCTTGCACATGTGCAGTAGCAAGAAATCTGGACATAGTCTCCAGTGCTCGCACATGTGCAGTAGCAAGAAATCTGGACATAGACCCCAGTGCCACAGCAACCGTAACAACAGACTAACGTGGCCTGCAACCCTCAGATGTAAGCTTTAACTTGGCTGATGATCAAAAGTAGAGGGAATCCCATGCTGTTTGTTTTTATTAAATTATTTAAATAAATGATAAAAATATGGATTGGCCTCCACCATATTTTTGATAACCAGCCAAAGTAAAGCAAGGTAATTGCATCCCACAGTCATTCCAGAAATGGCGCATCCTTTAGGCAATTGGGGTAAAACATTTTGGGTGACATCAAGCTCAGGGGTTAGATAAGGATAAACATCTATCAGACACCCCCCACTTCTAACCCGGTAAGTATAGAGTAAGGGTCCAGTCACACTAAGCAACTTACCAGCGATCCCAACAACGATAGGGATCGCTGGTAAGTTGCTAGGAGGTTGCTGGTGAGATGTCACACTGCGACGCTCCAGCGATCCCACCAGCAACCTGACCTGGCAGGGATCGCTGGAGCGTCGCTACACAAGTTGCTGGTGAGCTCACCAGCAACCAGTGACAAGCCCCCAGCGCAGCGTGGAAGATGCTGCGCTTGGTAACTAAGGTAAATATCGGGTAACCAACCCGATATTTACCTTGGTTACCACCGCACGGAGCTACACGTGCAGAGAGCAGGGAGCAGCGCACACTGAGCGCTGGCTCCTTGCTCTCCTAGTTACAGCACACATCGGGTTAATTACCCGATGTGTGCTGCAGCTAAATGTGCACAGAGCAGGGAGCAGCGCACAATGCTTAGCGCTGGCTCCTTGCTCTCCTAGTTACAGCACACATCGGGTTAATTAACCCAATGTGTGCTGCAGCTACATGTGCACAGAGCAGGAGCCGGCACTGACAGTGAGAGTGGAGGAGGCTGGTATCGAAGGTAAATATTGGGTAACCAAGGACAGGGCTTCTTGGTTACCCGATGTTTACATTGGTTACCAGCCTCCGCAGAAGCCGGCTCCTGCTGCCTGCACATTTAGTTGTTGCTGTCTCGCTGTCACACACAGCGATCTGTGCTTCACAGCAGGACAGCAACAACTAAAAAATGGCCCAGGACATTCAGCAACAACCAACGACCTCACAGCAGGGGCCAGGTTGTTGCTGGATGTCACACACAGCAACATCGCTAGCAACGTCACAAAAGTTGTTCGTTAGCAGCGATGTTGCTAGCGATGTTGCTTAGTGTGATGGGGCCTTTAAAGAAAAAAAACACATAAAAAAGTTGCAAACACTCCGGTGCTGCAGCCTTTCAACAAACTTTATTAGCATATGAACAGTACTCGAACTTTGACTTTTTTTAAAAGTCGGTGTTCAAAACTAAGACCCAAACACTTTACGCTCATCCATAACCGATATTGATGAGCTGGATTATGCAGTTTTTTTTCTTGAAAAATCTTCTTCATGGTTGCTCCTCTTTTTGAATCAGTGATGTTTAGCTTTTGAATCTACCTAAGCACCCACTGAGCTATTAGGGAATATGAGAACAGGATGTAATTTGTAGATTACACGAAGGAAAGATTTTTCCAATCCCAGGAGCAAAACAGTAAAGGCCCTGTCACACGTAGAGATAATTCTGCGGCAGATCTGTGGTTGCAGTGAAATTGTGGACAATCAGTGCCAGGTTTGTGGCTGTGTACAAATGGAACAATATGTCCATGATTTCACTGCAACCACAGATCTGCCAAAGATTTATCTCTGTGTGGGACAGGGCCTTAAGAATGCAGTGACATGACAGGAATCTGCATAACTAAGACTAATGGAAATAGTTGTGGGTCCAATTTATGTATGAAGGAGCCAGATGAATGTGTATAACATTATGGTAATGTCACGTTCGGAGATGTAGTGGATTGTTGTCATGCTAGGTAGGGAGTAGAGTTGAGCGCGGTTCGTGGTTCGAGGTTCTCCAGTTCTAGGCTCGAGTGATTTTGGGGCCTGTTCTAGATCGAACTAGAACTCGAGCTTTTTGCAAAAGCTCGATAGTTCTAGAAACGTTCGAGAACGGTTCTAGCAGCAAAAAAACAGCTAAATCCTAGCTTGGTTTCTGCTGTAATAGTGTAAGTCACTCTGTGAATCACACTATTATGACATTTCAGTGTATAGTGTGCGTGAACAGCGCCTTCAGATCACTGCTGTTTCTATAATGCTGTTTATATAATTCTATAATTTTTTTTTTTTTCCTTGACTTCCTTCCCTAAGCGCGCGCGTGTAGTGGGGCGGGCCAGCATGTCAGCCAATCCCAGACACACACACAGCTAAGTGGACTTTTAGCCAGAGAAGCAACGGCATGTGTGATAGGATGTCCATGTCACATGTCCCTGCATTATAAAACCGGACATTTTCCTCCAGGACGCCATTATCTGCCTTCTGCATCTTTGGTGTCAGACATCACTGTCGCAGCTACGTCCTCCTGAGTCCTATCGCCGATACAGCTGTATGCGCTGCATACACAGCGTTAGACAGCTTAGGGAGAGCACTTTCTAGCAGTCCTTTTAAGGGCTCAAACCGGCAGGGTCAGAGAGCCATAGGTGACAGGTCCTGAAAACAGCAACAGCGTCTGTGTAGCCAAGTTCAGGGATTTCCTCCCTGCATTTCACCATTAGGAGGGAATAGAAAGGCAGGCTTCCATTCCTCTACCCAGAGCCCCACAATCCTGCCACTGTACCCTCTTGTCCTCTGCACACTCCAACTCATTATAACTAAGCCATTATACTAGCAAACACTCAGTGTACCTAGTGGCATCCTAAACGTGGCTATTGGACTTTGCTATAGTCCCACTAGTGCAAAGACATTTGCAGAGCTCGTCTGCCTGCATTGCAGACTCCAACTCTTTTTAACTAAGCCATTATACTAGCAAACAGTTAGTGTACCTAGTGGCATCCTAAACGTGGCTATTGGACTTTGCTATAGTCCCACTAGTGCAAAGACATTTGCAGAGCACGTCTGCCTGCATTGCACACTCCAACTTTTTTAAACTAAGCCATTATACTAGCAAACACTCAGTGTACCTAGTGGCATCCTAAACGTGGCTATTGGACTTTGCTATAGTCCCACTAGTGCAAAGACATTTGCAGAGCACGTCTGCCTGCATTGCACACTCCAACTTTTTTAAACTAAGCCATTATACTAGCAAACAGTCAGAGTACCTACTGGCATCCTAAACGTGGCTATTGTACTTTTGTCTATTCACACTATTGTAAAGATATTTGCAGCACGTCTGCCTGCATTGCACACTCCAACTTTTTTAAACTAAGCCATTATACTAGCAAACACTCAGTGTACCTAGTGGCATCCTAAACGTGGCTATTGGACTTTGCTATAGTCCCACTAGTGCAAAGACATTTGCAGAGCACGTCTGCCTGCATTGCACACTCCAACTTTTTTAAACTAAGCCATTATACTAGCAAACACTCAGTGTACCTAGTGGCATCCTAAACGTGGCTATTGGACTTTGCTATAGTCCCACTAGTGCAAAGACATTTGCAGAGCACGTCTGCCTGCATTGCACACTCCAACTTTTTTAAACTAAGCCATTATACTAGCAAACACTTAGTGTACCTAGTGGCATCCTAAACGTGGCTATTGGACTTTGCTATAGTCCCACTAGTGCAAAGACATTTGCAGAGCACGTCTGCCTGCATTGCACACTCCAACTTTTCTAAACTAAGCCATTATACTAGCAAACACTCAGTGTACCTAGTGGCATCCTAAACGTGGCTATTGGACTTTGCTATAGTCCCACTAGTGCAAAGACATTTGAAGAGCATGTCTGCCTGCATTGCACACTCCAACTTTTTTAAACTAAGCCATTATACTAGCAAACAGTCAGTGTACCTACTGGCATCCTAAACGTGGCTATTGTACTTTTGTCTATTCACACTATTGTAAAGATATTTGCAGCACGTCTGCCTGCATTGCACACTCCAACTTTTTTAAACTAAGCCATTATACTAGCAAACACTCAGTGTACCTAGTGGCATCCTAAACGTGGCTATTGGACTTTGCTATAGTCCCACTAGTGCAAAGACATTTGCAGAGCACGTCTGCCTGCATTGCACACTCCAACTTTTTTAAACTAAGCCATTATACTAGCAAACAGTCAGAGTACCTACTGGCATCCTAAACGTGGCTATTGTACTTTTGTCTATTCACACTATTGTAAAGATATTTGCAGCACGTCTGCCTGCATTGCACACTCCAACTTTTTTAAACTAAGCCATTATACTAGCAAACACTCAGTGTACCTAGTGGCATCCTAAACGTGGCTATTGGACTTTGCTATAGTCCCACTAGTGCAAAGACATTTGCAGAGCACGTCTGCCTGCATTGCACACTCCAACTTTTTTAAACTAAGCCATTATACTAGCAAACACTCAGTGTACCTAGTGGCATCCTAAACGTGGCTATTGGACTTTGCTATAGTCCCACTAGTGCAAAGACATTTGCAGAGCACGTCTGCCTGCATTGCACACTCCAACTTTTTTAAACTAAGCCATTATACTAGCAAACACTTAGTGTACCTAGTGGCATCCTAAACGTGGCTATTGGACTTTGCTATAGTCCCACTAGTGCAAAGACATTTGCAGAGCACGTCTGCCTGCATTGCACACTCCAACTTTTCTAAACTAAGCCATTATACTAGCAAACACTCAGTGTACCTAGTGGCATCCTAAACGTGGCTATTGGACTTTGCTATAGTCCCACTAGTGCAAAGACATTTGAAGAGCATGTCTGCCTGCATTGCACACTCCAACTTTTTTAAACTAAGCCATTATACTAGCAAACAGTCAGTGTACCTACTGGCATCCTAAACGTGGCTATTGTACTTTTGTCTATTCACACTATTGTAAAGATATTTGCAGCACGTCTGCCTGCATTGCACACTCCAACTTTTTTAAACTAAGCCATTATATTAGCAAACACTCAGTGTACATAGTGGCATCCTAAACGTGGCTATTGTACTTTTGTCTAGTCACACTATTGTAAAGATATTTGCAGCACGTCTGCCTGCATTGCACACTCCAACTTTTTTAAACTAAGCCATTATACTAGCAAACACTCAGTGTACCTAGTGGCATCCTATACGTGGCTATTGTACTTTTGTCTATTCACACTATTGTAAAGATATTTGCAGCACGTCTGCCTGCATTGCACACTCCAACTTTTTTAAACTAAGCCATTATACTAGCAAACACTCAGTGTACCTAGTGGCATCCTAAACGTGGCTATTGTACTTTTGTCTATTCACACTATTGTAAAGATATTTGCAGCACGTCTGCCTGCATTGCACACTCCAACTTTTTTAAACTAAGCCATTATACTAGCAAACACTCAGTGTACCTAGTGGCATCCTAAACGTGGCTATTGTACTTTTGTCTGTTCACACTATTGTAAAGATATTTGCAGCACGTCTGCCTGCATTGCACACTCCAACTTTTTTAAACTAAGCCATTATACTAGCAAACACTCAGTGTACCTAGTGGCATCCTAAACGTGGCTATTGTACTTTTGTCTATTCACACTATTGTAATGATATTTGCAGCACGTCTGCCTGCATTGCACACTCCAACTTTTTTAAACTAAGCCATTATACTAGCAAACACTCAGTGTACCTAGTGGCATCCTAAACGTGGCTATTGGACTTTGCTATAGTCCCACTAGTGCAAAGACATTTGCAGAGCACGTCTGCCTGCATTGCACACTCCAACTTTTTTAAACTAAGCCATTATACTAGCAAATAGTCAGTGTACCTACTGGCATCCTAAACGTGGCTATTGTACTTTTGTCTAGTCACACTATTGTAAAGATATTTGCAGCACGTCTGCCTGCATTTCACACTCCAACTTTTTTAAACTAAGCCATTATACTAGCAAACACTCAGTGTACCTAGTGGCATCCTAAACGTGGATATTGTACTTTTGTCTATTCACACTATTGTAAAGATATTTGCAGCACGTCTGCCTGCATTGCACACTCCAACTTTTTTAAACTAAGCCATTATACTAGCAAACACTCAGTGTACCTAGTGGCATCCTAAACGTGGCTATTGTACTTTTGTCTAGTCACACTACTGCAAATCTATGTGCAGCACCTCTGCATGACACCCTCCTGCTCTGTTTTTAATAAGCATTAATGATAGCACAAAATACTGCCATTTAGTGGCATCATAGAACTGGCTGTTGTATTCCATTAGTGCCCCACTGGTGACAAGCTATTTCTAGCACCTCTACATGACACCCTCATGCACATTTTGCTACACTAATGTTATAGCAAATTCATGGAATTCATTGCTGCATTTCATAATTTGGAGGGATAGAAAGTCAGGCTTCCTTTAGCTTTTCCTTCTTTTCATAGACAGCATCTCCAAGATCAATTTCCCCTCCACGTCTTTGTGTGGAGAGGCAGCTAGTGCGCATGCGTGTGCCGATTTACCCCAGCTGCAGCATAATTACAGTGTTTCGCCTAGTGAGTATGCTCAGCCTGACTGTGTTATTCCTGACGCTAAGTCTTCTTTTCGGGATACAGCGCATGCTCCCACACTAAGTGTGAAAAGCCTCTTTGCACAGGTGCTTGCATTCCGTGCCGGGTCTAAGTCCGGTTTTGTGCCTAGACACCATGCTAAAGATGATAATCTTTTTTCAGAGACTGTATTTCATGCTACTGAGCATGCTCAGGCACTTCCTGCATCAGAGACTAGGTCCGGTAATGAACTCTTTGGCCCTGGCCCTGATGTGGTGGTCCCATATAGACCACAGGGCATCAGGTGTCCTCCCAAATGGCTTGCAGAGGCCCACCCCTATGACTTGTCACCGCATTATTGATGGTCAGACGATGACTGGTGAGGTGTTTGGGTCATGGCAGCCATGAGGTCATCATTGAAGTTGCGGTTCCAAATAGGACGCTAGTTATGCCACTCATGACGTGTCACTCTACTTTTGTCTCCAGGAGGTGCATTGTGGTTCACCCTGGTTTGGGGCGGACCCAGGTTATAAAAGGGGCTGGAGCCAACAAGGAGGTGCGCAGTCTTCTATTATGCTCCGAAAGAGCACACCTCCATGTGTTGAACCCATTGCGGCTTTAGGCCAGAGGTAGGCAGGGATAGGGTGTCGATGCAGGCCACCACCACAGTTGGTAACGCAGAACGGTTAAGACCAGCTCCTGTCCTACCAGTCCTGCTTGTGCAACCCAGTGGCATTAACAGGCCTGCTGCTGCTGATGCGCTTGCTGTCCACAGGTGTGCCCCTACGCACACGGTCAGCGTACTCAATGGCCCCTGTGTTGTTAACAGGGAGTTCCTGGGCTGGGTGGGCATGTGGACCCTGTGACGCTAACAGGGCTCACAGTCTCCAGATCCGAATGGCGTCTAACTCGGTTCAGGCTACTATTAGTTTCATAGCCACACAGCTCTGTATCCTCCACCAAACCTTCCAGTTGCCAACCTCTCCTTTTCCAACTGGGAGCACGGTGCACACTGACTGCTAATGGGGATATATACCTTTCTCTTTCTTGTCTTATTAATTTTCGTTATATAGCGGTAACATAGTATATACAACTTTATCCAAATCTGCCAGTCCCACTGTAACAGATGGTGTTTCTTCAGCAAATGTTACTGTTGCTTAACCACCAAATCCACGGACCAAAACTTTTTTCCCCTTTCCAACACACCTGTTCCCCTTTCCACCAGCATCTGTCCTTTTTCAACTCATTTTGGTATATGACCAAAAGTGCAACTCTGCAGGGACACCGTACTCAACGCCATCTCAGCACAGCAGCCAGCCCTCGGTCCCTCAGATGTGGACAAGTAGAAGACCATTTCTTCCTATCCATGACAAAGCGTTGAGATTCACTCTGTGCAGCACTGGTGTTTAGTGGAAAAGCAGATCTAAGATTGCGTACCACATTGTGCAGATACTCCTGTATACGTGCGTCCATTTCTATGGCAGGAATTATTTCGCCAAATTTTGTCTTGTACCGGGGATCTAACAGTGTGGCAACCCAGTATTCTGGATTACTTTGAATTCGTACAATCTGAGGGTCATGTTGTAGGTAGTGCAGCAAGAAGGCGCTCATGTGTCTTGTGCATCCAGGAGGACCAAGTCCTTGGTGTGTTGGTGGCAGAGAGGTGAGAATCGTGCCTCCTTCCTCTGCCCTCTCCCCACAACCTCGCACAACCGAAATGTGAGCAAGCTCTCACTCATCTGCTGAGTCTTCCATGCCCATCGCCAGTTCCTCCTCCATTTCTTCATGGGCTACTGCACTTTCATCAACACTTTTTGCTGATACTATGCGCCCTTGTTAATCCCTCTCCCTCACCATGACTGCCGCGTAGGTGCCGCTGACCATCTGGACCTCGTAGATCTTGTTATCCCTTCCGCATATGACTCCTCCTGTACTTCCTCCCCTTCCTCTAGTCCCAACACCTGACTCCGAATAATAATTACAGTGTGCTCCATCATGTAGATGACCAGAATTGTCACGCTGAGAATGACATTGCCAGTGGTAAACATCTTCGTCGACATTTGTAAACAGTGTAGCAGGGTGCATAGGTCCTTGATCTGACACCACTCCAGCAGCGTGATCTGCACCACCTCTTGATCAAGTTATCCCAGGCTCTATGTCTTACCGTATTTCAGCAGGGCTCTGCGGTGCTGCCACACACGCTGCAACATGTGCAGATTCCAATTCCTGCGTGTCGGAACATCGCATTTCCGGCGTTTAACTGCCAGACCCTAAGACTTCCGGAGTGATGAAAGTTGTTGAGCTGCTGTGGGCGCACGATGGAAGTGAGCACATAGCGAGCGTGCCCGCTGCACAAGGCCATGTAGGCCGTGATGGTGTTTTAAAAATTGCTGGAGAATTCGGTTCAACACGTGAGCCATACAAGGCACGTGTGTCACATTGCCCTGAGGATGGCCCGCAGCCAGGTCTTCATCATTGCCGCACACGGCTGTTAAGTCACCAACGGAGTCCGCTCCTTCAATTTGTACTCCGGTCGCCAGGTGACAACGTGTTCCTTTCATGAATAGTGCTGATGATGGGAGAGGAGTCGATGCCAGCGGCGCAGGTGGACGCAGGTTATGCTCACCCACTGGGCTGCATTACCTTGACAGATGCAGAATCTCTGGCTGAATGTAGCTGGTGGGTATCTCACAGATGAAATACCATCATTCAGCTACAACCAATGGGAAGACACCACACCCTTTTTTATGCCCATCCTGTCTGCAGACCACTGCCAGACATAGCTATGACCTCTGGTTACTTTTACCCCCAGTTCAGTTTTATGATTTTGTGTGCTTGTTACCTGACTACTTTTCCTGCTTGCTGTTTATGTACCTTGTTGGCCGATCCGCATTTCACCTCTGCCTGTTTTCTGATTAAGTCCTGGCCGTCCCATTCTGTTCCTGTTCCTCAATTAATGTTTTGACCCTGCCTGACTACTATTCTCTGGAACTGCAGCCTTCCACAGGTATTAATCACCTTGGGCCCTGTGCAATTCCTAATCCCTGTATAGGGGTTAAAGGGTTTCAGGGTTCTAGGGGTCCTGCTTGGTGAGTGGCTTCCCTCTAGCCTATCATTAACAGCCCATCTGAGTGTGTGGATCAAGGAAGGCGTTACACCGTGCTCTCTGCAGAAGGCCATGTGGTCCAGGATAGTGCTTTAAAAATTGCTGGACAACCAGGTTCAACACGTGAAACACACAAGCCATGTGTGTCACATTGTCACAGCGAAGGGCCGCACCCATGTTTGCATCATTGTCGCACCCGGCCTTCCCTGGCTGCTGGTTGAGTGGAGACAACCATTGATGAAACTCGGTCTCCAGAGCTAACCGTCCACAACTTCTCAGTGGTGTGACTCACATTTCCCATACATTTCAAAGTAAAACTTTGACCGCCTGATGGCATTGAGCTCTGCTGCCAGCATAGTAAGGAGGTGTGTGGTAGTCCTTGTGCGCAGTTACAAGGAAGGGTGGCCTGACCACACAGGGTTTGCGCCAAGGTGGATGACCCACACGAGGTTGAAGAGGCAGAAGCAGTGTATTAACTTCTACATACAGAAGAAGGATTGAAACAACTCGTGGGGACGACAAGACTTGTACAGCAGACCCTTCTCCATCTCTCACCATAGTTTGCCAGTGCCCAGTCAGTGACATGTAATGACCCTGTCTATGCTTACTGGTCCAAGTATCTGTGTTGAAATGCACCCTGTCGCACACAGAGTTTCTCAAGGAAGTGGTGATGTTGTGTGCGACATGCTGGTGTAGCGCGGGCATGCTTTTCTTGGAGAAGCAGTGGTGATTGGGCATCTGGTACTGGGGCACAGCGACAGACATAAGGTCTCTAAAATCCTGTGTGTCCACTAGGCAGAAAGGCAGTATTTCGGTAGCCAACATCTTACAGAGGGATAGAGTCAACCTCTTAGCTTTGTCATGGGTCGCAGGAAGTGGCCTTTTATTTGACCACATCTGAGAGACAGAGATCTGGCTGCTGTGTGTAGACGGTGTTGAGTAGGGTGTCCCTGGAAAAATGCAGGTTTGTGAGGAAAGTGCAGGCGGAGACATGATGTTGCCTTCATCCAACGTTGGTGCTATCGATGTCTGAGAGAGCTGTACACACTCACTTGTTTCCCCTTCCAAACCAACTGACGACCTACCAAGCAAACTGCCTGTTGCGGTTACAGTGGTGGAAGTTGTGGGTGGAAAAACAGGTGTGACAGCTGTCCCCACAGTCCTAGAAGATGACGAGCGCGCGGATGCACTGGAAGGGGCAGGTGGTGGATGGTTCGCTCCGCTAGGCCGCATTTGAGCACGGTGAGCTTCCCACCGGGCCATATGATATTTATTCATGTGACGATTCATGGAAGAAGTTGTCAAACTGCTGAGGTTTTGACCTCTACTAAGAGAACCATGACAAATTTTACAGATCACATAATTTGGGCGATCTTTTTCTATGTCAAAAAAGGACCAGGCTAGGCAAGGCTTAGAGGCCATGCGACCTGTTGATCCACCCCGAATAATGCTCAGAGGCAGAGTGGTGGCTGAGGATGCAGTTGTAGACGTGCTACCAGTGGTCCGACTCTGTCCAGGAAGGCGCAAGGTAACTTCGTCGTCGGTTGCATCCTCCTCCACCGCCTCTGTTGACCTCCTCGAGTGTCTGACTGTGGGTTGACAGTAGATGGGATCTAGAACTTCATCATGAATTGTTGTGTTTGCACTCCCCTCCCCCTCAGACCGAGCCTCTTCTTGCCCTGACCGAATATTTAAGTTGTCATCCCAATCGGGTATCTGCGTCTCATCTTCATCAGTATGTTCCTCATTGTCTATAACCACAGGTGTTGGAAAGGCAGCATTTTGGTAGGCAACAGTTTGCAGATGCTGAAAGTCAACCTCCAAGCCATGTCATGCCCTTCTAAAAGCATGTAAAACACAGCGAGGGGACTCCAACCACAGTCTCCCTCGTTGCCACTAATTGGGCCACACACACCCCACTTGACTGGCATCGGTTGAGCCCCCTTTTGAAAAAGAAAAAGATGCTTTGCATGAAGCACTCTCAAAAATACGCGTGCCTTTCGCCTCCCCTGGCTGACCCAGGGGAAGAAAAGTCCTCTGAGATCCATGACTTGTTCATCTTGGTTCTTTTCGGAAACACAGCGAGGGGACTCCAACCACAGTCTCCCTCGTTTCCACTAATTGGGCCACACACACCCCACTTGACTGGCATCAGTTGACCCAATTTTCAAGATGAAAAAGATGCTTTGCATGAAGCACTCTCAAAAATACGCGTGCCTTTCCCGTCCCCTGGCTGACCCAGGGGAAGAAAAGTCCTCTGAGAGCCATGATTTGTTCATTTTGGTTCTTTTAGATACAGCGAGGGGACTCCAACCACAGTCTCCCTCGTTTACACTAACTGTGCCACACACACCCCACTTGACTGGCATCAGTTGACCCAATTTTCAAGATGAAAAATATGCTTTGCATGAAGCACTCTCAAAAATACGCGTGCCTTTCCCGTCCCCTGGCTGACCCAGGGGAAGAAAAGTCCTCTGAGAGCCATGACTTGTTCATCTTGGTTCTTTTAGAAACACAGCGAGGGGACTCCAACCACAGTCTCCCTCGTTTCCACTAACTGGGCCACACACACCCCACTTGACTGGCATCGGTTGACCCCCCTTTTGAAAAAGAAAAAGATGCTTTGCATGAAGCACTCTCCAAAATACGCGTGCCTTTCCCGTCCCCTGGCTGACCCAGGGGAAGAAAAGTCCTCTGAGAGCCATGTCCACATTGTCAGTGGACAGACATGTGTGCTTATCTGCCAGCAGACCCCCAGCAGCACTGAAGACAGGTTCCGAGAGAACGCTGGCTGCAGGACACGACAAGATCCCCAAGGCGTACGTGGAGAGCTCAGGCAATTTATCAAGATTGGAAGCCTAAAATGAGCAGGGCTCAAGTTGCACAATAATGGAATTGATGTTTCCTTGCATATACTCATATATCTGTGTGTCCTCCTCTTTTTCCTTGTCCAGCTCTTTTGTTTTCACATGATTATATGTCCTTGTCACTTTCCCATGTGTTGTGAGTTGTTTGTCACCTTTTGGACACCTTTGAGGGTGTTTTCTAGGTGTTCTTCTGTGTTTGTGATTGCCTGCCATTGTTTCCTATTGGCTCGAGTTCGGTTCGTCGAACGTTCGACGAGCCGAACTCGAACGGGACCTCCGTTCGGCGAACCGGCCTCGAGCCGAACCGGGACCGGTTCGCTCATCTCTAGTAGGGAGATGTACCCAGCGAATGGGAAGGGAGAATCTGTGTCTAGGGAAGGGGGAGATGGTGACCCCTGATCTAGCCAACCGCTGGACCCTGGCTTCCCTCACTGCCTTAGTTAGTTTCTGCACCTATGTGCCAAGCAGGATACCTGGCCCTAGGCTGACCCTTATCTGGTTCCAAGCTAGTGAGCAAATAGGATGAACTCTTTGTCAACTAGGAGCTAAAGGACACACAGGGATAACAAACAAGGGGAGAAAAACAAATAACTTCCAAAAAGATACAGGGAGAGGGACTGAAAAGTGCAACAAACTTACTCCAGATGATTGCAAGCAAACTGCTTGCACTTAATATCTGTAGGTGGTTAGAGCTCTCACAAGCAAAGAGTAGAAGGAAATTAAGGAATTTAAGGACACAAGTGGAAGTGCTGACAGAAACAGCTGAAAAGGGGAGGAACTTTGCAGTGTCTTAAAGGGAAAAGGATGAACCCCAAGCAGAGGAGATACATAAGATACCATATACATCAAGCACTTATAATAGAAGGTCTGGGAGCAGTTTTTGCTTCCAAATGCTGCAACCCTCTATAGCCGGACACCACTGGACTGTCTGTCACCTCTGAAACACCCATGAAAATAGTGAGATATGGAGCTTCAAAGTCAAAAGTTGAAAACATTGTTACCCTTTTTCTTGTTAGTGTACATACTGTACCTATATCGTAGAAACCATAAAAATGAGATAAAGCATGAGTTGGCATATATGCAACTTATAAGTGCATGTTCCCACTGGCCATACAATAAAGAAAACCCAAGGTAAAAAGAATATGAATGTATACCCTACTTTAACTAAATAAAAGCATAGTGCATATAAATAAACATAGGGTGCTATACAGTTAGCTACAGAAATATTTGGACAGTGACACAAGTTTTGTTATTTTAGCTGTTTACAAAAACATGTTCAGAAATACAATTATATATATATAATATGGGCTGAAAGTGCACACTCCCAGCTGCAATATGAGAGTGTTCACATCCAAATCGGAGAAAGGGTTTAGGAATCATAGCTCTGTAATGCATAGCCTCCTCTTTTTCAAGGGACCAAAAGTAATTGGACAAGGGACTCTAAGGGCTGCAATTAACTCTGAAGGCATCTCCCTCGTTAACCTGTAATCAATGAAGTAGTTAAAAGGTCTGGGGTTGATTACAGGTGTGTGGTTTTGCATTTGGAAGCTGTTGCTGTGACCAGACAACATGCGGTCTAAGGAACTCTCAATTGAGGTGAAGCAGAACATCCTGAGGCTGAAAAAAAAGAAAAAATCCATCAGAGAGATAGCAGACATGCTTGGAGTAGCAAAATCAACAGTCGGGTACATTCTGAGAAAAAAGGAATTGACTGGTGAGCTTGGGAACTCAAAAAGGCCTGGGTGTCCACGGATGACAACAGTGGTGGATGATCGCCGCATACTTTCTTTGGTGAAGAAGAACCCGTTCACAACATCAACTGAAGTCCAGAACAATCTCAGTGAAGTAGGTGTATCTGTCTCCAAGTCAGCAGTAAAGAGAAGACTCCATGAAAGTAAATACAAAGGGTTCACATCTAGATGCAAACCATTCATCAATTCCAAAAATAGACAGGCCAGAGTTAAATTTGCTGAAAAACACCTCATGAAGCCAGCTCAGTTCTGGAAAAGTATTCTATGGACAGATGAGACAAAGATCAACCTGTACCAGAATGATGGGAAGAAAAAAGTTTGGAGAAGAAAGGGAACGGCACATGATCCAAGGCACACCACATCCTCTGTAAAACATGGTGGAGGCAACGTGATGGCATGGGCATGCATGGCTTTCAATGGCACTGGGTCACTTGTGTTTATTGATGACATAACAGGCGCTTCATAGTACAGATGGACAATGACCCCAAGCATACAGCCAAAGCTACCCAGGAGTTCATGAGTGCAAAAAAGTGGAACATTCTGCAATGGCCAAGTCAATCACCAGATCTTAACCCAATTGAGCATGCATTTCACTTGCTCAAATCCAGACTTAAGACGGGAAGACCCACAAACAAGCAAGACCTGAAGGCTGCGGCTGTAAAGGCCTGGCAAAGCATTAAGAAGGAGGAAACCCAGCGTTTGGTGATGTCCATGGGTTCCAGACTTAAGTCAGTGATTGCCTCCAAAGGATTCGCAACAAAATATTGAAAATAAAAATATTTTGTTTGGGTTTGGTTTATTTGTCCAATTACTTTTGACCTCCTAAAATGTGGAGTGTTTGTAAAGAAATGTGTACAATTCCTACAATTTCTATCAGATATTTTTGTTCAAACCTTCAAATTAAATGTTACAATCTGCACTTGAATTCTGTTGTAGAGGTTTCATTTCAAATCCAATGTGGTGGCATGCAGAGCCCAACTCGTGAAAATTGTGTCACTGTCCAAATATTTCTGGACCTAACTGTATACATACTGTAAGATAGTCAATGTTAAATTCCTGGAGGGGAGATATTTTTCACTGAGGTTATTAGCTTCATTGATGTGAAACTCAAAATGTAAGCTTCAGCATGTTAGATGCCAAGAGAGTAAGGGTACCTTCACACTTTAGCGATGCAGCAGCGATCCGACCAGCGATCTGACCTGGTCAGGATCGCTGCTGCATTGGTACATGGTCGCTGGTGAGCTGTCAAACAGGCAGATCTGACCAGCGACCAGTGACCAGCCCCCAGCCAGCAGCGACGTGCAAGCGACACTGCGCTTGCACGGAGCCGGCGTCTGGAAGCTGCGGACACTGGTAACTAAGGTAAACATCGGGTATGGTTACCCGATGTTTACATTAGTTACCAGCGCACACCGCTTAGCTTAGCGCTGGCTCCTTGCTCTCCTAGCTACAGTACACATCGGGTTAATTAACCCGATGTGTAATGCAGCTACATGTGCAGAGAGCAGGGAGCCGCGCACACTGCTTAGCGCTGGCTCCTTGCTCTCCTAGCTACAGTACACATCGGGTTAATTAACCCGATGTGTACAGCAGCTACATGTGCAGAGAGCCGGAGCCGGCAGCACAGGCAGCGTAAGAGCTGCGGAGGCTGGTAACTAAGGTAAATATCGGGTAACCACCTTGGTTACCCGATGTTTATCTTGGTTACAGCTTACCGCAGCTGCCAGATGCCGGCTCCTGCTCCCTGCTCGCTTCATTCGTTGCTCTCTTGCTGTCACACACAGCGATCTGTATGTCACAGTGGGAGAGCGCCTTTGAAGAAAACAAAACAGGGCTGTGTGTAACGAGCAGCGATCTCGCAGCAGGGGCCAGATCGCTGCTCATTGTCACACACAGCGAGATCGCTAATGAGGTCACTGCTGCGTCACAAAAAGCGTGACTCAGCAGCAATCTCGGCAGCGAGCTCGCTGTGTGTGAAGCACCCCTTAATCAGCCATGAGAAAGGCTGGGTTTTTTGTGAACAGTAAAAGAGATGGGTGGGATGGCCGTTCATATATCTCCACCCCAGGGTGTTGTCCAGCAGGTAAAATAATGGACACTGATACATTCAGTTTTCTGTGTATGGCGGTAGCAGACCTCCAGAGCTGTGCTCTGATTGTAAGGACTGAAGCCTAATTTTGAGGTGGCAGAAACTGTACGTATACGGACTGTTTGAGTACTGTTTTTGTTTTCTTTATGCTGTAAAGGCTGCTCATATTAACTTTAACTCACGCCGGTTTCTGACACTTTTATTAAAAGTACTGAAAACTTAAATGAGAAGCATACTTCTGTCTAACTCATGAAGCAGCTGAGTGAGTCGATGTACCACAACACATATACATACAC
This sequence comes from Anomaloglossus baeobatrachus, assembly GCF_048569485.1. Classification (NCBI taxonomy): domain Eukaryota; kingdom Metazoa; phylum Chordata; class Amphibia; order Anura; family Aromobatidae; genus Anomaloglossus; species Anomaloglossus baeobatrachus. Next base: position 283,260,564 of record NC_134358.1, read on the forward strand.
ATACTGTATATATACCCATATACACATACATTATATACACAGACTGTATACTCAGATCTAAAAAATATATAAGAGAATCATTTTGTAGTGTGCATACATTGCAAAAGGATTATTGCAAACATTTTGACCATTTTTGTGGCAAATGAATGCTAACAAAATAAAACTGATGTAGTGTCCTTATAATTCAAACCGAATTCTGATAAATTGTGCTTAACACCAATCAAATACCAAGATACAGTGCTCAAATAATACCAAAAATATATCAATTTTCAGCACCTACATAATGGTAACTAAATAATACTCTCAAAGAAGCACTATGAAATGTGCATCTCATAGCTTTCTGTGATACACAGCACAGCTTATTGAAGGTTACTAAAGGCCCTGTCACACACAGAGATAAATCTGCGGCAGATCTGTGGTTGCAGTGAAATTGTGGACAATCAGTGCCAGGTTTGTGGCTGTGTACAAGTGAAACAATATGTTCATGATTTCACTGCAACCACAGATCTGCCAAAGATTTATCTCTGTGTGTGACGGGGCCTTAAAACTTAATGCGTAACCATAATAATAATTGAATTTAAAAAACCTTCAACTTTGGCACTTTTCATCTGGACACCATACAATAATTATACTATTCTACATATAGTAACGAAAATCTCCAGACCTGCATTTTTTACACCACCATTTGGTTAGACTCGATTACCTATGTTAAATACAAGACAGGATAGAGTCATTACACCAAGTTAGTTTTTGCAAAGTGCAATCAAGAAACTTTATTAAAGTATGTGTTTGTTTAAAAAGGAGGATTTTTACAATTGTTCATTCAGTGGTAAAATACACGGATATAAGGGAAAAAGCATAGAGGCCTTAGGCACTGGCACAATGATAATAAAATTACATATATCATCCAATTGTTTGTTTTTACATACATAGTAGGCATTACATGCTACACATCTGCAATGAATATGTATATTAAAGTTTTACAAAATAGTATAATCCAAGGGTGCTGCGTGTCATTCCAATCACTAATCATATATCATAACACTATAACATGGGCAGTCTGTATATAATTGCATAGGCTGTCTACAACGGATCTATTCAAGTTAAATACCAATCACATGCCTCCATTACCTACATGCCAGTAATCTCTATGATGTCACTACTATTTATTACAAACTGCCGGTTAGGTGACTAACAACAGAAGGTATGATGTTATAAAGATAATTACACCACCACTTTGCTGCTATCAGAATGTTACTCCCCAGGTGGGTTATAGGGCATTACATGCAATCACATTTAGCTACTATTCCCCATTTTACAGGGACGTGCACATGCAATATATAAACACTAAAATAGCAGCAGTGCACGTAGTGTTAAAAACACTACTGTTACCCATAAAGTCAAAGATGCCAGGTAATTTGAAAAGTGCCAAGTGCGATCGGGCTCCAACCCTTATGATCGTTTCACAGACGCAAGTCCGCTTCTTCAAGGGGCTAACGTGGGTTAATATTCTCACCTTTGACTAATTTCAATCACAGCCATAAAAGACATCCATGTATTTTCCAGGAAATTGAGTTAAAAAAATTGCACTGAAAGCTTATCCATGTTATGTAAATAAAAGCTTATAACCTGACTTTAAATTCATCCATTGGTTTCATAAATTACTCTTTTGAAAGCTGAAATCCTCCCAAATTTGGTTTAGGTTATGTAATAAAGTTGTTGCAAAGCTGAAATATTGATCATTTAATAAACACAGAAAGGTCAGATTTTGGCAAGACAAATGTTTTGTCGCCTTGTCATATAATGTACCCAATCCTAGTTTATATCCTCACCTGTGCTCACTAAATGATCAGTCTTTCCTCCATCTCACCTACACTCTCTACCTGATCTACCTGATCTACCTATTACAGTAAATAACATTACGCTCTCCCCAGCACCCAAAGTTCGGTGCCTCGGAGTGACCTTTGACTCTGCCTTGTCCTTCATACCACACATCCAATCCCTCACCACCTCCTGCCTTTTTCAACTCAAAAATATTTCCAGAATCCGTCCTTTCCTCAATTCTCAATCTACAAAAATGCTAGTGCATGCTCTCATAATCTCCCGTCTCGACTACTGCAACATCCTCCTCTGTGGTCTCCCTGCTTATACGCTCGCCCCTCTCCAGTAAAGTTTTTTGATTCCACTTTGCAAAACCTAACTTGGTTTAATGACTCTATCCTGTTTTGTATTTAATATTCTATATATAGTGTTATTTATTAGCAAATAATCTGCATAAAATGCTTTTTAATTTTTTGAACTTATATATAAAATTATTCTTGGAAATACTGAATTATTATTTGTAACTACTACCATCAACATGGTGTAGGGGCATTTGTTCCCATTTTTGTAGATACCTCTTTGCTATTTAATTTCTCTACTTTTATATTGCATTCTAATAAAATATATTTTAATTTTGATTTACTCTTCTTAGCATTTCTCTAACATTATCATCTTGGATTTAGTCTACTAAATAATACTAATGTACAGTGCCCAAATATTACAAAATAAATAATATTGATGTGCAGTGTCCATAGAATACTAACACTGTATAACGCATTACTTTTAGAGACAGTAAAATGTCTAAGTAAAAGCAAGTGGTGTGTGAATAAAATGAAGACAACATGGAGTAAAACTTTGTATTGTCAGTAACAGATGGCTGATCTACATGCAATTGATTACTTGCTTTAACCTAAGTAGCAATGCTTTCAGTACCTGATTCAGACCTGGCAAAATGCTTGCTGAGAAATCCCAGCAGATACTGCTGTCCTGAAATGATCTTAAAGCACAGAAATAAAGAGCTGTCAGAAATTCAGTAATTGAATAAATAATATTCCTGTTTTCATGCAAATCTTCAGATATATTATTATTATTTGATTTATAATGTTCGTATTAGCTATAAATGACCACAACACATAATACTATTGTGGAAGCATTGGCTAATGTTGTACAAACAATCACTATAAAAAGTTAATTAGGGTTTCTGACTCATATAGTGATGTAATTGTCACACTACACGATGGAGGGGAGCGGTGGATGTATATCCGCTGCTCCCAGAACCGGGCATTACCTGGAGTAGCATGACTAAATGCCTATCCAGTCTTCCCCAGAGCCTCACATAATGAGGTTGGTCTTAGTTGATGATAGGCACCAGGTACCAATCAAGGGCATCTAATTGGAAAGCAAAGCAGTTCCAACTACCCTGTTTCCCCAAAAATAAGACACTGTCTTATATTTTTTTTGCCCTGAAAAAAAAGCACTAGTCCTTATTTTTGGGGGACGGCTTATATTTTGGGAGACATGGTTTGGGGTAAGTTTAACCCCCAAAAGATGCAGATCTCCCTTCCATGAGAATCATACTTACCAGACCCGGGACATCTGCGTGGCTCCCAGGTCTGTGGCGCCCTGGACTAGCCAGGTCGTCACAGGTAACACCCCCCCCCACCCCCACTAGACAGCAACATTAGCCAAACACAAAACCCTTGTTGCCTCCCTCCAGGGTCTGATGTCCACACCAGGTGGGGCTGAGCCAAGCGGTTGGCCCTACCCACCGAGGAGTTCACAGGCCTGGAGGCGGGAAAAGTGACAAAAAAGTTAAGGAGGTTGAAGTGAGAGGAGTAAAGTGGAGAGTGTCTGGGTTTGTGGCCCAGGCACTGACAACAAGGTTGGTAGACGGTGGTGTCCGTCTGCAGGAGTGGTGGATCAATGCAGAACCATAGGACCGGGGTCGGGCGGTGGCCCGCCGGTACCGACCGGGGAGCGAAGCAAAGCCAGCACTCACAGGCAGGGCCATTGGACCCCGACAATGCTTGGAGTCGCCGTCAACAGTCAAATCCGAGTGTGACAGGAACCGCAGGGGTTTCCTAACAGCCAAAGACCCGTTAGAAGGCAAACTGTGAGGGTATACAGCTACCGCCTAAGGCTAGAGACCCAAGGGCCAGCACCTGCGGGCAAACGGGCTCCTCCGGCATCGATACACCGGGGAGCGGACTACCGTTGGGGACCCATCGTAGTCAAACAGTACACAAAGGTGCAGGGAAAGACAGCCGCCATCACCTGTCCGGGGAGAGACACTGCAGCCAGCTGCAGGACCCGTCCATCCAGACGTTTGGTTTACCGAGAACTTTGTGCATCTCTTACTGAGTGAGTACACCCGTGCCATCCGGCACCGCACCGCGCTGTCCCTGCAACCCTGCACCTCACCAACCCTGCCTCCCCGTCACACCACCGGGCCCCGGGACCACCGACCCCTACCCATGGAGGGGGAAAACAACATCTCAGCGGCTCCCTACCATCGCTCCCGGATCCCCGTAACCAGCAGCGGTGGTGCCCATCTTCACCACAACCCGTGGGTGGCGTCATGGACTAAATTCCCCAAAACCAAGCACCCTTTTCACTCACGGGCGAGGAGCACCGCTCGAATCCCCGGATCCGGCCCACCGCTCGAGCCACCAAGCAGCAGCCGCAGCAGCACCGGACCCGAGCGTTAGCGAGCGCAGCGGCGGCGTCCTCCCCGCCCGCGACAGGTCCTTCTGCGATCTCTAGCGGGTGCTCCCAGCAGGTATGCTGCAAACCATCCTCCCTGTCATCTGGCCGACACACACACCAGATTACACACACTCGCACACTCACACATCAGATTTCATACACTTACACATCAGATCGCATACACTCACACATCAGATTGCATACACTCACACATCAGAAACTCACATATCAGATTGCATACACTCATACATCAGATTGCAAACACTGACACATCAGATCGCATACACTCACACATCAGTTTGCATACACACATCAGATTGCATACACACACATTACATATCCCACATACAATCGCGCGCACGTACAAACTCACCACATCCAGTGATACCACTTGCTTCCGGCCAGCAGGGGCAGGTCCTGAAAGCCCCCACTGCACAGTGCACAGCATCAGATCATGCTGTCCACTCGCAGATCCTGGAAGCTCCACTGCACAGTGCACAGCATCAAATCATGCTGCCCACTAGCAGGTCCTGGAAGCTCCGCTGCACAGTGCACTTTGTCACATGTCTTTAAGCTGCTGAGAAGCAATCGATATCGCTGGATGTGGTGAGTGTGTGTGTGTGTGTGTGTGCAATCTTATGTGTGATTGTGTGTGATCTGATGTGTGTGATCTAATGTATGTGTTCTGCCGCAGGTCCTTGATGCTTCCACTACTCCCGGTCGGCGTCTGATGAGTATGATCTCAGAGCCTTCTGTCTTCTTTATTCTTTCTTTTTGGGGTGCACACTTTCTATAATGAAGTGTCATACAGTATCTTTAACTTTTTTAGCTATATGAACACTTTATGATTGAACCGCGACTAGGTCTTATTTTCGGGAGATGTCTTATATTTAAAGAAAGGAAGAAATTCCAGCAACTTCAGGAGAAAGTAGAATTTTCTTAAAAAACAGTTTCTTTATTGGTATTGGTATTACCAATAAAGAAACTGTTTTTTAAGAAAATTCTACTTTCTCCTGAAGTTGCTGGAATTTCTTCCTTTCTTCATGTGTTCCCACCCAGGTCAGGGTGTTTCCATGCACCGGAGGTAAGATTTGGGAGTGAAGAGGGGAGAGCTGAAGTTTCTTCGTTTTTGATAATGTCTTATATTTAGGCCTTGAAGAAAACTCCTGCTAGATCTTATTTTTGAGTAAGTCTTATATTGGGGAAACATGGTAGTGCAAGTGTGCGTGTTGCCATGTGCTGTGATCTTCTGACACCAGAAATAGAGGCGACCACTATCCATCATCGTACCCCTATGACGGTAATATAAGCCTTCATTTTACAATAAGTTGAGTTCCGATTTGACATTTGGACCTCAATCAAACCTGATCACATGAGAGAAAAGAGCTAAAATCTAGATAGGGGAATCCATGTGGTTTCATAAATACTAAATAAAGGATTTTTCAGTGTTTGTGTTTATTACTTTTTACTTACAGATTAGTAATGCGGGGTCTCATAGATGCCTCCCATTACTATTCTAGCGCTTACTGGCAGCTGTTAGCTGACATTAACCCCTTATTAACCCTAATGCCACCGAACTAGGGCAATCGGGAAGAGCCAGGTAAAGCGCTGGGCTTGTCACATCTAATGGATGCGGCAATTCCAGGTGGCTGCTATTTTTAGACTGGGTGAGGCCCAATAAGCGTGGGTCTCCCTATCCTGAGAAAACCAGTCCCAAGCTGCTGGGCTTTTTCATGGCTGGGTATTACAAATGGGAGGACCACACGCTGTTTTTTTAAAAAAATATTTATTTAAATAATTTTTTAAAAAAAAATGCATGCATTTTCTCCTATTTTGAAATACAGCCAAGATAGGCGCAAGGCTAGGGGCTACAGCCCGTAGCCCTATGCTTCATCTGTGATTGGTATCATAATATTGGGGGACCCTACGACTAATCTTTTATTTATTTTTACACCAAGATGTAGACCTGCAGACAATGCCTGCGATTGGTTTCAGTCATACGCTTTCACAAAGGCTGGGGGCATGTCTGAATGCAACTAATCACAGATTCCTGGGAGGGCAGTGGGCGGGGAAAGCAGTGCATATGAATCAGCAATAATGAGTGGCTCAGGAAGTGAATAAGCAGCCTGAAAGCAGTTACTGCTGTGTCGGAGCCTTGGAAAGTATGAAGTGCTTGCTCCTGTTCTCCTATCCCTTCTACTACAATTTTTAATCACCAGATTCTGGTCCCCATAGACTTATATGGGGACCAGCATCTGGACAGATAACCGATACCAATTCCGGTACCAATTTTTTTAAGCCCGTTGTGACCCGCCGGTCTCGGTTATCTGTGAATACGCCCATCGCTACTAATAACATTAAATGTGCTTTCTGTATTTGATATTGCAAGTGGCCTTTAGGATACACAGTTACCTTTGAATACTTTTTTATGTGTATTTTGTTTTAACCCTTGCATGGTATGCATTATTAATATATGTTTTATTATACAAGTGTATGACATTCTGGTGTAACATTCTTCCTGATTTGGGTAAAGGCCCCATCACACACAGAGATAAATCTTTGGCAGATCTGTGGTTGCAGTGAAATCATGGACATATTGTTCCATTTGTACACAGCCACAAACCTGGCACTGATTGTCCACAATGTCACTGCAACCACAGATCTGCCGCAGATTTATCTCTGTGTGTGACAGGGCCTTTAGAGACCCATTTTCACAGCATACCAATGATTGTATTCACATTGCCACACAATAAAGTGTAATCGTTGTTCTCTACCGAATCATGGGCTTTTGAGTTGTTGTTTTTTTTCTTTTATGCCATTATTTCATGTACTTATCAATCTGTTAAAATGGTGTTCCATTGTCCATTACTACATCAATATAAAAAGTAAGTGCACACCTCAAATGATTGTAAATATTTTGTTATGTCTTTTCATGGGGCAACACTGAAGATATGACACTTTGATACAATGTAAAGTATTCAGAGTACAGCTTGTATAGCAGTGAAAATTTGATGTGCTCTAAATACTGTAACACAACATGTTTCCATTAATGTCAAAACCATCTGGCAAGTAACGTGATTACATACATAAGTTAAAATGTCTAAATTGTGTCCAAAAGTGTCAATATTTTGTCTGGCCACCATTATTTTCAAGCACTGCTTTTAATTTCTTGGGCATTGAGTTCATTAGAGCTTCACAAGTTACCACTGTAATGCTTTTCCACTCCTCCATGATGACATCACAGAGATGGTGGATGTTAGAGACCTTGCACTCCTCCACCTTCTGTTTGAAGATTCCCCAGAAATACCAGATAGTGCTAGCCCCAGCACTACCAATGACTAGATTGCTTTTCCACAGCGCTCTCCTCCTGCACCCAGCGTGGCATCTGGACTGCACTGCATTCAGTCCTGGTCACTCCCACTGACCTGCAGTAGTCTATTCTTTCTCTGACCTTCCTAACAGTCTACGTTTTGAGGAAGGTTTCTTTTGAAACGGAAACGTCACGTTGTAGAACAGTCTTGCCACATTAAGATTTTTGACTCACTTGTGCAAAATTTGAGTTACGGATTCTTTGTTTTGCTTGTATGGGTCCAGTCAGTCTGTGTATCAAGAGCGGCAGCTGAAACTGTATCCCCCACACTGCCTGATAGCTAGTTCTAATGCTGTGTGGTCACTGAACCAACACCATTACCACCCTTTGACTGAAAGTCAAACACTGTTGGGAGGATTAAAGTTCATTTCCCCCAGCACTGGCGTTTAATATGTAGGAGCCTGGCAGGTTTCAAACCTTATTATAGAATAGAAAAAAACTTTCAGCTCACCCGAATGAATGCGTTCCAGGACTTTGTGGAGTGCACGTGGTCCACCGGACAGGCAGGTCCGTGAATAGAAGCCAAAGAAGGGAGGAGGGAGGACCCAGTACTGATTCCAAATATAATAAAATCCAAAAAACTTTATTACTAATGAAGTTTTTTGGAATTTATTATATTGGAATCAGTTCTGGGTCCTCCCTCCTCCCTTCATTGTCTTCAAACCCTATTAACCTGCAGATTAACCCCATATCTCTTGGTCAATAGCGCTTTTACAATTGACAGGTTCCCTTTAACTATTTTATCAGTTCTGATTTGTATCCTAATATCCATGGTATAGTATTCAGGATTTCCACTACTTAATTACAGTTTTTTTTTTTTTTTTTTTTTTTTTTATTTTCTGGTATTTACTGTAGCTATAAGGTTATAACTGACTATAGATATTGGACAGCAATGAAAAAAGCATTCTGTATGTAGCCAAGTATAAGCTGCCATTCCTTTTAGCCTTTGAGCTGCTGAGTTTATGTAGCTCACTTCATAATGGTAAATGATTTAGGAATACTTGTACACAGTGAGCTGGGAAGCAGCATTATATGCCAAGCAGATGTTGCTGCAGCTAATAAAAACCTGAGATGCATAAAAAGGTTATTAGATGTACAAGAAGCAATTGCATTGCTTTAACTCTGCATATGCCTGCAGTTAATGAGAAAAAAAGACAGGTTTTGGTAATTACTAAAACAAACACTGACAACTTTAACCAAATGATCCCCCTATGATAAATGTAGAAATGATGGTAAATTTGAAAGTGCTAAAAAAAAGGCTTAAATCCAATCAAGACTCAGGGATACTTTAGATTAATAAATCCTCCACCAAATGATCACACATGATTAAATATGGGATAAAAAGTTCACTCTCAAACATTAAATTGCTAAAAACAAAATGAAATGTATATCTCATTACTAAAATGCCTTTTGTGCCACATTTGTTGCTAGACAGTGCAAAAAACCTTGTGACTAGTTATAAGTAGTGATCAGCGAGTGTGCTCGGCACTGCTCATTTCTCGATCAAGCATTGGTGTGCTCGGAAACTTGCAGAGCTCAACCGAGTATCATGGGTTCTTGAATATTTTGTCTGTGAATGAGCACTATGCACATGTTTGCTTCATTGCATGTTGTGAGCTGGCCCTTGAAGGAGAACAATTTGCAGTCTGAATGGCTAGCTGAGGGGACACCCCACCCTCTCCCCAACTGGAAATGCTCTGTTTTTAGCTGACTGTATCTGGGCAGAGACCTGAGCCGGCCAATCATTGACTTTCCATATTGCTCGTTAATCACGTCAATCTTGACTGAGTGTCTGACCAGCTTAATCAAGTAATGAATATTCAAGTATTTTAGTGCTTGTTCATCACTAGATATGTGATATTTTTGCATTAATGCCAGATGCAGTGATCAATGGGTTACCATGGGCAAATCAATTTGTTGATTGTGTTAGCGGCGCCATGTGGAGATGGGAGAGCATGGGGGTACAGTATAGAGCTATGGGAACAAAGGTGGACAATATGGTGAGATGGAATTATAAATGGGACATTATACTGGGAGAGGATATTCCAGAGGACGATTGGAGCAGAGCATACCTGTGGACCCACAAGCTTTCCTTGGCGTGCGCCGCTCAAGAGAAAAGTTAGACAATTCTCTCAAGGTGGTACCATTAACCGACTAAATTACATGCTATATTTCCCTCTGTGTCTGATGTGTGCTGGAGGTGTGGCACAGACACAGGTACAATGCTACACATATGGTGGAGCTGTACTAAGCTGCAACCCATTTGGGACTCAGTGTTCTACCTGTACAAAAAGATGAGCGGAGGTGAAATAGAAAAGTCCCCCCAGGTTGCCCTTCTTTCTATGCTCCCAGGAGCTATTAAAACACAAAAAAAGGACATGTAGCGATTTGGCCTGGCGGCTGCCCGTATGATTATTGCACGATTTTGGAAACAGACTAGATGCCCTACGGTGCTGGATTGGTTGGAGGAGATGACAAACCTCCAGAGAATGGAGGAGCTGACAGCAGAACTAAATGGGAACACAGAAAAATTTACTACAGTTTGGGGACCATGGATTATGTTCATGGAGTCCCCAGAGTTTGTGGAGAGTTTGGCGAGCTTTTTGAACTGAGAAACGGTGGGGAGTCTCATTCATTCCCCCCCTTTTTTTTTCTTTTCTTGCTTTCCCCCCTCTCCCACCTTCTCTCTAATTTCCTCTTCTTTATGCTTGTATCTTTCCTCTTCTTTCTTTCATTTCTGAACATTAATCTGCATTTTTCTAGTTTCATTTTTTTATATGAAAATAATTATCAAAAATTCATAAGACAATAGACATACAAGGAGAATGAGTATATTAGGATACGGGATGTCAAAAGAAGTGGGAATTCTGACCTATAATTTATAAGTGGTTGTATGGTAATAGCACAAAGATAATTTGAAGAATTCCAAGAAACTTAGTAATGTAACAATTTCTTGATGTTATCCCGGCATTGAGAAAATGATGTTTATGTATTGTAATTGCACAACTGATATGTTTGTATGTTGACAACAGTTTCATCAATAAAACAGATTTGAAATAAATGGGACATTATAATGTTCAAGGTGGAACAATGAAGATGGGGTTATGGGGTTAATGTGAGAGAGGACAATATCTAAGCTATAGTTATTTTAGAGAACAGAAATAGGTTCCATTTCATGTTTGTGTACCATGAAGAGAATATGCTACTCAGCAGAAGTACAACACACTGAGCAGGCATAAGAAATGTGTCTAGGCATTTTGCAGCAGCGGCCGCAGCCACGCAGCAGATAAATGCGTAGAGGCAGGTGAGATAATGGTTGGCAGTGTAGAGTTGGCAATGACAGCCACAACCGCAGCACAATAAAAATACAGTGCAGAGGCAGTTTCAGTAGACAAATATAAAAATGTAGGTAAGGCCCCTTTCACACATCAGTGATTCTGGTACCTTTGTGCTTTTTTTAAACGTAGCAGAATCCCTGACATACGCAGACCCATTATAATGAATGGGTCTGCTCACACGTCAGTGATTTTTCACTGCACGTGTCTCCGTGCAGCGTACCCGCGTGTGCGTGATTGCTGCACGGAGACATGTCCATTTTTTTCTGGCATCACTGATGTTCCACGGACCACGCAGTGGTGTGGTCCGTGAAACACGTGCCAGAAAAAAACTTGCATTTAAAATAATAAACATTTTAACTCACCCGGCGTCCAGCGATGTCCTCTGCAGCCCGTTCTCCCTGCTCCTTCTGTGCCGGCTGATTACTGTCGCGCATATTCATTATGCGCGACACAGCCGACCCGGAAGCAGCTGCTGCAGGGGTCACCGCCGGCCGGATGCTGCACCGCGGGAGCGATCAGCACCATGGAGAGCGGGAGCGGGCGCAGGTGAGTGAATCTCTAAGTGCAATCACGGGCCACGGAGAACGGAGCCCGGATTGCACTTAGACAACCCACGTGTGTCGTGATTTTCGGCACACGCAGGGACATGTGCGTGTTTTACACGCCAGTGAAAAACGTCTGTTTTTTTACTGACGTGTGAAACGGGCCTTAAGAAGAGCCTAGAATAAGCAGTGCTGGCAGCAGCAATCAATGATAGATTACATAATGGACAAAGAAGACTGGGTGCTGACCATCACCTCTGGTGACTGTGGATTGGAGTGTAAAAGACAATGATTAGGCAGGATGGCTGAGGGTAACATTCATTTAATCATTGGCATCAGTCATATGTAAATGAAAGATGCCACTGATCCCTGTTTGATTTATTTTGACAACATAAAATGTTTTCCCACTTGTGCTGGATAACAAAGTTTTCCTTTGTGTTAGACAACCACCACCTATGCTTAGTACTTTCATTTATAATGAACTGTAGGCTAGATATGTCAGGGTGCCTATACAAAACTGGGCCATTTCTTATCACAGGTCCAAACTACTGATCAGGAACTATGTGTAATCGGGGCTCAGGGTATCTGCCAGGTAAAAAAAATAGTCTAAGTATGGATGAACCTGGTTGTTCAGCTAGTGAAAACAATGCAAATAGTTCAATGGGAGATAAAACATATGCGCCGTCAAGTATATTGTAGTTATTGATACTTGTACACCTACTGTTTACACAGACAGGACTTGGGGGCATTGGTGGGTCTACTTGTCAGCAGTGCAGTCAGTCTGTTTCTGCTCTGTGAAAGCACCACTGATCAGTTAATACTGCTTATCCTTGTAATACACCAAGTCAGATTCCTTTTCAAAAACCAGAAAATATTCTACCATATCTATTTTATTAGATGATGTTTACAATAAGTGCTATAGAATAGTAATCCCTAAACGTTTGCATGAAGATAACAATATGCCTAACAACCCATGATGAGTCTATAATACAGCTTGCCAGCATGTTCAGGGGATTAGTTGGTTCATTTCCACCACCTTGCTTTGACTGGTGGTTTTCATGGCCAGGGTTGACATCATTTTCATTCTACTGCCAGCATGTCACATAGAATTTTGCTCAAAACTTGTCGAGTGTCATGGCGGCATCAAACACTGTTAACACTACAGATTCTGACACTCCACACTAATGTTTCTCTGCTGTTTCTGAGTTACTCAAGAAGGCTCAGACATTGACCAGCTGTGTGCTCATTAATGATCCGGCTAGCAAGAGTTAATGTCTCCTAGCCTCCTTCTTACATGGATCACATCTAAGATCTCATGTTGTTGGAAACCTATTACATTTACTCCCCTCATTTTTAAGATGATGGAATCTGTCTTTCCCTGCTGACTATAGTTTATTGCGGTGTTGGCCTGTGTGCTGGTGTGTCCCAGTCTTGCTGGTGATTATATTGTGTGGTGATAGGAGTTGTTGTGAAATCCACTCATTGTCTTGTTGTTTTCTCCCTTCTAATATTTTTCCTTTACCTTTGTGTGAGCCTGTTGTTAGTGTTTTGGTTTCCCCTGTTTGTCTATCTCTGTTGGTTTTATTACACTCCTTTACCAGCCCTCCCTTGGAGAAGGTATGAAGGAGGTACATGATCAGGGCTGTTCATAAGCAGGGCCCAGCTGGAGGTTCAGACATACTCACCTTCAAAGGTAACCCTGAGATAAGGGATAGTTTGGTATCCTCTAGTCTGAGGGCTAGTGTAGGATCCCTAGTTCCCTGCTCTCCCCTACCATTGTGACATTATACTTGGCCCATAAAAATACTTTTAGCATTGACGCAGTTGCTGCCCTATCAAGGCAGTTGCTGTGTTTGTCCCTCCACATGTCAGAATTAAAGGGGGAAAAATGCTTTGTCCGCTATATCAGCGCAATTTGCTTTGTTTGCTGCACCCATACTGCCCCTTCAATAAATATTTTCTAAGGAGCAGTTTATTATCTTCAAAGAAGCAGGCAAACTATATTTCTGCCTTCATTCCCACTCCACTGGTAGTGAGAGACACTGGGTGGGAATTGTGGTCTCGATCATGGGTTTGTTCCTTCTTCCTTGAGTCACCTGTGTTTGTGTTCGTGGATACGTTTTTTTGCTGCACTTGCTATTGTCTATGATGATCGAAATAAAGTATCTTTAGCTGAGTCTGAAATCCATTCACTGCACTAGGGGAAAGGCCGGTGGGGAATTATTGCTCTGAATTCTGGCAATCAACCATGGACACTCAGTGGAACAACTGCGCACTCAAAAAACAGTTTTTTCAGGGTCTGTCAGAGATGGTAAAAGAGGTGTTGGTAATGTACAAAAGTCCCCCTTCTGTTGAGTGTTCCATGTCTCTTACAATCTATATAGATCTCCCTTTCAGACAGAGGCCTCATAATAACAAGATGATGAGAGAATTCCACTACAACTCCAAGCAACATGCAATATAATCATCAGCAGGAATAGAACACATCAGCACACAGATCAACACAGCAATAAACTTAAGTCTGTATGGGAAGATAGATTTCACCAGCCTAAAAAGGTGAGGAGTGAATGTGATGGGTTTCCAGCAACACATCTAGGTAAATCCATGTGTGGATGAGGGACCACCACATCAAAACATTGTTATGGCCAGCCCAATCTCCAGACCTGAATCCCATTGAAAACCTCTGGAATGTAATCAGGAGGAAGATGGATAGTTACAATCCATCAAACAAAGAAGAATTGCTTACATTTTTGTGCCACGAGTGGCATAAGGTCACCCAAAAGCAGTGTGAAAGACTGGTGGAAACCATGCCAAGACGCATGAAAGCTGTGATTAAAAATCATGGTTATCCCACAAAATATTGATTTCTGAACTCTTCCTGAGTTAAAACATTAGTATTGTTTTTTCTAAATGATTATGAACTTGTTTTCTTTGCATTATTTGAGGTCTGAAAACAATGCATTTCTTTTGTTATTTTGACTATTTCTCATTTTCAGAAAATAAATACAAATTTTTTTGCTTGGAAATTCAGAGACATGTTATCAGTAGGTTATAGAATAAAAGAACAATTTACATTTTACTAAAAAAAATATACCGATAAAGAGAAAAATCTGAAAAACTGAAAATTTTGCAGTCGTCTCTTATTTTTGCCAAACTGTACTGTATTTATTGAGCAACTTTTATAGTAACAAACAAGCCCCTTATTCTGGCTTATAGATTTTTGAAAGTCTATCAAATCAACTTTATAAATTAAATCCATATATACTAATTAGGCTATGTGCCCATGGGGAAAGTCTCCTGCGGATATATCTGCAGGACATTCCGCAGGAGCTCCCAGAAAACCGCAGCACAGCTTTGTCTGTTTACATGCTGCAGTTGTATTACGGAATGTCCTGTGGATATGCTGCGGTCATTCTGCATTGAGGATACAGTACCATGGCTTCGGCACTGCATCCTCAATGCAGAACAAGTGCTGCAGTGATTGGGGTGTTCATACTTATTGTTACGCCCGGGTGGTAGATCCTCTGGGCCGTGCACCGGACTCCCCCAGTGAAGCAACACAGAGCTAACCCCTATACAGGGACTGTCCGGTCGCCCCACCAGAGGGCCTAGGTGCACGGTTGCCGGAGCACTAAGCGGGATAAGGTCAGAGTCCTTTCCAGAAGCTGGAATGAGGAGGTCCCTGGGGACAAAGAGTTCCTGGTGCCAGGTGTGATGACGGTGCCCGGGTACCGGGGGCAGGTAGAGACGTCAGACGTGAGCAGAGTCCAACCGGTAGAGGAGGCTGAGGTGACCAGGTGAAGCCGAGGGTAGAATGCAGGTTCAGACTGCACAAGATGGTGGCGTCTCAGCTGACAGTCCCCGTAGGACCACTCGGACAGGTTATGGTCAGGACCAGGTTTGCTTGGTAGAACTGGTTCTGTGGAAGACATAAAGTGAGAACGAGGCACAGCAAAGGGGACCTGAACTCCTAGCTACAGAACTCGTAGAACAGGCGACGCCCTGGAGGCAGGAAGCTCCTAATATACCTGACCCTGACTGATGCAATATCCTGTTTAGGAGTACTGGGTCTTTAAGAGGAGGTCAGTGACCGCGCGCGCGCCCTAATGCGCATGCGCGATGCCCGGGTGCCGGAGGCCAGAGCAGGGAGCGGTGCCGAGGATGCAGGGGAGACAGACAGGGTGTCCTGGGTCGCAGAGGAGCGCTGGGAATGGGAGCCCGGGAGCCTGGAGGGTGCCGAGGAGGACGTGTGGCTGGAGGCAGGGGACCCGGGGGCCGGAGCGGTGAGTGGGGAACGGCGTCTGGGCCCGGGGAGTGTGACACTTATCTCCATCAGCACTTCACTCTCCGGCCGTGTCTGTCTGCACTTTGTAGGAGAAGGTGGGCGGGCCTGAACTAGCTCCGGCTGTCACATGATGAGCTTGTGCAGGCCTCGCCCACCTCCTCCTTCCTGGCTCCACTGAGCTCCTGTGACTCTGGGGTCTGCTATCAAGGCAGGTAAGTAGGTAATAGGACCCCGCACAGAAATCCGCAGGAATAATTCACATGCTGCAGATTTTTCCGCAGGGAAATGTGCATTATTTCCGCTGCGGAAAAATGCAGCATAGGCACAGAAGTTCCATAATGCCATAGAAATGGCTAGGGACTCGCTGTACTTCGGATTTTTGAAAAATCCACGGAATTTCCGAGAAAAAATTGCGGCAAATTCCGCTAATTTTCTGCAGCATGGGCACATAGCCTTAGTGAGTAACTAGTCATGGAGGTGCTGTTTACCCAAAATAAATCTTCATTTTATCATATCATGCCCCTGGTGGGTGTGTTTGAATTGATTTTCAATACCAGCGTCTTTGGCAACTCTTTTCAAGACTCCACTTTCTCCCTTCCAGGCAAAGCACAGCAAAGATTGGAATACCCTATTTGTCTTACTGAGAGCAGTGTTTGTGTCCATGGGGGATGTTTGCATATACAATAGCTGCTTCACTGCTGCATCCCTGGGAATGCTCAGTTTGCTTACAAGGCCAGGTAACATACATTCAGATTCACTGTGCATTGCCAGGGAGATAAAATGGTGCTTGCATGCTCGAGTTTTGGAAAGAGCCAGTGATGACACCCCTTTTGCAAATCATGTTAATTATACCCACATGGGCAAGATATCATGATTAGTGGGAAGATTAATCGGGGGAAAAGAATGCCCCCATGACTATTCACCCACTAATTAATATATTGCAACCATAGTTAAAAAATTTAATTTATTGAGTTTAAAGATCTATGACCCATGAAAAGGGGCTTGTTTAGTATATAAACTGTTCAATACAGACATGGTGGTGTTTTTGGGGCACCTAGGGCAGCCGACATATCCTTTTATTCAACTTACTAATCTAATGGCTTTAGCAGAGTAGATTCCCTTTAACTAAATTAATATATGTAATGCAATTGGCAAATTTATTTCAGACAGTATCATGTCATATTTTATTACCCTCATTGCAGGACAAAATGTATAACTGTATACTAGCAGTTGGAATTTTTCTTTTGCTGAACAGAAGGGCTGAGAGGCATGACTGAAATATTACTTGAGGTAGATCACATGTGCCAGCTATCAAGAAATTTGCTGAATACAGGACATTTCATGGGCAAACCTGATTAATGTGATTAGTGAACTGTATGAAGTCATGACAAAGCAAGATCATGTTCAAAGCATCTATGAACCCAACATCGCGGAACATCCAAAGTTATTTTATCTAGTAATGCAGCTAATAAAGAAAAATTAAATGTACATCTGCATAATTATCCATTTACCTTGCCAAATGTTCTTTGTGTCCTTTTAAAATTGCAGTTAAAATAACAAAATATTATCTTTTTTTATGATTTTAGGAAATTTGATAATGAAAGGGAAAAAAAATAACAAAAAATAAAAAATAATTGCAAATAAAGTAAAAATTTAATCTTTTGCAAATAATTGAAATCAACACATATTATATTATATTAGAAAGAAAGAGAAAATATCTAAAACAGACACAAACATGAATGCATGTGTCAAGCATTTATCCATTTAACATCTTGCTCTTTGTGCTATCTTTATTTTTCAGTTAAAATAAAAAAGTAGCTTTTTTTCCCCTGGCCTTTTAGGGAATGTGTATTGAAAAGGCAAAAATAAAATAAAACAGTTACTAACAAAATAAAAAAAAAACCTTTGCAAGTCATTTCAATTAGCATACATCATATCAGTGACCATATTAGAAATACAAACAACAATCTATAAAACAAAGACAAGTAAGAAGCATGTTTCAAACATCCTTTAACACCAGGGCAATTGTTAAGACGTGTTGTGAAAAACAGATTCCGCTGTACAAATTGTGCTTGTCTGGGAACCGCTGATCTCTGGTAGCCCAGATGGCCACCAGGTGAACTGATGATCTGCCCATGTAAGTTTTAACACCAAAGTGAATTCTATCAGGTGCACTTGATAGGCATAGATTCACACATACTATAATTTAGCTAAGGCTGGAGTCACAACTGCATCTGACTCGCGCAAGGATTTCATAGCTCAGATGGGCTGACGGGTCTCTTGATAGAAATTCAGATACAAAAATTGACCAGCACATCCAATTGTTGTGAACATGTACATGCTGAAAATTTAATAAAATTACAAAAATGTATAGAACAGCATTCTGAAAAGTTAATATATGCAAAATTGAATATAGGTATTTTTGGTACTGCATTACTGCTATTGGATCTATGTTTAAAAATGAGATTCTTAACTTATAAATGAACCAATTAATGAGAGCCCAACTTCCAACAACAAGGCGTATCTCTTTGCCTGGATCCTATTCTAATATGCCTCTGGGTTAAAAACACCTACAAGTAATGGGCAGGTACAATCCAGTTAAAGTGAAAACGCCCTGGCTGAAGAGCAGAGTGCACTTTCAGAAAGGAATAGAATACAAATATAAAAGACATTCAATAGGTGTGAACAGGTGCATGCTGAAAATTCAATAAAATTAAAAAAAATATAACAGTAGCGCTCTGAAAAGCAAAAATATTCAAACATTGAATAGAGGGATTTTGGTACTGTATTACTGCTATTGGAACTATGCTTAAAAATAGCATACTTAGCTTAGAAATTGTACAATTTATGTGAACCTGACAGCCAATGGCAAGGCGTATCTCTTTATCTAGACCTTATCCTAATATGCTGCTATCTGGGTTAAAAAATCTACAAGTAATTTGAAGGTAGGATCAAGCTAAAAGGAGAATGCTGTGGTTGAAGGGTGGAGTTCTCAGTACGAAAGGAATGTATAGAAATATATTAAACTGACACGCTTCTGTCAGAAGAGTCGCTGGCCGGTCCAGACAATGCCATGCAATCCTCACGGGAGTCTCATGCAATGCCTGAAGTCTAAGGATGTATTTCACTTTCATTTGCTGATCTTGTTTTCTTTTGTCTGTTTGTTTTTTATCCAAATCAGGGTTGGTTCCAAAAGAGACATTTTCCTCTTCTATTTTGTAAACACCTAGTTTTTTACTTAACAAAAAATGTATCATAATTTGTGATGCCTGGATTTAGAGTTACATTGAAAAGCTTATCAAATGTTATAAACTTATGAAATTCAGTGCCATTTTTTCCACCAGGAAAATTACTCACCACAGTTTTCTGTACAGGGACATTTATGTTGACATTTCTTTAACACTAGAAGTCCCAGAGAGGGGTCATTTAACATTTCTATCTTTGGAACCCAGAGACAGGTCGAATGACCTGAAGGATTTTAGCTAACATCCTATAATCACCGTCTTTTGTTCTGTAATTAAGGCTATTACTGTCGCACCACAGGAGGTTGTTGTTTTCCATTTAGTTTAGCCATTTAGTTTCTAGTTAGTTAGGACAGTTTGGACTAAGGGTCATTTGACCCTTTTTCAGGACTTCATAGGGGAGCTCCAAATTTCTGGAACTTCTAGTGTTAAGGAAAACAGAGTCAATAACAAAGTTGTAATGATATGTGGTGATTGCTGCCGTAGCGAACATTATCACTATGGCAGCGTCACGCGCACATACCTGTGCAGCGACGTCGCTGTGACGGCCAAACAATCCCTCCCTCAAGGGGGACGTGCGTTTGGCATCACAGCGACGTCACCGCGACGTCACTAAGTGGCCGGCCAATAGAAACGGAGGGGTGGAGATGAGCGGGACGTAACATCCCGCCCACCTCCTTCCTTCCTCATTGCCGGTGGAGGCAGGTAAGGAGATGTTTGTCTTTCCTGCGGTGTCACACATAGCGATGCGTGCTGTCGCAGGACCGACAAACAACATCGTACCAGCATCAGCAGCGATATTAAGGAAATGAGCGACGTGTCAGCGAGTAATGATTTTTCACGTTTTTGCGCTCGTTGATAGTCACTCATTTGTGTTACACACTGCGATGTTGGTAATGGCGCCGGATGTACGTCACTACCGACGTGACTCCGACGATATGTCGTTACCGATATCGCAGCGTGCAAAGCCCCCTTTAGGTGACCAAAAAAATGATTTGGTTTAGAAGTGAGATCACAATGAATTGATTGACTATGGATGAAACACCATTGTCATGATATTGCAACAAAACATCATTGGAAAACAGGATTGGTAACAAATTAAAGTTTATGCTATTTTCCACACATGGAGTCTTATATATGCAATGGAATTTCTGAAACAGAAACATATAGAAAATCTACAATTATGGTTGGAAATTACCGTATATAAATTCATAATAAAAACAAGTTTTAGAAATTCCAGACAACCTAATGTAAACATAAAGAACTAGACCTTCTGGTTATGTTACATACAGAGATAGTGCTGCTTGGACCTCCCGTAGTTTTTATTACTCGGTTGATCACTCTATGTCAACTACGTATTTCTCTGTAGTTAACTGAATCTGAATGAATGGATCTGAATGAATGGCTAGTGTTTATAATTAGGATTGATCGAATACCTCAAATATTCAGCTATAGGTTGCCGCTAAGTGAATATTCTATGCCCAATGTAAGTCTATGGGGAACCCGAATGACAACTATTCGGAACTATTCGGGCTTCCCATAGACTTACATTGCGCATCGAATATTCGCTTAGCGGCAACCTATTCGTTGGATATTTGCGAAGCCGAATACTTGAGGTATTCGATCATCCCTATTTATAGTACATTTTTGAATACGGGACATGGATAAAGGAATTTAATCTGAGCCATAATTAGAGTTGGTAAAGAATTCCCCCATAGTTGGGGCATTTAGCATCTGCACCACACACTATTTACCTTCTTCTGGATCAACATGGTAATATTATACTCAGACTTAGTTTGTCAAAGAAAAAATACCTATGTTTGGCTCATCCCTGCTGTGACAAGTTCAGAAAGTCCAGAGGGATAATTGTTTACGCAAATCGTATAAATGGGAAACTGTGCAGTTGAGATAGTTCTTTTATGTGTTACTGGTCACATTTTTATGCTTCATTTGGCACTGGACTGAATACACCTTCATGTTAGGGACTTTTGCTGATGCGATTTATTTCTTAAAATGACTTCAAGGTGGAACGTATTTTTACATTGAGAAAACAAAAAATCAATTGGACACTTGAAATCAAGTACAAAGCTGAAGAATACTACTTAGCTCTTCAAGTATTTATTTCATCACACTAGTATATTTGATATATAACCTCAAGGGCACAATGTTTGTCTGTTTAGCAATCACAGGTATTTATAAGCTTACTGACTGAGTGCTCAGTGAGACCGTGGCACATTTGTTTCTTACATTAACAGTTCCTGCATTTGTTCAGACAGTTTTATATTGCAGGAAGAATAAAACCTGCTGTAGTTGCAAAGTTCAGACCTGTGCGTCTGCACATTGTTTCTCATAAATTGCTATTTTCTGCTGAGCTTAATTCTCTGAGAATGTGGTCTATGTAATGTATCCTTTTATTAAACCTTTAAGTTAATACAACATACTTTGATACCCGTGCAGCAGTAGCCAGTTAAAGTGTGGTTTATATTGTAGTTGGCCGATGCCAAAACTTTGTGATGTACACTATTGGTGTCTTATTGCACATGGCTGCCTTGCGTGCTGTGCAATGTAAAACACATATCAATATACGGATACAGTAGAACATTTTCTTTTCTTGTTGCTACAAAAAAAGGATGAAAAGAAAAGAACAATATTGCCATGGTTTACTAATACCCTACAGCAGACAATGGCACACAAATAGTGACATTTCTGTAAGTAATACTGAGCAACATAATCAATGTTTTATTAAAAAATAAATACAAAATGTGTGGAAGTGTAGTAAGAAAGCACAAATAAGCAATTACTTATCTTGGCAAAGGTTATTTTGGGCCGTCTGGAACAAATACAATTTATGCCAGAATTGTGGATTAAAACACTGCAATAAGTCACATTTTTTGTGCAATACAGAACTTCTATGACTTTTGGCATTTTCACTACAGTCCTTGCCAGCTACACCAATACTGACAAAGCATGAAGAGGATGGGGTGTGGCTGCACTCGCCCGTAAAACGCATGAAAAGATAGCCCACTTTAGTAGTGTAAATTACTTCAGAAATGTATTCCGGTCACCAGGCACATAGCATTTAAAAAATGCATTAATTTATTGGCGGAAACCTCTTAAAATTAACCTGTCAGGTCACCTGTGCCCTCCAACCCAGTGGCATTAATATTCATCTGTCCAAATTCCTTGCCTAACCAGCTCTGTATAATGGTATTCACTAATATGAATTTTTAAATAAAGGTTTTATAAACCTCACTTTCCCTATGCTAATTTGGACCTTTGCTAGTCATGTTAACATTTGTTCCCCAGGCTATCCGCCCCTCTTTCCATGTTATCATGACCCTGTGGCCTGTGGGTATGATAACATGATTTCCATGAGCTGACGTCACTGCCAACTCCTGGAAATCTCGTGCATGGAAGCTTGAGTCGAGTATATGCTCCCAAGCTTTATTAGGTGCACTGCACGTGACTGGTAGTTCATGTATGTGAACCGTTTTCTGAACATCCAGTCATGCACAATGCCTAATGAAGCCAGAAAGCGTCCGCCCTGCTTTAAAGGCACCCTAACATGGCCTTAATGAGCCACACACATGCATGAGATTTTCAGTAGCTGGTGGTAACACCAGTTTGTGGGAATTATGTTATCCTGCCCACAGGAGTCTGATAACATGGAAAGAGGGCCGACTAGTCTGTGTAACTAATGCCCCTGTGACCATTAAAGGCTCTAATAAGCATAGGGAAAGTGAGGTTTATAAGTCCATGATTATACAGGGCTGGTTAGGCAGGGAATTTTGGCAGACAGTTATGATTGCTGCTGGGCTGGAGGGCATAGGGGACCTGACACGTTCCTTCATAGTTTCATAGTTTAATAGTTTTTAAGGTTGAAGGGAGACTCTAAGTCCATCTAGTTCAACCCGTAGCCTAACATGTTGATCCAGAGGAAGACAAAACAAGCTCCAATGGGGAAAAAAATTCCTTCCTGACTCCACATCCGGCAATCAGACTAGTTCCCTGGATCAACACCCTGTCATAAAATCTAATATACATAACTGGTAATATTACATTTTTCAAGAAAGGCGTCCAGGCTCTGCTTCAATGTTAGTAGGGAATCCCTCATTACAGCATCATGCGGCAGAGAGTTCCATAGTCTCACTGCTCGTACAGTAAAGAATCCTCATCTGTGATTATGATTAAACCTTCTTTCCTCAAGACGTAGCGGATGCCCCGTGTTCCAGTCGCAGGCCTAGGTGTAAAGAGATCTTTGGAAAGGTCTCTGTACTGTCCCGTCATATGTTTATACACTGTGATTAGATCCCCCCTAAGCCTTTGTTTTTCCAAACTAAATAACCCCCAAGTTTAATAACCTGTCTTGGTATTGCAGCCCACCCATTCCTCTAATAATCTTGGTCGCTCTTCTATCTACCTGTAAGATTATGCTATTTATAACCTTCTATACTTTTGCTATCAAGAAAAGCATCCATTCCTCTCTTAAATACATTCAGTGAGTTGGCCATCACCACTTCCTCAGGAAGAGAGTTCCAGAGCCTCACTGCTCTTACCGTGAAGAACCCTCTTCTATGCTGATGTAGGAATTTTCTTTCCTCCAATCGAAAAGAATGCCCCCTTGTTCTTGTCATAGTCCTTAGTACAAATAGATCATGGGAGAGATCTCTATATGGCCCTCTGATATACTTGTACATATTTATTAGGTCTCCCCTAAGTCTTTTCTTTTCTAGAGTAAATAGGCCTAATTTTGATAACCTTTCCGTGTATTGTAATGCACCCACTCAATTTATTATTTTAGTTGCCCGCCTCTGAACCCTTTCAAGTTCAGTAATGTCTTTCTTGAGCACCGGCGCCCAAAATTGCACACAATACTCCAAGTGTGGTCCTAATAATACATTAATTGCATCATAGTGCAGCAAGCCCATTCATTAAAACTGGCATGTGCAGCACCAGTTTTAATGAATCAGGCACCTTGTTGTGTGTTAGCTTTTCAACTATAACTTTTACATCTGATGAGCCAGTAGTCTAATATTTGAAAAATATATATACTGAGCCTAAAATGTAAACCAAGCTCCTCTGAGGTTATCATTTATTGTAGAACTGAGGAATATTGTTAATTTCACAGAACAATACTGTAATGCAAGTCACTACTTACTGAAAGTACAGATGGAAGATTAGCCAGCCAAGCTGGGGTCAGGTAACAGGAGGACACGTATAGATTCAGGGAGTGCACAGAGACAAAGTCAGGTCACAATGCACAGATCAGAATTCCAGGAAGGCACATAATAGATTTAGGGAGTAAACTGGTATGAGGTCAGGTAACTGTCCAAGATCTAAAGCCAGGAGGTCACGACATGAACAGGGAGCGTGCAGAGAAGAGTCAAAACAACAGCTGGGGTCAAGAAACAATAGATCAGAACACTAGTAGGAACACAGGTCAAAAGCACAACAAATGAACCAGAATGTACAACTGGCAAGGTTGTGGGAGAGCATGCTCCGTAAAGAAGCAGATCAATTACCATAAAGATGGAACACCTGAGTAATGAGCATGGAATACTGTGCTGTCAAGCAACCTGCCAGCTCAGTAACTCAGGAATACACAGCAGAGCATCTCCTAATGTACAAGATTAGCACAGCAGAATCATGATATAACCATCAGTAATAATTCTGAAAAAAAATATTCAGTAGTAACAATAAAATACAATTGGAACATCATGCATTGTGAATCCTGTAAGAAAAGCAATTGTAATTCTCTTCAATAATAAAAAACAATGCTCTCCAAATGCCCCAGAGCAGAGATTTAGCAATGGTGGTCAAGGATGATATAAGCCAGAGCCGAGTACCAGAGGCATGCAGGTAGATGTTTCTAGCCTCAAAAAAGTCCAATATATAAAAATATTTCCTAGGAAAATAACACAATATAAAATGGCTTTAGCAGTCCTTTATAGTCAAAAATAAAGACAAAAATATATAAAAAAGGGAAATTTAGATAAACATCTTATTTTTATTTACAGTTTCCGCTGATGTTAGCAAAAAAATGGAGAATAAAAACAACATAAATCTTAAAACTAGAGATGAGCGAACCTTTGGAAGTTTGGTTCAGCGGGTTCAGCCGGACTTAAAATAAAGTTTAGTTTGGGACCCGGCCTTGACCTGAATCCCAATAAAAGTCACTAATTGGGCAATTCGGATCTCTGCTCACATGCAGCCAGCCATAAAAAGAGCACTTTGGGGGGAGAGTGGGGATTTTCCTTTTTTTTTTGTTTAGTGCACACTACATCCGACCACACTGTTGTTATCCACAATAAAAGCCATTCAAAGGCTTCAAGTGGCTCGCACTGGTTTGAGTACGGAGCATACCTGAGCACAGCAATATTTGCGTGAGTGGTTTGCATACGTAAAGCACCAAAACTCTGACCCTGAAATTTCTTTTTTGTAAAGCCTGTGTTTGGTGTGAACAGCAAACACTGAACCTTGGGCAACTGTTTACTAGGACCACATGTAACCGCTTCATATTTTGATATTGCTAATATTATTGCTGAACATAGTGATGTGATTATCTTTGCCTTGCCACCAGCATTCTAATGGAACTTTTCTTGCACTTATGAGCCTATTGCTACGCTCAGTATGGTGATGTTTTGGACTTACCTTCATTTGTGCATATCAACTACACTATGCACTGTAGCTGCAGATCGTTGCACGAGATTAGCACTTTAGTATTATTTTTATGTTATAGTAGATAATATCTTGCTATTTTCTATGCTTGGTATGATTATATTTTGTATTTAATTGATATAATTGTTCATATTTATTGCGTTATACACTTTTTATGCACATTATTGCATAAGAATAGCACTTTATTTCTCATGATATAATATTTATCTGCTGGTTGGTTGGTAATTATTTTGCACGCACATGTAC
Source organism: Anomaloglossus baeobatrachus (assembly GCF_048569485.1). NCBI lineage: Eukaryota > Metazoa > Chordata > Amphibia > Anura > Aromobatidae > Anomaloglossus > Anomaloglossus baeobatrachus. Next base: position 283,286,792 of record NC_134358.1, read on the forward strand.
AATATTTTCTGCTGTGCTGGACCAAAATTTATATAATTTTCATTATTACTTTCTTGCTGTATTTTTGTTTTACTGATCTTGAATGAAATTATGATTTTATTATTGCATGTGGCTATTCCTGTGAATTGGTTTTGTATTTAGAGATGAGCGGACCCGTGGAAGTTCACGTTCTGCGGTATCAGCCAGACTTTATATGAGGAAAAAACAAAAAGCCAGCACCAAATGTGCACTTCAGCACTAAACATTCCAAACTGTACTTAGTATAAAAATTTGGAGATTTTTGGCAAAAAATTGCAATTTCTTGAGCTGCCTCGCCACGTCACGGCAAATCTCATTTGAAGCAGTCCTACACTAAAATATTTTTATAAAATGTGCCATACGGCCTCACATATGAATGGTAGAACTGCTCTTAGCAGCACTCACCTGGTCTATTTCAATCCCGTACCCATGACTGAGTCATGGCTGCGGGCGGGACAGGTCCAAGTAAATGCTGCATGAAGTAAATAGCCTGTGGACAAGGCATGATGACTTAATGTGAACAGTCACCAACCGCCAAAATCTAGACAGATGGAATACATCCCAAATTGGGGTGCATGGCAAGGTGGAGGTCAACCACCAACCAATTCAATGAAGAAAAAAAAAAAAGCCAGCACCAAATGTGCACTTCAGCACTAAACATTCCAAATTGTATTTATTATAAAAATTTTGAGATTTTTGGCAAAAAATTGCAATTTCTGAGCTGCCTTGCCACGTCACGGCAAATCTCATTTGAGGCAGTCCTACACTAAAATATTTTTATAAAATGTGCCATACGGCCTCACATATGAATAGTAGAACTGCTCTTAGCAGCACTCACCTGGTCTATTTCAATCCCGTACCCATGACTGAGTCATGGCTGTGGGCAGGACAGGTCCAAGCAAATGCTGCATGAAGTAAATAGCCTGTGGACAAGGCCTGATGACTTAATGTGAACAGTCACCAACCGCCAAAATCTAGACAGATGGAATACATCCCAAATTGGGGTGCATAGCAAGGGGGAGGTCAACCACCGACCAATTCAATGAATAAAAAACAAAAAGCCAGCACCAAATGTGCACTTCAGCACTAAACATTCCAAACTGTACTTAGTATAAAAATTTGGAGATTTTTGGCAAAAAAATTGCAATTTCTTGAGCTGCCTCGCCACGTCATGGCAAATCTCATTTGAGGCAGTCCTACACTAAAATATTTTTATAAAATGTGCCATACGGCCTCACATATGAATAGTAGAACTGCTCTTAGCAGCACTCACCTGGTCTATTTCAATCCCGTACCCATGACTGAGTCATGGCTGTGGGCAGGACAGGTCCAAGCAAATGCTGCATGAAGTAAATAGCCTGTGGACAAAGCCTGATGACAATGTGAACAGTCACCAACCGCCAAAATCTAGACAGATGGAATACATCCCAAATTGGGGTGCATTGCTTGGTGGGGGTCAGCCACCGACCAATTCAATGAAGAAAAACAAAAAGCCAGCACTAAATGTGCACTTCAGCACTAAACATTCCAAACTGTACTTAGTATAAAAATTTGGAGATTTTTGGCAAAAAATTGCAATTTCTTGAGCTGCCTCGCCACGTCACGGCAAATCTCATTTGAGGCAGTCCTACACTAAAATATTTTTATAAAATGTGCCATATGGCCTCACATATGAATAGTAGAACTGCTCTTAGCAGCACTCACCTGGTCTACTTCAATCCCGTACCCATGACTGAGTCATGGCTGTGGGCAGGACAGGTCTAGGAGCACAGACAGGGGAGACATAGCAGACTCAGAGCTGATTACATGCAGGACTGGTTCAGGATTCTGGTAGATCAGAGCAAACAAGTTGGACCAACAAACAGGTAGTAAAATCAAATCCTAATGAGTAGCTCTGGCTTCTCTCATCATGGGAAGGAGCTTTAATTACCTGATGCATGCCAGAAATAGGTTGGGGACACCTTGGCAAGGTGCACGCAATTCCCCCTAAGGGTGGAAACACATCTATGCGAGTAAAATCGGTCCGACTGGGCTGAAAAAAACTCGGCTGATTTTAGTTCACGTTAGGTGCGAGTGCAACGCAAGTGCGATGCTATTTCTGAGATTTTACTAGCGTGTGTAATGCGTGTGTAATGCGTGTGTAATGCGTGTGTAATGCGTATTTTTTACTATGTCATCTGCCATTCAGCGCTGCTACATGGCCGCTGACAGCAGACACAGACAGCCATGTAGCAGAGCTGAATGGCAGATGACAGCAGACACAGACAGAGCCGCACTGTCAGAATGAACTCGGGTGAACTTCACCCGACTTCATTGTCATGCTGCGGCTCTGTCTGTGTCCCGCCCTGATTAGCGGTCACCAGTGAAGACTCACCAGTGACCGCTAATCTCCTGAGTAACTGAAGTTAGCAGCCCTCTCTCATATACTCACCGATCCCCGATCCCCGGCGCTGCACGGCATTCTCACTGCTGCAACTGAGGTGAGTAGCGCGATCTGCTGAGGTGTCACTGAGGTTACCCGCTGTCACCGCTGGATCCAGTGACAGCGGGTAACCTCAGTGACAGCTCAGCAGATCGCGCTACTCACCTCAGTTGCTGCTTGGAGGTGACCGGAGCGGCGGTGTCTTCTGCAGCTCCTGTCACCTGCATGCTGGAAGCGACGCTGGAGGTCCGTGGAGTACGCCGGACATGGAGGGTTTGTCGGGGTTAATAAATTGGTAATGAGGGAATGTGTTTGTGTTTTTTATTTCCAATAAAGGATTTTTTCATGTGTGTGTGTTTATTTACTGTAACTTACAGATTAATCATGGAGGGTGTCTCATAGACGCCTGACATGATTAATCTAGGACTTATTGGCAGCTATGGGCTGCCAATAACTCCTTATTTCCCCGATTTGCCAACGCACCAGGGTAAATCGGGAAGAGCCGGGTACAGTCCCAGAACTGTCGCATATAATGTATGCGGCAATTCTGGGCGGCTGTTGGCTGATATTGTTAGGGTGGGGGGCTCCCCATAACGTGGAGCTCCCCATCCTGAGAATACCAGCCTTCAGCCGTATGGCTTTATCTGGCTGGTATTAAAATTGGGGGGGACCGCACGCCATTTTTTTTAATTATTTATTTATTTATTTCACTGCACAGTATAGACCCGCCCACCGGCTGCTGTGATTGGGTGCAGTGAGACACCTGTCACTCAGCGTGGGGGCGTGTCTCACTGCAACCAATCATAGGCGCCTGTGGGCGGGGAAAGCAGGGAATACGAGATTCTTTAATGAGCGGCCGGCTTTTTCAAAATAGTAAAAGCCGCCGGAGCAGTGAGAAAGCCGTGCAGCGCCGCACCGGGGGATCGGGGAACGGTGAGTATGAGAGAGGGGTGGAAACTGACCGACAGACTGTGAGAGAGGGACAGAGATAGTGACGGACCGACAGAGAGAGAATAGAGACCGAGAGGGAGAGACCGACTGACAGGGAATAGTGATTGACAGACATTGGGAGACATCGCTCGTTTCCAGTGTTTTAGGAAACATGCGAGAAATGTATTTAGAAAATCGGATGTCACTAAGATGGTGTGAATGCCGTCCCGTGACATCCGATTTTTTACACGCTCCCATAGACTTGCATTGGAGAAACTCGCAGTAGAAACTCGCAAAAAAGCAGCATGCTGCGATTTTTTTCTCGGTCCGATTTGGACTGAGAAAAAAATCGCAGATGAGAGCTGAATCATTCACTAACATGTGTCCGATTCCAATGCAAGTTTTTCTCGCATTGCTCTACTGCGAGAAACTCGCAAGTGAGAAGCAGCCCTAAAGGTACAGGAAGCGCATAAATCCCCTAGGCCGGAGACCAAGAAACCCTGCATAGCATGCACAGGGCTTTAGGTGAGAGCTAGGAATTGACACACATGTGGGCATCCTCGGAGGTGATGAGCCAGAATGTGGCTGGCCATGGGGGAGAGCAAAGGTCTATGTGCCACTTGGATTTCCCATGCGGATGAGCAGAGGAGCATGCATCACGAGAAAGGCAGTGCAGAAGGATAGGGAACTGATACACATGTGGATTGCCATGCAAGAAAACAGAGGATCACGCGACACATGCTTTGCAATGTGGATAAGCAGAGAACAAAGCAGTATGAGGATGGACATGCAGTAGTGGAGAGGTCAACACGACATGTGCCCACCCATAGGGACAATTGCGCCGCAGAAGAGGTAACACTGTATCCCTGCTGTAATAGAGGGAGAGGAGAATGCAGGGACTGGGATGCTGGAACTATAAAAGGAAAAAAATAAACATGTGACATAAGCTCTCTCTTATTTTTGATGTTTAGCATGGGTAAAGCAGACAGATGGAAACCTGAAAGCAGGGGACAGAGGGCTGGAAACCTTAGCGATCATCTCTATCTTGACTGATTATCAAAAATAGAAGGGATCCCATGCAATTTTTAAATTACCTAAATAAATAATACTAAAAAAAGGCTTAGGTTCCACCCTTTATTGATATCCAGCCAAGGTAAAACAGACAGTGTGGGGCAGGTATTATCAGCCTGGGATGGCCCATGGTTATTTGACATTAGATAAGCCAATTGTGGTGTTTTTTCAGCTATTCCTAATTGTCCTGGTGTGGTGGCAATTGGAGTAATTTGCCCCCATTTAAAAACTTAATAATAAAAAATCCTCGACTTTTCATTGAGAAAGCAAACAGGGCAACACAGGTCTTGGACTCTGTGTTGGATACCCACCCATAAGTGTGGCCCATTAAGGGTCAGCTATGCAATATGCACTTCATTAGGGCAAGGTTTGGCTTATACTATATATATATATATATATATATATATATATATATACTAGAAGGTAGCCCAATTCTATGCATCGGGCATTCTTGAATTTATTGTGTAGTTAATGTATGATTTTTGTTAAATATATATATATATATATATATAGATGTTGTGTGTAGTTACCAAGTGTTTGTGTAGGGCGCTGTACATGTTCTGGGTGTTGTCTGTGTGTGTCGGGGGGTGAGAGCGGTGTTGTTTGTGTGTTGCGTTGTGTATGTTGCGTTGTTTGTGGAGCGCTGTGTGTCTGTAGCGTGTTGTGTGTGTGTTGCGCGGTTTGTGTGGGTGTGGGGTGTGTGTGTTTTGGTGGGAGGTGTGTTTTGTGCAATGTGTGTGTTGTGCGGCATGTGCGTATATTTGTGTGTGCCGCGGTGTTTGTGTGTTGGGTGTTGTGTGTGCGGCGTTGTCTGTGTGTCTGGGTGTCTGTGTAGGGCGATGTTTGTGGTTCCCAGTGTGTGTGTGTGGTGTGTTGTGCAGTGCGTGTGTGGCGGTGTGTGTGTGTTTTGGGGGGAGGTGTGCACCCCCCATCGTGCTCCATCCCCCATGCTGCGCACCCCCCATCGTGCTCCATCCCCCATGCTGCACACCCCCCATCGTGCTCCATCCCCCATGCTGCGCACCCCCCATTGTGCTCCATCCCCCATGCTGCGCACCCCCCATCGTGCTCCATCCCCCATGCTGCGCACCCCCCATCGTGCTCCATCCCCCATGCTGTGCACCCCCCATCGTGCTCCATCTCCCATGCTGCGCACCCCCCATCGTGCTCCATCCCCCATGCTGCACACTCTCCATCGTGCTCCATCCCCCATGCTGCGCACTCCCCATCGTGCTTCATCCCCCATGCTGCGCATTCCCCATCGTGCTCCATCCCCCATGCTGCGCACTCCCAAACGTGCTCCATCCCCATGCTGCGCACTCCCCATTGTGCTCCATCCCCCATGCTGCGCACTCCCCATCGAGCTCCATCCCCCATGTTGCGCATTCCCCATCATGATCCATCCCCCATGCTGCGCACTCCCAAACGTGCTCCATCCCCCATGCTGCGCACTCCCAAACATGCTCCATCCCCCATGCTGCGCACTCCCCATCGTGCTCCATCCCACATGCTGTGCATTCCCCATCGTGCTCCATCCCCATACACGCACACACCCGATCGCATACACGCACACACACATTGATGATATTGCACATACGCGCTCACACTCACAACATCCGGAGATACCACATGCATCTGGCCAAGTGATCTTCTGGCAGGTCCTGGAAGGTCACTGCACGCACAGTATCGCCGCCGAGAAGCAAGCGATATCACTGGAAGTTGTGAGTGTGTGGATGCGATCTGATGTGTGTGTGAGGTTTGTGTGAGAGTGAGTGTGATCTGATGTGTGTGTGTGTCTGTTGTTATGTGTGTGCGTGTGTGTGTTCCGCTGCTGCAGGACGTGGATGCGATCTGATGTGTGTGTGAGGTGTGTGTGTGAGAGTGAGTGTGATCTGATGTGTGTGTGTGTGTCTGTTGTTATTTGTGTGCGTGTGTGTGTGTTCCGCCGCTGCAGGACCTCGATGCGCTCACCTGGCCAATCCGGTGTTTGGGGTGAGCGTCCAATGTGTGAGGGGGCGGGTCCATGCGGAGCGGCAAATCCGTGTGGGGGGACGGGGCCAGGCTGAGCCCAGCGGCCAATTCGCTGTTTGGGGTGAGCGTCCAATGCGTGAGGGGGCTGGTCCAGGCCAAGCGGCGGGTCCAGGCCGAGCGGCTAATCCGTGTGTGGGGGCGGGGCCATGCCGAGAACAGCGTCCAATCCGCTGTTTGGGGTGAGCGTCCAATCCATGTGGGGGGGGGGGCCATGGCGAGCCCAGCGGCCAATCCGCTGTTTGGGGCGAGTGAGAGGGCGGGTCCATGCCGAGCGGCAAATCCGTGTGGGGGGACGGGGCCATGCCGAGCCCAGTGGCCAATCCGCTGTTTGGGGCGAGCGTCCAATGCGTGAGGGTGCTGGTCCAGGCCGAGTGGCGGGTCCAGGCCGAGTGGCCAATCCGTGTGTGGGGGCGGGGCCATGGCAATTCCAGCGGCCAATCCGCTGTTTGGGGCGAGCGTCCAATGCGTGAGGGGGCGGGTCCAGGCCGAGTGGCCAATCCGTGCGGGGGCAGGGCCATGGCGAGCCCAGCGGCCAATCCGCTGTTTGTCACCATAAGGACACAATTTTGGAGCAAGACAGACAGACAGAATAAGGCAATTATATATATACTAGAAGGTGGCCCGATTCTACGCATCGGGTATTCTAGAATTTACGTATTGTGTAGTTCATGTATGATTTTTGTTATATATATATATATATATATATATATATATAGATGTTGTTGTGTGTAGTTACCAAGTGTTTGTGTAGGGCGCTGTACATGTTCTGAGTGTCGCGGGGGGTGAGAGCGGTGTTGTATGTGTGTTGCGTGTGTTGCGTTGTTTGTGGAGCGCTGTGTGTCTGTAGCGTTGTGTGTGTGTGTTGTGCGGTTTGTGTGGGTGTGGTGTGTTTTGGGGGGAGGTATGTTTTGAGCAATGTGTGTGTTGTGCAGTATGTGCGTATATTTGTGTGTGCAGCGTTGTCTGTGTGTGTGGGTGTCTGTGTAGGGCGTTGTTTGTGATTCCTAGTGTGTGTGTGTTGTGCAGTGCGCGTGTGTGTGTGTGTTGGGGGGAGGTGTGCACCTCCCATCGTGCTCCATCCCCCATGCTGCGCACCCCCCATCGTGCTGCATCCCCCATGCTGCGCACTCCCAAACGTGCTCCATCCGCCATGCTGCGCACTCCCAAACGTGGTCCATCCGCCATGCTGCGCACTCCCAAACGTGCTCCATCCGCCATACTGCGCACTCCCCATCGTGCTGCATCCCCCATGCTGCGCACTCCCAAACGTGCTCCATCCGCCATGCTGCGCACTCCCCATCGTGCTCTATCCGCCATGCTGCACACTCCCAAACGTGCTCCATCCGCCATGCTGCGCACTCCCAAATGTGCTCCATCCGCCATGCTGCGCACCCCCTATCATGCTTCATCCGCCATGCTGCGCACTCCCAAACGTGCTCCACCCGCCATGCTGCGCACTCCCAAACGTGCTCCATCCGCCATGCTGCGCACTCCCAAACGTGCTCCATCCGCCATGCTGCGCACTCCCAAACGTGGTCCATCCGCCATGCTGCGCACTCCCAAACGTGCTCCATCCGCCATGCTGCGCACTCCCAAACGTGCTCCATCCGCCATACTGCGCACTCCCCATCGTGCACCATCCGGCATGCTGCGCACTCCCAAACGTGCTCCATCCGCCATGCTGCGCACTCCCAAACGTGCTCCATCCGCCATGCTGCGCACTCCCAAACGTGCTCCATCCGCCATGCTGCGCACTCCCAAACGTGCTCCATCCGCCATGCTGCGCACTTCCAAACGTGGTCCATCCGCCATGCTGCGCACTCCCAAACGTGCTCCATCCGCCATGCTGCGCACTCCCAAACGTGCTCCATCTGCCATACTGCGCACTCCCAAACGTGCTCCATCCGCCATACTGCGCACTCCCTATCGTGCACCATCCGGCATGCTGCGCACTCCCAAACGTGCTCCATCCGTCATGCTGCGCACTCCCAAACGTGCTCCATCCGTCATGCTGCGCACTCCCAAACGTGCTCCATCCGCCATGCTGCGCACTCCCAAACGTGCTCCATCCGCCATGCTGCGCACCCCCATCATGCTCCATCCGCTTGGGAGTGCGCAGCATGCCGGATGGTGCACGATGGGGAGTGCGCAGTATGGCGGATGGAGCACGTTTGGGAGTGCGCAGTATGGCGGATGGAGCACGTTTGGGAGTGCGCAGCATGGCGGATGGACCACGTTTGGGAGTGCGCAGCATGGCGGATGGACCACGTTTGGGAGTGCGCAGCATGGCGGATGGACCACGTTTGGGAGTGCGCAGCATGGGGGATGCAGCACGATGGGGAGTGCGCAGTATGGCGGATGGAGCACGTTTGCTCAGCCTCTCTCCTTCCAGCCTCCCTCAGCATCAGCCTCCCCCTCCCAGCCTTCCCCAAGATCAGCCTCTCTGCTCCCAGCCTCCTCCAGCACGCCGTGCTCCTCTGCCGACACTCACCCACACCCGATCGCATCCACTCACCCACACAACCGATCGCATCCACTCACCCACACAACCGATCGCATCCACTCACCCACACAACCGATCGCATCCACTCACACACACAACCGATCGCATCCACTCACACACACAGACACTGACGATATTGCACATACGCGCTGATACTCACAACATCCGGGGATATCACATGCTTCTGGCCATGTGATCCTCCATCAGGTCCTGGAAGCTCACAGCACAATATCGCCGCCGAGAAGCAAGCGATATCCCAGGATGTTGTGAGTATTTGGATGCGATGTGATGTGTGTGTGTGAGTGAGTGTGATCTGATTTGTGTGTGTATGTGTGTGTGCTGTTATGTTATGTATGTTCCGCAGCTGCAGGACCTTGATGTGTGGATGCGATGTGATGTGTGTGTGAGGTGTGTATGAGAGTGAGTGTGAGCCGGTGTACACTGGTAACTATGATACACATTGGGTAACTAAGGGACCTTAGTTACCCGATGTGTATAATGGTTACCAGCTTTCACGGCCTCCGTTAAGATCCCAGCATCGCAAGGTTATGTCTGGCGCTGCCGGGATCCTGACGGAGCCGGTGTAGAAGCAAGTGATATCCCAGCATGTTGTGATGTGTGGATGTGATGTGTGAGGTGTGTGTGAGGTGTGTGTGAGGTGTGTGTGAGGTGTGTGTGAGAGTGAGTGTGATCTGATGTGTGTGTGTACTCACCTGGGAATCGGAGCCCCGTGTCAGTTGGGCCACAGCGAGCGTGCATTGCGTGAGGGGGGCGGGGCCGGGGCGAGCCCAGCGGCCAATCAGCTTTGTGTCACCGTAAGGACACAATTTCGGAGCATGACAGACAGACAGACAGACAGACAGACAGAATAAGGCAATTATATATATAGATATATAAATATATATATATATATTATATGTATATGTGTATATATATATATATATATTTATATATATATATATATATATATATATATATATATAAATATATATATATATATATATATATATATATATAAAACATAGCAGATATTAGGTACCACATATTGACTTGCTATTATCGAACACTTGGACGCTTTATTCTTAGCCATGCATTTCACTATATGAGTATGTATGGAGACAACCTATATTTAATTACGCTGGTAAGATACAGACTAGTATTAAGTCATTCTATATACTGTGACTATTATGACCATATCATTAATATCCCATTTGCCACCGCACCGGGGCAATCAGGAAGAGCTGGGTAAAGTTCTTGGATTGTCACATCTATTAGATGCAGCAATCCTGAGCAGCTGCAAGCTGCTATTTTTAGGCTGGAGGCACACTAACTATGGGTCTCCCAAGCTAGAGAATATCAGTCCCTAGCTTAGACTTTATCGTGGTTGGATATCAAAATTGGGACGACCGCATGCTGGTTTTTTTTTTTTTTAAATTATTTATTTAAATCATTTTTAAAATTCTGCATGCGGTTCCTCCTATATTGATACACACACAGCCAAGATAAGCACATGGCTGGGGGCTGCAGCATGTAGTCATGGGTTTTATCTGTGCTGGTATCAGTATATGGGGGACAGCATATTATGTTTTAATTTATTTTAAATGGGTAAAATGCTGTCAGAAACAGTGGGGGTGCGGTTTGACTGCAGCCAATCAGAGATGCCAGTGTGTGGGGAAAGCAGTGAATATGTATGTTGGATAATTATAAGCTTTTGAAGTAGCGCTGCAGCAGTGGGAAGACTTATTATGTCCTGCTTTAACCCTTTTGCTTCATTTTTTTGCAGTGAGTTCACTGCCCAATCACAACCATGCCAATACTTGACATGGCTGTGGTGAGGCCCGGAGAGGATGGTTTCTGAAAATCAAAAATGCACCGTTCGAAACCGATCATTTACAACTTTTCGGTCAAATGTTCAGTTCTCCGATCCTGACCTGATCCTGCCAAGGATAGTACGATCTTGTAATTTTCTGATCTTTTCCTATCAAGATCACTCATCTAGTTGGCAAAGTGGTTACATCACTCAGAAAATGAGAAGAACAGTCTACTAAGACACACTCTCACTACATTACAAGTATATATATATATATATATATATATATATATATATATATATATATATACAGTGCCTTGCAAAAGTATTCGGCTCCCTTGAATTTTTCAACCTTTTCCCACATTTCAGGCTTCAAACATAAAGATAATTTTAATGTTATGGTGAAGGACAAGTGGGACATAATTGTGAAGCTGAACGAAATTTATTGTTTATTTTCCACTAAAAAATAAATGACTGAAAAGTGGGGCATGCAATATTATTCGATCCCTTTACTTTCAGTGCAGCAAACTCCCTCCAGAAGTTGATTGAGGATCTCTGAATGATCCAATGTTGTCCTAAATGACTAATGATGATAAATATAAGCCACCTGTGTGTAATCAAGTCTCCGTATAAATGCACCTGCTCTGTGATAGTCTCAGTGGTCTATTTAAGGTGCAGATAGCATCATGAAGACCAAGGAACACAACAGGCAAATCCGTGATACTGTTGTGGAGACGTTTAAAGTTGGATTTGGTTGCAAAAAGATTTCCAAAACTTTAAACTTTCCAAGGAGCACTGTGCAAGCGATCATATTGAAATGGAAGGAGTATCATACCACTGCAAATCTACCAAGACTCGGCTGTCCCTCAAAAATTGTATCTCAGACAAGGAGAATACTGATCAGAGATGCAACCAAGAGGCCCATGATCACTCTGGATGAACTCCAGAAATCTACAGCTGAGGTGCGAGAGTCTGTCCATAGGACAACAATCAGTCATTCACTGCACAAATCTGGCCTTTGTAGAAGAGTGGCAAGAGAAAGCCATTTCTCAAAGATATCCATAAAATGTGTCCTTTAAAGTTTGCCACAAGCCACCTGGGAAACATACCAAACATGTGAAAGAAAGTGCTCTGGTCAGATGAAACCAAAATATTTGGGCACAATACCAAACGATATGTTTTGTGTAAAAGCAACACAGCTCATCACCCTGAACACACCATCCCCACTGTCAAACATGATGGTGGCAGAATCATGATTTGGGCCTGATTTTCTTCAGCAGGGACAGAGAAGATGGTTAAAATTGACGGCAAGATGGATGGAGCCAAATATAGGACCATTCTTGAAGAAAACCTGTTGGAGTCTGCAAAGGACCTAAGATTGGGACGGAGATTTGTCTTCCAACAAGACAATGATCTCAAATATAAAGCAAAATTTACAATGGAGTGCTTCACAAATAAATGTATCCAGGTGTTAGAATGGCCAAGTCAAAGTCCAGACCTGAATCCAATCGAGAATCTGTGGAAAGAGCTGAAAACTGATGTTCAGAAACGCTCTCCATCCAACCTCACTCAGCTCCAGCTATTTGTAAAGGAAGAATGGGCAAGAATTTCAGTCTCTCGATGTGCAAAACTGATAGAGACGTACCACAAGCGACTTGCAGCTGTAATCGCAGCAAAAGGTGGCGCTATACAGTATAAACTTAAAGGGGATGAATAATATTGCAAGCCCCAATTTTCAGTTATTTGTTTTCTAAAAAAGTTTAAAAAAAAACAATAAATTTCGGGTCCCACTTGTTGATTCTTCAACATAACATTAAAATTTTTATCTTTATTTTTATCTTTATGCTTGAAGCCTGAAATGTGGGAAAAGGTTGAAAAATTCAAGGGAGCCGAATACTTTCGTAAAGCACTATATATAGACACACACACACACACAAACACACACACACACACACACACACACACACTTATTGAATAAAATACTTATTGGGAGTGCTTCTTGAAAAGTGTATATATGATAAAAACCACAAAATATCCCTGGTCAGGGAGATAAATACTATAGTTCAATCATGATCTGGTTAAAAATTTCACCATTCAAAGTTCAATTTCAATGCCTCCTTTCTTTGATCAGTGCTGGCAAAATAATACAATAAAAAGACAAATATCATGCCTAGTAAATGCACTATAGAGATCTTTCAAATAATGCTGCCAAGCAGTCTTCACTATTCCTCCCATTTATTACCTAATAAAGCCTGCTAGCTGCACAATTCATATTAATATTTAGTGTCTGGTTAATGCCACTATAGAGTGTTTGACCCCTTCACCCCTGAGCCTTGTTTTCACCTTCATGACTTTGCCATGACTGTACCATTTTTTTTCAATTCTGACCAGTGTCAATTTGACAGGTTATAACTCTAGAATTCAACAGGTCCCAGTGATTCTGAGATTGTTTTTTGGTACTTATTGTACTTCATGAAAGCGGTACATTTAGACATTATAGTTTTTCTCTTTATTCGTGAAAATATCAAAAATTTTATAAAAATTTTCTCAATTTTTAAATTTGTTTTTTTATGATCTTAAACCAGAGAGTTATACCACAAAAAAAGTTAATAAGTAACATTTCCCACATATCTTCTTTACAACAGCACAATTTTTTAAACATCTTTTTTTATAGAAAGTTGGAAGGGTTCAAAATTTATCAGCAATTCTAATTTTTCCAACAAAATTTACCAAACCATTTTTAGGAACCACATCACATTTGAAATTACTTTGAGTGGCCAATGTTACAAAAACCACCCAAACGTGACACTATTATGAAAAAAGTGCACGTCTCCAAATGCTCAAAACCACATCTAATACATTTATTAACCCTTTAAGTGCTTTACAGAAACAAAAGCAATGTGGATAGAACAAATATTTTTTTTTCCCCACAAAAATGTTGCTTTCAACCCAAATATTTTATTTTCACAAGGATAACAGGAGAATATCCACCACAAAACGTATTGTGCAATTTTTCCTGAGCAAGCTGATATCCCACATATGGTGGAAATTTACTATTTGGGTGCAGGGCAAGCCTAGGAAGGAAAGGAGCGCCATTTGACCTTTTGAATGCAAAATTGGCTGGAATCGTTAGCAGATTCCATGTCGTCTTTGGAGAGCTCCTGATACACTCCCCCCAAATGGTGGCACTTTGGAAAATAGACAACTCAAGGAATTCAAGGAATTTATCTAGAAATTTGATGACAGCTTGAACCCCAGGATGAGGTTGAAAACTACATTTGAGGCACAGTACAAAATGAAGAAGAGAAAGAGTATCATATTTGAGTTCAGATTTAGTTGTAATGGTTTGCAGATGCCATGTCACAATGACAAAGCCCCTAAGGTGCCTAAACAGTAGAACTCCCCACAAGTGACCTCATTTTGGGAACTAAACCTCTCAAGGAATTTGAGAATTTTAATAAAAAATGTAATAAGAAAAATGTTGCTTTATCCCCAAATTTTTTCATTTTCACTAAGGTAACAGGAGATAATGGACCATGCAATTTGTTGTGAAATTTCTTTTGAATATGCAAACACCCCATATATGGTTGAAAACTACTTTTCAGGCACAGTACAAAATGAAGAAGGGAAGGAGTGTCATATTTCTGTTCAGATTTAGCTCAGATTTAGATGAAATGGTTTCCAGGTGCCATGTCACATTGGCAGAGCTCCTGACATACCAGAACAACATAAATTTCCCATTTTACATACTGCACACCTCAATTAATTAATGTAGGGGTGAAGTGAGTATATTGACACTGCAGGTGTGTCACTAAATTTTAGACTATTTTGCAGTGAAAAAAATGATTACATTATTACCACTAAAATTTTGTTCTAACCCAAGATTTCCAATTTTCACAAGGAGAATAAGTAATAAAAGGCCCTATAGTGTGTTACAAATTTTCTCCTGAACGTGTCAATATCCCACATGTGAGTATACAGTACTGTTTGGTCACCCTTCAGGGCTCGGGATGGAAGGAGTGGCATTTGATTTTTGGAGCACAGATTTTGCTAGAATAGTTTGTGGACTCCATTTGCAAAGCCCCTAAGTACCAGAACAACAGAAACTCCTTCAATTGACCAAATTCTGAAAAATTACACCCCTCTGGGAATTAATCTACAGTTGTAGTGAAGACAATCTCTGGAAAACACCCATGAAGTCAAACACAGTAAATGTTGCAGAATTAAAAATTGCTAATAAGTCCCTGCCATGCACAGTACATTGTAATGGCCGTACAACATGCCCAACTCGTGATTCTGGAAACCTACACCTTGTAAATTGAGCAGGCTTTCCACACTACAATAATGAGAAACATGTGGATGTTAACTGTAGTTTAGGCACAATAGGGGGCTTAAAATGAAGAGGCCATTTGTATTTGGGGCAGAGATTTTGCTGGATTTCTTTTGTTGAGAGGTGCATAGCATTTTTCCAAAGCCTTTGTGCGGCCAGTAATGTGCAAGCTCCCTATATTTCCATTAAATGATGACAGACTTGAGTGGGTTGAGTTGAATGCTATTTGGTTGCACTTTGAGATACAGAACATTTGGATAGGTTTACATGTGTCCTGTGCTCTATGCTGAGCACTTAAATCAGTATTTTCATGTACATCTCTGAAATACGTGATTCAGGTGAAACCCCCAACTATGCAATATTACCCCCTCATTCATCATAATAAGGCAACAGATTATCGCTACGGCAGCGTCACACGCACTTACCTGGTCGTCGTCGTTGCTGTGACTGCCGAATAATCCCTCCCTCAAGGGGGAGGGACGTTCGGCATCACAGCGACATCACCGCGACGTCACTAAGCGACCGGCCAATCAAAGCGGAGGGGCGGAGATGAGCAGGACGTAACATCCCGCCCACCGCCTTTCTTCCGCATTGCAGCCGGCGGCACGTAAGGAGATGTTCCTCGCTCCTGTGGTGTCACACACAGCGATGTGTGCTGCCGCAGGAATGACGAACAACATCGATAATCAACCATTACCGATTTTTGGTTTTGGGACGACCTCTCCATGGTGAACGATTTTCACCATTTTTGAGGTTGCTTAAGGTCACTGGTAAGTGTCACACGCTGCGATATCGTTAATGACGCCAGATTTGCATCACTAACATAGTGACCCCCAACGATAAAACATTAACGATATCGTAGCGTGTAAAGCCCCCTTAACTCAAGACTCAATTTAGCCTCTGTTCCACGGTGTCCATCTTTTCAAAGATCAACAAAATTGCTGATGACCGTACTTTTGTGCACTTCTAAAAGATAGACACCGGTGGATCACACTCTAGAGGAATGTTCAAAGTGACTTCCTCTGCCTCATTACAGTGAATTTCCTATTGCAAATTTTGTCTGAATCACATTTCTCAGAGATTTACACATAATCCCTGGTATAAGCGCTCATTGTAGAGTACAGGATTAATGTAAACTGAACCTTACTTTGGAGGCAGAATGAACAAATTAACAACAGTTAAACAATTGGAATTATTTATTTATTTATTTATTACACCATTCACATTTACCGGTATGATTGATTAAGCTGCTTTATTGCTCAGGTCAATGTGATTATAGTGTTACAAAGTTTTTTAGGTTTTTTTTTTAAGTTTGGCTACTATAACGCCAAAAACCCCTTTTTTACTAAATAAATGTTTATTGTATCACCAAATTTTAAAAGCTATAGTTTTGTTTATTTTTCTACTTACAGATTTTCGTGAGGGCTTGTTTTTTGCGGGATGAGTTGAAGTTTTTATTGCTACCTTTTTAGGGACAATTAATTTTTTTACTGCTTTTCTTCTGTTTTTGTGAGGCAGAGTTATGAAGAAACAACAATTCTGCATTTTTTTTTTACGCCGTTCATTGTGTCATAAAATTAATAACAAAACCTTTTTCTTCATGTCAGTTCAAATACAGAAATGCCACATTTATATTGCTTTTTATGTTTTGCCGCCTTTACACCGTAAGAGCTATTATATAGAAAAAAAGAATAATTTTTGTATTGCTGTATTCTGAGAGCTATAGCTTTTTATTTTTTGGCTGGCATAGCTGTATGGTCTTTTTGCGGGACAAAATTACGTTTTCAGTGGTACAATTATAAATAGAATATATTTTATAATATATTATATATATATTATAATATACAATAATTTATTATTTTTTTATGATATTTGATCATGTTTTTTCCACTTCTTTTGTCAGTTGTACGATGAGCAGACAGTTTAAGTTACGTTTTTTATTTTTATTTTTTCCTTTGTTCACTGAAGGGGTTAAATAGTGTGACAGTTTTATGCATCGGTTTGTTATTGATATTGCAATACCAAATATGTGCACTTTTTTTGTTTATTTATTTGTTTTACATAAATATACCTATTTATAGGAAAAATTTAAGTTGCTTGGTGAGCCGGAGGTCATCAAGACGACATCAGGTCACCATAGTAACCATCGGGCCCTTGTGAATACTTCGTGGAGGCACCGATCGGAGGGGAAAGGGAGCATGATCTCTCTCCCAATTCCCTTAAATGCCACAATTGATATTGTCTCAGCATTTAGGAGGTTAAACAGCTAGAGAAGGCACTGAGATCATCCCTGGCAGTGAGAGCCAGATGCAATTGCGGGGGCACTGAACCTGTATCGCGACAATCACAATGATTTACTGCGTTTGTCCCTGGTCCGGAAGTACCAAAAAGTCAGAACGTACCCAGTACGTCCAATGTCAGGAAGCGGTTTAAGACATTTGACTAATTTTTCATTCTAGCTGGACACATGATGTAATAGTATTTGCAGAGCAGAACAAAATTACAGACACATTAGCATTCAAATTATTTGGCACCTAGTGAGTTAAGTCAAAGTGGATGTTTTCATTGGGACCATGTACTTCTCTGTAGCCTCTTACATTTTATGTGAAAAATTTGGTGATAGGTCATCTTTAAGTAATGTCTTTGTTGAATGCTTGCCTAAAGTGACAAAGCAATGGTCTATTAATATTACTAATTGTTGACCAATTATTGTTGTCATATATGTCTCCACCCAAGAATTATTTTTGTGTCAAGCCAAAGACAAAAGGAAATCTGCTGAAACTAGTAATTATATCTAGAGATTGATAACTTATTCTGTCTGTTGAGCTTATTATTTGTTTCTTGTTTCGTTAAGTACATCTGTAATTCTTTCTTATATTGCTATATAACCCATAGGTCAATATTACTACAAGGCCTTCGTAGCTATCAATAAATTGTACATTGTTATCAGTATGATATTTCTGCAGGTATAATACTGTAATGTTAGTCACTGATAATAAGTAGAAGCAGAAGTGGAAATGTCAATGATAATTATTGCTCTGGGGAAAAAAAATAAATTTATGTGACCTATAAGTGAACAGACAAGACAGTTTAGATCAAATGTCTATGTATAAATCTGAAAGGATGGACAATTAATTTCTTCACGTTATTGACCAGAAACAAGTCAGTAGCTACATTTGCTCACAAATGCAATCCACTGACTTGAAGATTTGACATTTTAGATTTCACCTTCACCCACTAGGAGAACAAAGTATTTATTCTCACCTAGAGCCCATAATCACTAAAGGTTAATATAAGTATTTTCAGTTCTTTTCCTAAACATTAGAAATTGATTCCTTATTGTATAATACATATTTTCCTGTATGAATAGATGGATATGACATACAGTATTGTGAAAAAGTGTTAGCCTCCTTCCTTAACCTTTTGCATGTTTGACACACTTAAATGTTTCAGCGTGCTAAGCAAATTTAATTATTAGACAAAGATAATAGAAGTAAACAGAAAATGCAGGTTATAAATGAAGGTCTTTATTAGTAAGGGAAAAAGAAATCCAAACCCATAGGGCCCTGTGTGAAAAAGTGATTGCACCCTAAACCTAATAACTTGTTGGTAGGGGTGGGCAAAATTGCAAATATCCATGATCGGACTTAAAAAAAAAATTGGAAATTGATCCCCAATATCTGGCCAGATGCCAGTGCCCATATAGGTCTTTGAGGATCAGAATCCGGTGCTTAAAAATAGTGGTAGAAGGGATAGGGGGATTGGAGCAAGTGCGCTATACTTACCGAGTCTCCGGTGCAGCTGCAACTGCTTCCAGGCTGCTCATTCTTTTTCCAATGCCACTCATTATTGCTCATCCATATTCACTGCTTCACCTACTCATCATCAGTCCTAGCGTCTGTGATTGGTTGCAGTCAGATGCGCCCAAATCCTTTGTGATAGAGTCTGCCTGCTTGCAATCACAGACACTGTCTGCTGCTCTATCATTGCATGGTGTAAAAATAAATAAATAAAAATATTGTTGCATGGCTACAGCCTCCAGCGATGTGCTTATATTGGTTGTGCATCAAAATAAAAGGAACCGAATGCTGCCTTTTTTATTTAAATAAATAATTTTAATAATGGTGTGTGGTCCCCTCAACTTTGATAATTAGTTATGCTAAATCCCAACAGCTGGGGTCTGGTAGTCTCATGCTGGGAAAGCTCATCCATAATGGGCTCTCCCAGCCTAAAAATAGCAGTCTGCAGCCACCCAGGATTGTCGCATTCATTAGATATAACAGTCCTGGAACTTTAGCCTGATCTTCCTGATTGCCCTGATGTTGTGGATATCAGGCTAAAAATTAAGTTAGTGACAGCTCACAGCTTCCACTAAGCCGTAGATTAGTGATGGGAGGCATCTATGGGACTCCCCCATTACTAATCTGTAAGTGCATAGAAATAAACACAAACACCAAAAAAATCCTTTATTTCAAATAAAAGGCAAACAACACACCCTCTTTCGCCCCTCTATTAACCCCCAAAATACCCAGGTCCAATGTAGCCACACAAGGTCCACAAAGATAACTACTGTGCTACATCTGAAGTGCAGCCTGCAGCTGTATGATTTTCATATTATGGGGAGACCTAATGACAATTTTTTTTATACCACGATAGGGACCCATAGGCAGGGTCTAATATTGTTTGCAGTCAGATGCTGTCACAGGCTGGGGGCACGTTGGGCTGCAACCAATCACAAATGCCAGGACTGATGGTGGATGGTGATAGAAGCAGTGAATATGAATGAGCAATAATGAGTGGCCCAGAAAGAAGAATAAGAGGCCAGAAAACAGTAACAGCTGCCCTGGAGACTCGGCAAGTATAACGTGCTTGCTTTATTTTATTTTTCCTTCATTTTCTTTTATTTCCTGAGTTGCTGGACCCCTATCATTAGCCGGAGTTCTCTGTGAACTCCGGACCGGCACCCGGATACTTTTGAAACCAAGCATATCTGGACTTTTACAGTCTGGGTCCGCCCATCACTATTTGTTGGGCCACTCCTATCAGCAACAACTGCAATAAAGTATTTGAGATAACTAGCAATGAGTCTTTTACAATGCTCCTGAGGAATTTTGGCCCACTCATCTTTGCAGCATTATTGTAACTCATCCACATTGGAGGGTTTCTAAGCATGAACCACCTTTTAAAGGTCATGCCACAGCATTTCAACTGGATTAAGGTAAGGACTTTGACTAGGCCACTGCAAAGTCTTAATTATAGAAAAAAAATTAAGATTCCAGCAACAATTTTCTGCTGGAATCTAAAGATTTTTTCTATGTTCTAAATTCTGTGGCTGGCTCCCACCCTGCTTCCTTGCAGACTCCTCTGCATAGGACTTTTCCAAGTGTTTCACAAATCTGCAAAGATACCGGTAAGATGGCATCAATTTTTATTTTTTATAAAATTTTAATTATGTTTTTCTTAAGCCATTCAGAGGTGGACTTGCTGGTGTGTTTTGTATAATTGTCTTGCTGCATAACCCAAGTGCTCTGTCATTATCCTTCAGGATTTTTTTGCAGGACAGCAGAATTCATGGTTTCATTTACCACAGCAAGTCTACCTTATTCAAGAAGCAGTATAACAGCCCTAGACCTTCATACTGCCCCCATCATATTTTACAGTTAGTATGATGTTCCTTTTCTGAAATGCTGTGTTACTTCTATGCCAGATGTAATGGGACACCTTCCAAAAAAAACAAATTTTTTTTGTGAGCCCACAGAGTATTCTTCAAAACGTGTTGGAGATCATCAACAAATGTTCTGGCAAAACAGAGATGAGCATTTATGTTGTTTTTGCTGAGCAGAGGTTTTTGTCTTGGAACTCTACCATGCAGGCCACTTTTGCCCAGTCTCTTTCTTATGGTGTAGTCATTAGCCCTGAGGCAAGTAAGGCCTGTAGTTCTTTGAATGTTTTTGTGGAGTCTTTTGTGGCCTCTTTGATGAGAAATGTTTTGGTTTTCTGCAATTCCTGCCATCACAGTTCCACCTTTTCACCATTTATGGATTACGGCTCTCACTGTGGCTCGCTCGAGACCCAAAGCAACTTTTTCCAGACTAACAGATCTCAATTAGTTTGTTTCTCATTTGTTTTTGAATTTCCTTGGATAGCTGCATGATGTTTAGCTTTTGCTGATCTTTTGGTCTTCTTAACTTTGTCAGCCAGGTCCTATTTAAATGATTTCTTGATTGAAAAGAGGTGTGGTAGTAACCAGGCCTGGATGTGGCTAGGGAAACTGAACTCAGCTTCCAAAAGATGTGGTAAATCATAGTTAACTTATGTTTGAATGTTTATTGTTTTTCTATTAGGGAGGGAGAATCACTTTTTCACACACGACCCTGTAGGTTTCGATTTCTTTTTCTCATAAAAATAAAGACCTTCATTTATAAACCTCATTTTGTGTTTAGATGTGTTATCTTGTCTAATATTTCAATTTGTTTGGTGCTCTGAAACATTTAAGTGAGATAAACATGAAAATAATAAGAAATTAGGATATGGACAAATGCTGTTAGAAATCTTGAAACATCACCTACCCCAGCTTTGATTGCCCATCTGCTAAGTTTGTTAGTATGCTGTCATTGTCTGGAACAATATGCTTGTTAAAATACTCTATTATCTCTATGCATAAAAATAGCAATAAGAACATAAACGCAGCACAAGTCACAGATAGCTAAATATGTTGCATCAGAATTTGGGCTGAACTTTAAAATTTTACTAATACTGAAATACTGAACTTTTACTGAAGATTCCAGTGGCAACCTGTGAAGCGCTAGTGAATTTCACTTCCAAGAGAGTTGAGGTAGTGCTTAAAAAAAATACTAGCCGCACAAAATATTGACACTTTTGGTAGAATTTGGTCATTTTCACTTAGGGGTGCACTCACTTTTGTTGCCAGCAGTTTTGACATTAATGGCTGTGTGTTGAGTCATTTAGAGGGCACACCAAATTCACACTATTATACAAATTGTAAACTGACTACGTTACATTCTATCAAAGTGTCACATCTTCAATGTTGTTGCATAACATAATATAATTAAATATTTACAAAAATGTGAGTAGTGCACTTCCCTTTTGTGATATATTGTATATAAAGAGAGATTTACTTTCCGGAGCTAGCCCCACAGTTACTTTGGCCAAGGGGAACATTTCGACAGCGCACATGGAACGGAAGTGCCGGCAATGCTAGCTACACCCAGATGAAAGAGACTGCGGTGCCTGTGAAAATGGAATGGAGGTTGCCGGGCAATGTTTGCTGCTTCTGGATAATAGGGACTATGGTGGCCGGGAGCTATTTCAGGAAAGGGAAACAGAATGGGGACTCGAGAATAATATGCTACAGTCACCCATTGACTCCCAAAATGCTTGGTACTGAAGCCAAGCATTTCCAAGCATCAGACATGCTTGATTCGAGTATGGAGCACCAGAGCACTTTTATGCTATCTCATAACTAGTAATTAAAGCGGACTGCTCTTAAGCCTCATTCCTGAGTGGGGTCTGCCAGTATGTCTTGCTTATATAAAAGGTAGATCTGAACCAAGACCCGTTCTACCCTGTCCTGTAGTTCAGCCACATGAGGCATGTGGTAAGCATCCTTAATGATGACCTCGTTGAGTCTACAATAGTTCACACAAAAACGATTACTTTTGACATTTTTGGGTACCAACACTAGAGTGATAGCCCATGGGTTATGGGAAAGAACTATGACCCCCATATCCGACTCTGGTTTAAGGGGAGCTGCAACTCCAAAAACTGATTCAATAACGCAAACCCTTTTCGAACTAGAGGCTCTTGGCCTCAATGAGTCAAACAATTTTTGGATTTGTGCTGCTTGGGACTAGGTTGTTGATTAAAGACTGCCACTGGAGCCTTGATCTGACAAGCAGTTTATTTCTTCTGGTTAACCTCAACAAGGTTTTTGTCATCCTTTAAAAGGTTTTCGGCATCCCAAGGGACCAATTCCTGGATAAAATTGTCCAGGTGTTGGTGGCCCCGTATTCAATCTGTTGAAGCTAGCACAGCTCATGTAGTTGCCATTCCATCTAACAGCTATTCATCCTGTATTGATCCTCCTCCTAAGACCAAGCAGTTGGTGTTAGACATGGTGGAATCTGAAATCTGCATGCCTCACCTAAGGCCTGCTGCATATGCCTATATTGAGGTAGTGGCAAGCTTAGGAAGATGACCAACAACAGTGATGCATGAGGTCAGGTGACCGGATTGATCAAACTTTGGTTCTCCAAATTAATCTGTGTGCTCAGCGTTTGGTCGTGGAGCATTTATGTAATCCACTAGCTGAAGCCATGGTCCTTAGGCTGAAGTCCTGTTGAACCACATTAGTTACTAAAGCAGGCCTGATTTATATCCTTCAGCTTTTATTTAAGTGCATTTTGTTCCACAGGATTGTCTGGAGATAATCATTAGTGATGAGCGAGTATGCTTGTCACTACTCGGTACTCGCACGAATATCACTGTACTCGGGCTACTCGGCGGGTACCGAGTAATTTCGCGATACTTGTGCTGTACTCGTGGTCTTCATCCCTGCATGTTGGCGCTCTTTTGAGAGCCAGCCCTCATGCAGGGATTGGCTGGCAGACCACTGCAATGCCACAGCCTTGTTAGTTGTGGAATTGCAGTGATTGGCCGGCCCGCACAGCGTGACCGAGCCTTTATACCGGCGGGCGCGCTGTGCTCTGCACACAGCCATCTCGTATTCCCTGCTTTCCTCACCCACAGGCGCCTATGATTGGTTGCAGTGAGACACGCCCCCACGCTGAGTGACACGTGTCTCACTGCACCCAATCACAGCCGCCGGTGGGCGTGTGTATACTGTGCAGTGAAATAAATAATTAAATAATTAAAGAAACCGGCGTGCGGTCCCCCCAATTTTAATACCAGCCAGATAAAGCCATACGGCTGAAGGCTGGTATTCTCAGGATGGAGAGCCCCATGTTATGGGGAGCCCCCCAGCCTAACAATATCAGTCAGCAGCCGCCCAGAATTGCCGCATACATTAGATGCGACAGTTCTGGGACTGTACCCGGCTCTTCCCAATTTGCCCTGATGCGTTGGCAAATCGGGGTAATAAGGAGTTAATGGCAGCCCATAGCTGCCAATAAGTCCTAGATTAATCATGTCAGGCGTCTCCCCGAGAAACCTTCCATGATTAATCTGTAAATTACAGTAAATAAACACACACACACCTGAAAAAATCATTTATTAGAAATAAAAAACACAAACCAATTCCCTCGTAACCAATTTAATAAGCCCCAAAAAGCCCTCCATGTCCGGCGTAATCCACCGACCTCCAGCGTTGCTTCCAGCTCTGCTGCATGTGGGTGACAGGAGCTGCAGAATACACAACCGCTCCTGTTAGCTTCACACAGCAACTGAGGTGAGTAGCGCGATCAGCTGCTGTCAGTCAGGTAACTCACGGCGGATAAGCTTAGTGACAGCTCAGCTAAATCATGGAAGGTTTCTCGGGCAGACGCCTGACATGATTAATCTAGGATTTAGTGGCAGCTATGGGCTGCCATTAACTCCTTATTTCCCCGATTTGCCAACGCACCAGGGCAAATCGGGAAGAGCCGGGTACAGTCCCAGAACTGCCGCATCTAATGTATGCGGCAATTCTGGGTGGCTGCTGACTGATATTGTTAGGCTGGGGAGGCTCCCCATAACGTGGAGCTCTCCATCCTGAGAATACCAGCCTTCAGCCGTATGGCTTTATCTGGCTGGTATTAAAATTGGGGGGACCGCACGCCGTTTTTTTTTATTATTTAATTATTTTTTTCACTGCACAGTATACACACGCCCACTGGCTGCTGTGATTGGGTGCAGTGTGACAGCTTTCACTCAGCGTGGGGGCGTGTCTCACTGCAAGCAATCATATGCGCCGAAAAGCAGGAAAGGAGGGAATATGAGATTGTTTAATGAGCGGCCGGCTTTTTCAAAAGAGGAAAAGCCACCGGAGTTTAGTGAACAGCTGTGCAGTGCCGCGGCAGTAATCGGAGAACGGTAAGAATGAGAGAGGGGGGAGACTGACCGACAGACTGTGAGAGGGGGACAGACAAGACAGAGAGAGACCGACAGACAGACAGAGAGACCGACCGACGGACTGAGGGAGATAGAATAAAAAAAAAAAAATGACCGACATCGCTAGTAAAAAGCACAAAACGTGCGTTTTGGACATCGGAGTGCCACACAATGTTTTCACGTAAAATCTTTCATGTAATCTCAAAAAGTAACATACACCAGCTCTATCTCACTATTGGGTATGTGCCCTTAACATTTCCGCCATTAAAATTAATTTTGGTGTCATTTTGGAAGGTTTTCTGGTGAGTCGTAAAAATGGCGTAAAACTCGGACAAAATTGTTCACAGCTGTGACTTTTGAGTGATAAATGCTTCAAGGGGTCTTCCCCATGCTGTTGTCATTTGAGCACTCTTCTAAGACTTTTGTGACATTTTTAGGGTTTCTACATGCTGCCGGGGGTCATTTTATAAAAATACTCGGGTCTCCCATAGGATAACATTGGGCTCGGTGCTCGGGCCGAGTACACGAGTATCTTGGGATGCTCGGCCCGAGCCTCGAGCACCCGAGCTTTTTGGTACTCGCTCATCACTAATAATCATGTCTCTTTTCTAATTTTTCAAAAGTAGTGATAAGCAAACCCATGGACATTTCAGTTCACCAAACTATCACAGACTGAAAAAAATTAGGTTTCGCAGCCACACTTGACCTTAAACTGGATGCCGAACCCCATATAAGTCTAAGGGACCCAAACTTATGTGTTACAAAATGATGTTAGTAAGGGCTAGAGGATCTGTGAATAAAAGATAAGGTATAAAGCAGGGCAGTTATACTTACTGACCTTCCCCATGGCTGTAACCCTGCTTCCAGGTCTGATAATTAGCTCACATGCATATTCATTGCTTCCCCGGCCCATCATCAGTCCTGGAATCTGTGATAGCCAAACTATCACAGACTGAAAAAAATTAGGTTTCGCAGCCACACTTGACCTTAAACTGGATGCCGAACCCCATATAAGTCTAAGGGACCCAAACTTATGTGTTATAAAATGATGTTAGTAAGGGCTAGAGGATCTGCGAATAAAAGATAAGGTATAAAGCAGGGCAGTTATACTTACTGACCTTCCCCATGGCTGTAACCCTGCTTTCAGGTCTGATATTTAGCTTACATGCATATTCATTGCTTCCCCCCGCCCATCATCAGTCCTGGAATCTGTGATTGATTGCAGTCAGACCACGCCTTACCCTCTGTGACAGTGTCTGTGACTGGATGGAATCACAATCGCTGTCTGCGTCTCTATAGTGGTGTAAAAATAAATAAATAAATAAACTGATGTAGGGTCAACTACATATTGATACACAGGACAGATAAAGCATACGACTACAGACTGCAGACCCCAGCTGTGTGCATTATCTTGGCAAAATATGAGGGACCCAAATATTTTAGAAAAATCAACTTGCAGTCCTCCCTAATTTTGATACCCAGCAAAGCAGAAAACTGGGGGTTGGTATTCTCAGGCTGGTAAGGTCCATGGTTATTTGGCCCCCCAGCCTAAAAATAGCAGCCCACAGCCACCTCAGAATTGTTGCATCCATTTTTTTGCCAACAGATGCAGATTTGGTGCTAAACATTTTACACCATATTTCTGCACCCAATCTACATCTCTTGACAAAAAAAAATGATCACACCACTACCACATCATACTGCATGCTGCAATGATGTGTTTTTTTGCCAGAAGGTGAAGATTTGGTGTAAAAGTTTTAGCACTAAATCTACATATCTTGGCAAAAAAAAAATGCATTTTTTTTGCCAGAAGATGCAGGTCTGTGAACTCAGTGAGAGTTCATTGAGGTCCCCTGAGGTCAGGTTACCTGCAGTCACAGGTGGAGGGGCCGTGGGAACCTCCAGCTGGGATCACAAATAACGTGAATGACATCCCCACACATCACTGCGGACAGTTGTTACAGCATATGGACATGTTTTATTGCTCATGCTGTTAGTTCAAGTGTAGGAGAGCTGGAATCATCTTGGGACCTCATGTTGATTACATTGGAACTGGGTCTTTGTGGGTTAATAAAGTAGGGAAAAAGGGTTTCTTTGTATTTTATTTCAAATAAAGGATTGTTTTAGTGTTAGTGTTAATTTACTTTCACTTACAGATTAGTAATGGGGGGTCTCATGGACACCTCCCATTAGAAATCTAGGCCTCAGTACCAGCTGTGAATTGCAATTAACCCCTTATTACCCCGATTGCCACCACACTATTGCAATAGGATAGAGCTGGGTAAAGTGCTGGGATTGTCGCATCTAATGGATTCGGCAATCCTGGACAGCTACAGGCTGCTATTTTTAGGCTAGCGGGACTCAATAACCATGCCCCCCCCCGCCTGAAATTACCAGCCCCCAGTTGTCGGGATTTATCATGGCTGGGTATCAAAATTGAGGGGGATCAGAACCTTGTTTTTTAAAATTATTTATTTAAATAATTTGACAAATAGCAGCATGCAGTTCTTCCTATTTTGATACACAGCCAAAATAAGCACATGGATAGGGATTGCAGCCTGTAGCCATGGATTTATATGAGCTGGTATCAATAAAAAGGGGACCCTACACCAAAGATTTTATTTATTTTTTTTGTACCACGATAGAGACCCAACACAGCATATCTGATTCCAACCAATCACAGAAGCTGTTTGAAGCTGGGTCTGATTACAGCCAATCAGAGACATCGGTGGCAGGAGAAAGCAATGAATATGGATAAAAAATGATTATCGGTCCCGGACGAAGTGCTGTTACAGCGCGGAGACTCCGTAAGTATGTACTGCTATAAGAATTTTGCTTCTCTTTTTTACAGTAGCCAATCACAGGTATGACAATATTTGACATGGCTGTGATGAGCAGGGAGAGGATGGTTTTTGCCATCCCGACAATTATTAATCCTTGGCAAGATGGAGCCTGTCATTGACCTCCTTACAGCCTTCTGTCCTTGTTAAGGGTAACATTAATCTCTGCATGCCCTAATCAGGGAGGTCTCACCTTGGGTATAGTATTTCCTGACCTTGGGCTGACTCTTGCCTCTCTACTACACTACACTATAGTTTCTTCATACTATTTTGTAGTGGATTGGGTTCCTCTATTGAGGGTGATTTACTTCATAACTAGTGTGATGTTCCATTATTATATGGTGGTTATTTGAGGCCATTATCATCTCCCTTGTGAGACAAAAAAGGACAGACCAAAAGTTTGGACACACCTTCTCATTCAAAGAGTTTTCTTCATTCTCATGACTCTGAAAATTGTAGATTCACATTAAAGGCATCAAAACTATGAACTAACACATGTGGAATGAAATACTTAACAAAAAAGTGTGAAACAACTGAAAATATGTCTTATATTAAAGGTCCTTCAAAGTAGCCACCTTTTGCTTTGATTACTCCTTTGCACAGTCTTGGCATTCTCTTGATGAGCTTCAAGAGGTAGTCACCAGAAATGGTTTTCACTTCACAGGTGTGCCCTGTCAGGTTTAATAAGTGCGATATCTTGCCTTATAAATGGGGTTGGGACCATCAGTTGTGTTGTGCAGAAGTCTGGTGGATACACAGCTGATAGTCCTACTGAATAGACTGTTAGAATTTGAATTATGGCAAGAAAAAATCAGCTAAGTAAAGAAAAATGAGTGGTCATCATTACTTTAAAAAATGAAGGTCAGTCAGTCCGAAAAATTGGGAAAACTTTGAAAGTATTCTCAAGTGCAGTGGCAAAAACCATCAAATGCTACAAAGAAACTGGCTCACATGAGGACCACCCCAGGAAAGGAAGAACAGGAGTCACCTCTGCTGCAGAGGATAAGTTTATTCGAGTCACCAGCCTAAGAAATTGCAGGTTAACAGCAGCTCAGATTAGAGACCAGGTAAATGCCACACAGAGTTCTAGCAGCAGACACATCTCTAGAAAAACTGTTAAGAGGAGACTTTGTGCAGCATGCCTTCATGGTAAAATAGCTGCTAGGAAGCCACTGCTAAGGACAGGCAACAAGCAGAAGAGACTTGTTTGGGCTAAAGAACTCAAGGAATGGACATTAGACCAGTGGAAATCTGTGCTTTGGTCTAATGAGTCCAAATTTAAGATCTTTGGATCCAACCACCATGTCTTTGTGTGATGCAGAAAAGGTGAACGGATGTACTCTATATGCCTGGTTCCCACCGCGAAGTATGGATGAGGAGGTGTGATGGTGTGGGGGTGCTTTGCTGGTGACACTGTTGGGGATTTATTCAAAATTGAAGGCATACTGAACCAGCATGGCTACCACAACATTTTGCAGCGGCATGCTATTACATTCAGTTTGCGTTTAGTTGGACCATCATTAATTGTTCAACAGGACAATGACTACAAACACACCTCCAGGCTGTGTAAGGGCTATTTGACTAAGAAGGAGAGTGATGAGGTGCTACGCCAGATGACCTGGCCACCACAGTTACCAGACCTGAAGCCAATCGAGATGGTTTCGGGTGAGCTGGACCACAGAGTGAAGGCAAAAGGGCCAACAAGTGCTAAGCATCTCTGGGAACTCCTTCAAGACAGTTGGAAGACCATTTCTGGTGACTACCTCTTAAAGCTCATAAAGAGAATGCCAAGAGAGTGAAAAGCAGTAATCAAAGCAAAAGGTGGCTAATTTAAAGAACCTAGAATATAAGACATATTTTCAGTTGTTTCACACTTTTTTGTTAAGTATTTCATTCCACATGTGTTAATTCATAATTTTGATGCCTTCAATGTGAATCTACAGAGTCATGAAAAAAAAGAAAACTCCTTGAATGAGAAGGTGTGTCCAAACTTTTGGTATGTACTGTATTTATATATGTGTTTTCTGCTGCTGTATTTATCGCTGTAGGGGTCTATACTAAATATTTGTACTGTCCATTGTGGCAAATAACTTATGTAGCATAAGTATAACCCTGGCACACCAAGAAACTTGAAAAAACTAGTGCTCAAAATTAACTTTATTCACAGACAGGAGAACACCAATTTTAAATTTTTCAATGTTCAGGTTTTTTTAATTTTATTCACAGACAGGAAAACTCCAATTTTCAATTTTTCAATATTCAGTTTTTTAAACGTTTTCGGCTAATTGAGATTTTTTCAAAATAGATCTAGGTAGAATGAATAATAAATATAAAAGCACATTACTAAACTTGTGAAATACACTTCTGGTACAAAATCGTAACAGGTACATATAATAATACACAAAAAAATCATTATCCACCAAGGGAATTATACATAATATAGAAATTTATACATAACGGGAAAAGAGAACTGAAAGTGTCGCCGTACATAGGGTACTAGGTCATATAGTAAGAGCACAGAAATGTACAAAAATGCCTGGAAAAGAGCAAGCTGTAATGTAAAAGGAAAAGAAAAAATTAAAAATTTACTGATGGTAAGGATTTATAACAATAATCAAGAAAAATTTAGAAGAATTAAGGAAAAGAAAGAAGTAGAAAAAGCTGAGAGCTATAATAAATGAAAGAAAAAGAAAAAAGGAAAAAAGAAAATAAACTGAGGAAAAAAATAAAAAAGGAAAAGACAAAAAGAAAATATAATAAGATTGCGTGAAACCGCAATAATACTTTTAAAGAACAGGGAAGACAGAAACAATACCTTTATGGCTAATAGAAAAAGGTGCACTTTTCAGGGGAACACCTACACAAAAAGGTTAGAGTATTAATAGAAAGAATAAGCAGTAGTGTATCTGATCAAGTGTCCGTGCGGTCTCGGATATGTTGGGGAGACTACCCAACATATCTGAGACCGTATTTCACAACACAAATCTACCATACGGTGTAAGAGAAACCTATTACCTGTTCCGGATCATTTTGTGAAGATGGGTCACTCTGTCTCATAATTGCGCTATCAAACCATTGAGCATATCCCGGCTTTATGGAGAGGTGGCAATAGGGTAAAATTACTTAAAACACGAGAATCATTTTGGATTTATACTTTGCAAACTTTAGCACCGAAGGGGCTTAATAGGGAATGTGATATCCTCCCATAGAAGCCGTTTCCATGTCTTGGATTTGAGTTTACATGCATATTTATATGTATTCTTCTTTATCTACTCAGGTTACGTGAGTCATGGGGTAAGCTGAGAAATTTGACAAACATCTGGTTTCTACTCTTGTTGTTCTGCCTTTTTCCTCTTTTTTCCCCTTTTTTTTCGTCTTTATTCTTCTTTTTCCCTTTTTTTTTCTTCATTTTCTAATTTCTGTTTCCTTTTTTTCCCTTTTCTCCCTTTTTATTCACCTCCCCATCTTTTTTTCCTACCATAACTTGTGTTTTATTCTTGTATTTTTTCTCATTTTTTCGCCTCCTCCCTTTTTTTTCTTCATTGAATATTTCTTGGATTTTATGGGACTTTATTTATATTTATGTTTTTTATCGGTATCAGTTTTTATTATTTTTTATTATTATTTCCTTATTATTATTGTGATTCTATTTTAATCATTAGTTTATTGGGTACAAAATCACAATTTTTCTTTTTAAGCTATATTTGTCCTTTCTCTTAGAGTTTTATTTTATCTTTATTTTTTATTTTTCATTTTTGTTTTATCATTTTTATTTTTGTTTAAATTTTTACAAAATCTTGGGACTTGTCTTTTGTTTTCTAACATCTATTCCTTATTAAGTATATCTGTTTTCATTTAAACTCTCACTTTTTCGTATATATCTTAATTTTAATCTTCCCTCTGGACATGCACGTACATTGCGGGACTAATCGGGCCCTCTCGGTAATATTCGGCAATTCTCGTGACGGTGTCATGTGGGGTGACGCCTTCTAAGAAAATCAGATGACCACATACTAATATTCTTTACGCATGCGCCGTTTTTAGGCGTTTACCGATCATGTGATTACTGTCACATGGTGATCACGTCATAGTTTCCACGTGACCTACCTTCCAGATTTTTAGGCCAGATTATGGTGGCGGGGGTTATATCACCGGCTCACTCGGGACCGCACTACCATCACGCCTGACTCGTGCTCTCTTCTGATGTCCGCATAAGGTAATTGATTATGTTAATTGATTATGGGATTATTTCCGTTACCTTGTACTCTAATACACATTCATTATTCTTCCTAGTGATACTCTGACCTGTTTGTGTAGGTGTTCCCCCTGATAAGTGCACCTTTTTCTATTGGCCATAAAGGTATTTTTTTTATCTTCCCTGTTCTTTAAAAGTATTATTGCGGTTTCACGCAACCTTATTGTATTTTCCTTTTGTCTTTTCCTTTTTTATTTTTATTTTTTTCCTCAGTTTATTTTCTTTTTTTCTTTTTCTTTTAATTTTTATAGCTCTCAGATTTTTCTGCTTCTTTCTTTTCCTTAATTCTTCTAAAAATTTTTTTATATTGGTTATAAATCCTTACCATCAGTATATTTTTATTTTTTTATTTTCCTTTTCCATTACAGCTTGCTCTTTTTCCAGGCATTTTTAAACAGTTCTGTGCTCTAACTCCATGACCTGGTACCCTAGGTACGGTGACACTTTCAGTTATCTTTTCCCATTATGTATAATTTTCTATATTATGTATAATTCCCCAGGTAGATAATAATTTTTTTGTATATTATTATTAGTGATGAGCGAGCATGCTTGTAACTACTCGGTACTCGCACGAGTATCGCTGTACTCGGGCTGCTCGGCGGGGACCGAGTAATCTCGCGATACTCGTGCTGTACTCGGGGTCTTCATTTCTGCATGTTGGCGCTCTTTTGAGAGCCAGCCCTCATGCAGGGATTGGCTGGCAGACCACTGCAATGCCACAGCCCTGTTAGTTGTGGAATTGCAGTGATTGGCCGGCCTGCACAGCGTGACCGAGCCTTTATACCGGCCGGCGCGCTGTGCTCTGCTCACAGCTATCCAGACAGTCAGTGCAGGGAGAGTGTCGCTGATTCAGGGAAAGCTTTGCGGCCCTTTATAGCTTTTTCAGTTGCAGGGCTGCAAACAGTGTGACCAAAAGTCCTTCTCAGGACTATTCTAGTTGTCTACAGGCAGGCAGGGTATAGCCAGGTCGGAGTACAGTAGCAGAGTCCTTCTCAGGACTATTGTTGCTATATACAGGCAGGGTATAGCCAGGTCTGAATACAGGCTAGTGACCAGAAGAGTCCTTGTCAGGACTATTGTACCAGTATACAGGCAGGCAGGCAGGCAGGGTATATATAGCCATTCCTAGTGGTGACCGTATACCAGCCTTCATCATATCTGGGGCTGGTGTACACAGTGTAAAACAGTCCAGATAGTGTCTGACTTGTCTGTAATTGTCGCTCCCCAAAAAAACCTGTTAGGTTCTTATTGCGTCCGTGCTTGGTTTTTAAAACCGCACGTGTGTGCCTGTCGGTGGCAGCGTACAGGTGCACTTGTGTGCAATTTCCACAAACTTTGATATAACGCACAAGTAGTGAATATACACGTCAGCAGTGCACAGCATTGCAAAATGCGCAAGGGCATTGGCAAGGAACAAGGAAGTGGACGTGATGGTGGTGCAAGCAGAGGCCGAGGTCGTGGGCAAGCTCTAATTTCGCCACAACAAAGGGCCACATCTAGTCGCTCGCACGTCCTGTCCCAAATTCTTGGGGACCGCAGCAGTACACCGCTCTTGAACCAAGACCAGTGTCAACAGGTTGTTAGTTGGATAGCAGATAATGCTTCCAGTCAGATTGGCACCACCACAAACACTCTGTCTTCCACACGGTCAAGTGTCAGTAGCCGTGATACTGCACCGCACATTTCTGAACCTGATCCTCCTTCCTACCACCAGGCTGAGTACACGTCCTCCTCGGACATTAATGATCCCACACTTGGACACTCGGAAGAGCTGTTCACGTTTCCATTCACACATTCTGGCCTCTCGCCAGCTCATATTGAAGTGGGTCATGAGGAGATCGTCTGTACAGATGGCCAAATATTTGAGCAGCCACGTTCTCACGAAGTTGGCAACGTGTCCCAACAAGGAGTGGACGATGATGAGACACAATTGTCAGGAAGTCAGGAGGAGGAGCAGGGTGCGGAAGAGGAAGACGACGTGGTGGATGATCCAGTAACTGACCCAACCTGGCAGGAGGATATGCAGAGCGAGGACAGCAGTGCACAGGGGGAGGGAGGCGTAGCATCACAACAGGCAGTAAGAAGCAGGGTGGTGGCCCCAGGCAGAAGTCAGGCAACCGTTCCCCGGAACAACACGACGACACAAGGTGCCTGTACAAATGTTAGGTCTTCCCGAGTCTGGCAGTTTTTTAAGTTGGATCCAGATGATTCAAAAAAGGCCATTTGCAACACCTGCCATGCCAGCATCAGCAGGGGTACCAAAACTAGCAGCCTGACCACCACCAGCATGATCAGGCACATGTCAGCCAAGCACCCGACTTTGTGGGAAGTACAACAGAGTCGAGGAGCAGTGCTTGCTGATGTCACTGCTACGTATTCGCTGGTTGTGCATGCGAGCCAATCCCCTGTCCATGCTGCCTGCGAACAAGCCTCCTCCACTCCTGCACCTGCAGTTGCCTACGCAGAAAGAACACCATCATCAAGCACGTCCTTGTCCCAGCGCAGCGTTCAGTTATCCATTCAGCAAACCTTTGAACGCAGGCGCAAATACACTGCCAACACCCCACATGCCACAGTTCTAAATGCTAACATTTCGCGACTGCTTGCGCTGGAAATGTTGCCTTTTAGGCTGGTGGAGACAGAAGCATTCCGTGACCTGATGGCGGCAGCTGTCCCACGTTACTCGGTCCCCAGCCGCCACTATTTCTCCCGGTGTGCCATCCCCGCGTTGCATAACCACGTGTCACAAAACATCACACGTGCCCTGAACAACGCTGTTTCACCCAAGGTCCACCTAACCACAGACACGTGGACAAGTGCTTGTGGGCAAGGCCGCTACATCTCGTTGACGGCACACTGGGTTAATATTGTGGAAGCTGGGACCCAGTCTGAGCGAGGGACGGAACACGTCCTTCCCACACCAAGGTTTGCAGGCCCTACCTCAGTCAGTGTTTCACCCACACTCTACAGCTCCGGAATGTCATGCTCTTCAGCGTCCTCCTCCTCCTGCGCATCCTCATCCACTGTACCCTCCACACCAGTCACAAGCTGGAAGCACTGCAGCACTGCCTCGGCGAAGCGGCAACAGGCTGTGCTGAAGCTAATCTGCAGAGGTGACAAACCCCACAATGCAGAAGAGCTGTGGACAGCTCTGAAACAGCAGGCAGATCACTGGCTCACACCTCTGAACCTAAAGCCAGGAAAGGTCGTGTGTGACAATGGCCGGAACCTGGTGGCGGCTTTGAGGCGAGGCCAGCTGACACATGTTCCATGCGTGGCCCATGTGCTCAACCTTGTGGTTCAGCGGTTTCTAAAGTCATACCCAGAGCTGTCTGATCTGCTGGTAAAGGTTCGCCGCCTGTCTGCACATTTTCGAAAGTCACCTACTGCTTCAGCCGGCCTTGCCGGCTTTCAGCGCAGTTTGCATCTTCCGGCTCACAGACTGGTGTGTGATGTCCCCACGCGTTGGAATTCAACTCTGCACATGTTGGTCAGGATATGTGAGCAGAAGAGGGCAGTTGTTGAGTACCTGCATCACCTAAGCCGTCGGGAAATGGGTCAAACTCCACACATAACACCTGAGGAGTGGAGATGGATGTCAGACCTATGTACAATCCGCCAAAACTTTGAGGACTCCACCAAGATGGTGAGTGGTGATGACGCCATTATTAGCGTCACCATACCGCTACTCTGCCTTCTAAAACGGTCTCTGCTGAAAAACAAACATGATGCATTGCAGGCGGAGCGCGATGAGTTGCAGCAAGAAACAGTAGTGGGTGTGGGTGATGATAACACACAGCCCAGCCTCGTCTCATCACAACGTGCAGTGGAGGACTATGACGAGGAGGAGGATGAAGACATGGAGCAACTCTCCGGCCAAATTGAGGATATGACATGCACACCAGTCATATCCTCGGTTCAGCGTGGCTGGCCAGAGGACAGGGTAGATGAGGAGGAGGAGGAGGAGGACAGCATGTTCAGTCATCTTGTTGGTAAGGCTACTGAAGTCCTGGCTGTTAAGAGTCTGGCGCACATGGCTGACTTTATGGTAAGCTGCCTGTCTCGTGACCCTCGTGTTAAGAACATCTTGGCCGACAATCATTACTGGTTGGTAACACTGTTAGACCCACGCTACAAGGAGAACTTTTTGTCTCTTATTCCCGTGGAGGAGAGGTCAACCAAAATGCAGCAGTTCCGGAAGGCCATAGTCACGGAAGTAGGCAAAGCATTCCCCTCACAAAACGCTAGCGGCATAGGTCAGGAATCAGTGGACAACCGAGGAGTACAGCCGAGAGAGGCACAAGTCCAATCCGCCAGAGGTAGGGGAACAGTCTTTAAGATGTGGGACAGTTTTCTCAGCCCCTCACGTACCACAGACCCTGAGGTGCGGGGTAGTGCCACAAGAAATCCTAAGTTTGCCCAGATGCTGAAGGAGTACCTTGCAGATCGAACAACTGTACTCCGACATTCCTCTGTGCCTTACAATTACTGGGTATCCAAGCTGGACACGTGGCATGAATTGGCTCTCTACGCCTTGGAAGTCCTGGCCTGCCCTGCTGCTAGCGTTTTGTCAGAGCGTGTTTTTAGTGCCGCAGGTGGAATCATTACAGATAAACGCACCCGCCTGTCAACTGAAAATGCTGACAGGCTGACTCTGATCAAGATGAACAAGGGTTGGATTGGGCCAGACTTCACCACACCACCAGCAAATGATAGCGGAATTTAAAGTTTGCCATGTACCTCCACTCACCCATGGGTACACACTTCTGGACTTTGGATAATCGCTGGACTGCTCCTCCTTCTCCTCATGCGCCATGATGATGACCGTTACAAATTGCAATACTTAGGCCTTTGTTTCAGGTATACCCCCAGTGGTAAATTTTTTCGCCCATTCTTTGCAGAATGGACATTACAACAACAGGAGACCCGCTCCTTTGCAATGGGAACAATGTTTTGAGGCCCTCATGCACGTCTCTACCCAGGGACAACGTGGAGCCTCCCAATTTTTGGCTGCCCTGCCTAAGGGCTATACTATAATACACCCACTTCCTGACAATGGACACTTAATGTTTTGAGGCCCTCATGCACGTCTCTACCCAGGGACAACGTGGAGCCTCCCAATTTTTGGCTGCCCTGCCTAAGGGCTATACTATAATACACCCACTTCCTGACAATGGACACTTAATGTTTTGAGGCCCTCATGCACGTCTCTACCCAGGGACAACGTGGAGCCTCCCAATTTTTGGCTGCCCTGCCTAAGGGCTATACTACAATAGACCCACTTCCTTCCAATGGGCACTTCAGGTTTACAGGCCCTCATGCACGTCTCTACCCAGGGAAAACGTGGAGCCTCCCAATTTTTGGCTGCCCTGCCAAAGGGCTATACTATAATACACCCACTTCCTTCCAATGGGCACTTCAGGTTTACAGGCCCTCATGCACGTCTCTACCCAGGGACAATGTGGAGCCTCCCATTTTTTGGCTGCCCTGCCAAAGGGCTATACTATAATACACCCACTTCCTTCCAATGGGCACTTCAGGTTTACAGGCCCTCATGCACGTCTCTACCCAGGGACAACGTGGAGCCTCCCAATTTTTGGCTGCCCTGCCAAAGGGCTATACTATAATACACCCACTTCCTTCCAATGGGCACTTCAGGTTTACAGGCCCTCATGCACGTCTCTATGCAGGGGCATTGGTGAACCTCACAATTTTGGACTGCCCTGGCAAAGGAAAATACTACAAAGACTCACTTCCTCAAAATGGGCACATTAGACTCAAGAGGCCTTCATGTACGTCTCTTCTCAGGGACATCGGAGTGCCACACAATGTTTTCACGTAAAATCTTTCATGTATTAATCTCAAAAAGTAACATACACCAGCTCTATCTCACTATTGGGTATGTGCCCTTAACATTTCTGCCATGAAAAATCATTTTGGGGTCATTTTGGAAGGTTTTCTGGTGAGTCCGTAAAAATGGCGTGAAACGCGGACAAAATTGTTCACAGCTGTGACTTTTGAGTGATAAATGCTTCAAGGGGTCTTCCCCATGCTGTTGCCATGTCATTTGAGCACTCTTCTGAGACTTTTGTGACATTTTTAGGGTTTCTACATGCTGCCGGTGGTCATTTCACAAAAATACTCGGGTCTCCCATAGGATAACATTGGGCTCGTTGCTCGGGCCGAGTACACGAGTATCTTGGGAGGCTCGGCCGAGCTTCGAGCACCCGAGCTTTTTAGTACTCGCTCATCACTAATTATTATATATACTTGTTACGATTTTGTACTAGAAGTGTATTTCACATGTTTAGTAATATGCTTTTGTAGTTATTATTTATTCTACCTAGATCTATTTTGAAAAAGGCTCAATTAGCCGAAAACATTTAAAAAAATTGAATATTGAAAAATGTAAAATTGGAGTTTTCCTGTCTGTGAATAAATTAAATTTTGAACACTAGTTTTTTCAAGTTTATTGGTGTGCCAGGGTTGTACTTATGGTACATCATTTTTTTCTCTGAGTACCCACACTGATAGTGAGCAAAATTAACCTGTTCCACTATTACTTATAGCAACTATGTCCTTCATTGGGGCTTTAGGGGCTTTATTTTGTCATTTTAAATGTTTTAACCTTGTTTTCTGTGTTTGGCATTTCATAAAGTTTCATAGTTTAAGGTTTATTGGTTTATCTAATTACTGGTGTGCACATGTTTACATGCGGAGCTTTTCCCTTCTTTATACTTCCTCAATCCCCTCACACCAACCACGGACAACAAAGAGGGGATCAATATCTTCTTCTTAACTGTTTGCATGTCAATCACCTCTTCTTCCCTGTCCTCTTCCATTTCTTCCTTGGCTTTAATGTTTCCACTAACAGTTTGTCTTGTACCATGAGCCCACCTTGATTGCTGTGCTCCACCCTCCCATGACACCCGCCCGTGCGACGACAGTCCGATCCTTGGATATAGCTGTAGCGATGCAAGTCGATTAGCCATAGGGTGTGAACAGTGGAAGGGAGCAGACAACAACTTTGCTTTCTACAGCAGCGCATCTAGGCTGAGATAGTGGCCTAGAAATTGCTGTACAATCAGGCTGAGGATGTAAGAAATGTAAGGCACGTGTGTGAGGTTGCCCCAGAGTAGGGCAGCCACCACATTGGCACTGTTATCACACATGGCCGTTCCTGGCCCCAGGTTTAGTAGAGACAGATATTGTTGAAACCCTGCCTGGGTAGCTGTCCCCAACTCTGTAGTGGTGTGATTGAGTTTTCAAATGCATTTTAATTTCCACACTGCCTAATTGCAGTGAGCCCAGGCTGCACAGTACAGATCTTGGGGGATTCTGTCTGCACTGTTGGAGCGAGTCACAATAAGGGTGAGGTTAAGGGTGCAGGTGGAGGCCCTGGAGATGGTGGAGGAGGCAGAAGCAGTAGAGGAAGTGGTACATACATAGGTTTTCTTCTGCAATCCTTGGTATTTCAAGATTTGTGTTGCAGCTCCTTCCTTGCTTGTCCCCACAGCCACCAAAGTCACCCAGTGCTCAGTCAGCAAACTGTAACACCCCTTGCTATGCCTCCTCGTCCAGGCGTTAGTAGTGAAAGATTTTTGCCATTGGTGCAGATGATTTCCTCCTCTTGAGTCTGTAAATCTTTGAAGCTGACTTCTGATGCCTATGGAATAGAATGTGTGAACAGTAGAGTTGAGCGCGGTTCGTGGTTCTCCAGTTCGCGGCTCGAGTGATTTTGGGGGCTGTTCTAGATAGAACTAGAACTCAAGCTTTTTTGCAAAAGCTCGATAATTCTAGATACGTTCGAGAACGGTTCTAGCAGCAAAAAAAACAGCTAATTCCTAGCTGGCTTTCCGCTGTAATAGTGTAAGTGACTCTGTGACTCACACTATTATGACATTTCAGTGTATAGTGTGCGGGAACAGCGCGTTCAGATCACTGCTGTATGGATAATGGCGATCGACATTTTTTTTTTTTTGCCTTGTCTTCCTTCCCTAAGCGCGCGCGTGTAGTGGGAAGGGCCAGCATGTCAGCCAATCCCAGACACACACACAGCTAAGTGGACTTTTAGCCAGAGAAGCAACGGCATGTGTGATAGGATGTCCATGTCACATGTCCCTGCATTATAAAAACGGACATTTTCCTCCAGCACGCCATTATCTGCCTTCTGCGTAATTGGTGTCAGACATCACTGGCGCAGCTCCTATCGCCGATACAGCTGTATACGCTCCATACACAACGCTGGACAGCATAGGGATAGCACTTTCTATCAGTCCTTTTAAGGGCTCATACCGGCAGGGTCAGAGCCATAGGTGACAGGTCCTGAAAACAGAGTTTAACAGCTACACAAGATGACAGCGTCTATGTAGCTAAGGTCAGGGATTTCCTCGCTGCATTTCCCCATTAGTAGGGATAGAAAGGCAGGCTTCCTTTCCTCTACCCAGAGACCCACAACCCTGCAACTGTACCCTCCTGCCCTTTGCACACTCCAACTCATTGTTACTAAGCCATTATACTAGGAAACACTCAGTGAACTTAGTGGCATCCTAAACGTGGCTGTTGGACTTCTGTATAGTCCCACTAGTGCACAGATATTTGCAGCACGTCTGCCTGCATTGCACACTCAAACTCATTATAAATAAGCCATTATACTAGCAAACAATGAGTGAACTTAGTGGCATCCTAAACGTGGCTATTGGACTTCTGTATAGTCCCACTAGTGCACAGATATTTGCAGCACGTCTGCCTACATTGCACACTCAAACTCATTATAAA
Organism: Anomaloglossus baeobatrachus; assembly: GCF_048569485.1. Lineage (NCBI taxonomy): Eukaryota > Metazoa > Chordata > Amphibia > Anura > Aromobatidae > Anomaloglossus > Anomaloglossus baeobatrachus. The sequence goes on from NC_134358.1 coordinate 283,327,848, forward strand.
TAAGCTATTAACAAACCATGGAGAAAAAGACATGGATCGCACATCCCAAAAATACATTGATCTAAAAGCCGCTAGGCAAAAATTTAAATAGAACATGAGGTTCTTAGTTACCATTCTGAGAGGGGGATAGACTGTTATATAACAAACCATGGAGAAAAAGACATGGATCGCACATCCCAAAAATACATTGATCTAAAAGCCGCTAGGCAAAAATTTAAATAGAACATGAGGTTCTTAGTTACCATTCTGATCAGACTGTATTAAGCCCACTGCCACGTCACGGCAAACCTCTTGAGTGGGTCCCTAATCTAAAGCCTTTATGGTGCGGCACTGTGCACCAACCACTGCCACGGCGACAAAGCACCAGCAAGGCAGGCGACCTGGCGCCTCACAGCACCCATGCTGCAAGGCAAAGCCCCCAAGGCTCCAGGCCGCACTGCCTCACTGCCACGACATCACCACAACAGCGGCCACTGCACAGCACCAACACACAGTGAGAGAAGCTGCGCACTCACCTCCCACCGGCTCCCATGTGTAAACTGGGAGCAAAAAAGGCTGACCCCTCTTGCAGTCTCCTGCTGATTAAAAACACCTGTGCCAAATGGGGGGAGTGCAGATCCAAGCAAAAAACAGAGGGGGATAGTCTGTTATATAACATGCTATGGAGAAAAAGACATGGATCGCACATCCCAAAAATACATTGATCTAAAAGCCGCTAGGCAAAAATTTAAATAGAACATGAGGTTCTTAGTTACCATTCTGATCAGACTGTATTAAGCCCACTGCCACGTCACGGCGAACCTCTTGAGTGGGTCCCTAATCTAAAGCCTTTATGGTGCGGCACTGTGCACCAACCACTGCCACGGCGACAAAGCACCAGCAAGGCAGGCGACCTGGCGCCTCACAGCACCCATGCTGCAAGGCAAAGCCCCCAAGGCTCCAGGCCGCACTGCCCCACTGCCACGAAATCACCACAACAGCGGCCACTGCACAGCACCAACACACTAGCGGCTTTTAGATCAATGTATTTTTGGGATGTGCGATCCATGTCTTTTTCTCCATAGCATGTTATATAACAGACTATCCCCCTCTGTTTTTTGCTTGGATCTGCACTCCCCCCATTTGGCACAGGTGTTTTTAATCAGCAGGAGACTGCAAGAGGGGTCAGCCTTTTTTGCTCCCAGTTCACACATGGGAGCCGGTGAGAGGTGAGTGCGCAGCTTCTCTCACTGTGTGTTGGTGCTGTGCGGTGGCCGCTGTTGTGGTGGTGTCGTGACAGTGGGGCGGTGCGGCCTAGAGCCTTGGGGGCTTTGCCTTGCAGCATGGGAGGTGTGAGGCATCGGGTCGCCTGCCCTGCTGGTGCTTTGTCGCTGCAGCAGTGGTTGGTGCGCAGTGCCGCACCACAAAGGCTTTAGATTAGGGACCCACTCAAGAGGTTCGTCGTGACGTGGCAGTGGGCTTAATACAGTCTGATCAGAATGGTAACTAAGAACCTCATGTTCTATTTAAATTTTTGCCTAGCGGCTTTTAGATCAATGTATTTTTGGGATGTGCGATCCATGTCTTTTTCTCCATAGCATGTTATATAACAGACTATCCCCCTCTGGTTTTTGCTTGGATCTGCACTCCCCCCATTTGGCACAGGTGTTTTTAATCAGCAGGAGACTGCAAGAGGGGTCAGCCTTTTTTGCTCCCAGTTCACACATGGGAGCCGGTGAGAGGTGAGTGCGCAGCTTCTCTCACTGTGTGTTGGGGCTGTGCGGTGGCCGCTGTTGTGGTGGTGTCGTGACAGTGGGGCGGTGCGGCCTAGAGCCTTGGGGGCTTTGCCTTGCAGCATGGGTGCTGTGAGGCATCGGGTCGCCTGCCCTGCTGGTGCTTTGTCGCTGCAGCAGTGGTTGGTGCGCAGTGCCGCACCACAAAGGCTTTAGATTAGGGACCCACTCAAGAGGTTCGCCGTGACGTGGCAGTGGGCTTAATACAGTCTGATCAGAATGGTAACTAAGAACCTCATGTTCTATTTAAATTTTTGCCTAGCGGCTTTTAGATCAATGTATTTTTGGGATGTGCGATCCATGTCTTTTTCTCCATAGCATGTTATATAACAGACTATCCCCCTCTGTTTTTTGCTTGGATCTGCACTCCCCCCATTTGGCACAGGTGTTTTTAATCAGCAGGAGACTGCAAGAGGGGTCAGCCTTTTTTGCTCCCAGTTCACACATGGGAGCCGGTGAGAGGTGAGTGCGCAGCTTCTCTCACTGTGTGTTGGTGCTGTGCGGTGGCCGCTGTTGTGGTGGTGTCGTGACAGTGGGGCGGTGCGGCCTAGAGCCTTGGGGGCTTTGCCTTGCAGCATGGGTGCTGTGAGGCATCGGGTCGCCTGCCCTGCTGGTGCTTTGTCGCTGCAGCAGTGGTTGGTGCGCAGTGCCGCACCACAAAGGCTTTAGATTAGGGACCCACTCAAGAGGTTCGCCGTGACGTGGCAGTGGGCTTAATACAGTCTGATCAGAATGGTAACTAAGAACCTCATGTTCTATTTAAATTTTTGCCTAGCGGCTTTTAGATCAATGTATTTTTGGGATGTGCGATCCATGTCTTTTTCTCCATAGCATGATAAATAAGCTATTATACTAGCAAACACTGAGTGAACTTAGTGGCATCCTAAACGTGGCTATTGGACTTCTGTATAGTCCCAGTAGTGCACAGATATTTGCAGCATGTCTGCCTGCATTGCACACACAAACTCATTGTTACTAAGCCATTATACTAGCAAACACTGAGGAAACTTAGTGGCATCCTAAAAGTGGCTGTTGGACTTCTGTATTGTCCCAGTAGTGCAAAGATATTTGCAGCACGTCTGCCTGCATTGCACACTCAAACTCATTGTTACTAAGCCATTATACTAGCAAACACTGAGTGAACTTAGTGGCATCCTAAACGTGGCTATTGGACTTCTGTATAGTCCCACTAGTGCAAAGATATTTGCAGCACGTCTGCCTGCATTGCACACTCAAACTCATTGTAGCTAAGCCATTATACTAGCAAACACTGAGTGAACCTAGAGGCATCCTAAACGTGGCTATTGGACTTCTGTATAGTCCCACTAGTGCACAGATATTTGCAGCACGTCTGCCTGCATTGCACACTCAAACTCATTATAACTAAGCCATTATACTAGCAAACACTGAGTGAACTTAGTGGCATCCTAAACGTGGCTATTGGACTTCTATATAGTCTCACTAGTGCAAAGATATTTGCAGCACATCTGCCTGCATTGCACACTCAAACTCAATGTTACTAAGCCATTATACTAGCAAACACTGAGTGAACTTAGTGGCATCCTAAACGTGGCTATTGGACTTCTGTACAGTCCCTCTAGTGCAAAGATATTTGCAGCACGTCTGCCTGCATTGCACACTCAAACTCATTGTTACTAAGCCATTATAATAGCAAACACAGAGTGAACCTAGTGGCATCCTAAACGTGGCTATTGGACTTCTGTATAGTCCCACTAGTGCAAAGATATTTGCAGCACGTCTGCCTGCATTGCACACTCAAACTCATTGTTACTAAGCCATTATACTAGCAAACACTGAGTGAACTTAGTGGCATCCTAAACGTGGCTATTGGACTTCTGTATAGTCCCACTAGTGCAAAGATATTTGCAGCACGTCTGCCTGCATTGCACACTGAAACTCATTATAACTAAGCCATTATACTAGCAAACACTGAGTGAACTTAGTGGCATCCTAAAAGTGGCTGTTGAACTTCTGTATTGTCCCACTAGTGCAAAGATATTTGCAGCACGTCTGCCTGCATTGCACACTCAAACTCATTTGTTACTAAGCCATTATACTAGCAAACACTGAGGAAACTTAGGTGCATCCTAAAAGTGGCTGTTGGACTTCTGTATTGTCCCACTAGCGAAAAGATATTTGCAGCACGTCTGCCTGCATTGCACACTCAAACTCATTGTTACTAAGCCATTATACTAGCAAACACTGAGTGAATTTAGTGGCATCCTAAACGTGGCTATTGGACTTCTGTATAGTCCCACTAGTGCAAAGAAATTTGCAGCACGTCAGCCTGCATTGCACACTCAAACTCATTGTAGCTAAGCCATTATACTAGCAAACACTGAGTGAACCTAGTGGCATCCTAAACGTGGCTATTGGACTTCTGTATAGTCCCACTAGTGCACAGATATTTGCAGCACGTCTGCCTGCATTGCACACTCAAACTCATTATAACTAAGCCATTATACTAGCAAACACTGAGTGAACTTAGTGGCATCCTAAACGTGGCTATGGGACTTCTGTATAGTCCCACTAGTGCAAAGATATTTGCAGCACATCTGCCTGCATTGCACACTCAAAATCGATGTTACTAAGCCATTATACTAGCAAACACTGAGTGAACCTAGTGGCATCCTAAACGTGGCTATTGGACTTCTGTATAGTCCCACTAGTGCAAAGATATTTGCAGCACGTCTGCCTGCACTGCACACTCAAACTCATTGTTACCAAGCCATTATACTAGCAAACACTGATTGAACTTAGTGGCATCCTAAACGTGACTATTGGACTTCTGTATAGTCCCAGTAGTGCACAGATATTTGCAGCACATCCGCCTGCATTGCACACTCAAACTCATTGTTACCAAGCCATTATACTAGCAAACACTGAGGAAACTTAGTGGCATCCTAAACGTGGCTGTTGGACTTCTGTATAGTCCCACTAGTGCAAAGATATTTGCAGCACGTCTGCCTGCATTGCACACTCAAACTCATTGTTACTAAGCCATTATACTAGCAAACACTGAGTGAACTTAGTGGCATCCTAAACGTGGCTATTGGACTTCTGTATAGTCCCACTAGTGAAAAGATATTTGCAGCACGTCTGCCTGCATTGCACACTCAAACTCATTGTAGCTAAGCCATTATACTAGCAAACACTGAGTGAACCTAGTGACATCCTAAACGTGGCTATTGGACTTCTGTATAGTCCCACTAGTGCACAGATATTTGCAGCACGTCTGCCTGCATTGCACACTCAAACGTATTGTAACTAAGCCATTATACTAGCAAACACTGAGTGAACTTAGTGGCATCCTAAACGTGGCTATTGGTCTTCTGTATAGTCCCACTAGTGCAAAGATATTTGCAGCACGTCTGCCTGCATTGCACACTCAAACTCATTGTTACTAAGCCATTATACTAGCAAACACTGAGTGAACCTAGTGGCATCCTAAACGTGGCTATTGGACTTCTGTATAGTCCCACTAGTGCAAAGATATTTGCAGCACGTCTGCCTGCATTGCACACTCAAACTCATTGTTACTAAGCCATTATACTAGCAAACACTGAGTGAACTTAGTGGCATCCTAAACGTGGCTATTGGTCTTCTGTATAGTCCCACTAGTGCAAAGATATTTGCAGCACGTCTGCCTGCATTGCACACTCAAACTCATTGTTACTAAGCCATTATACTAGCAAACACTGAGTGAACCTAGTGGCATCCTAAACGTGGCAATTGGACTTCTGTATAGTCCGAGTAGTGCACAGATATTTGCAGCACGTCTGCCTGCATTGCACACTCAAACTCATTGTTACCAAGCCATTATACTAGCAAACACTGAGGAAACTTAGTGGCATCCTAAACGTGGCTGTTGGACTTCTGTATTGTCCCACTAGTGCAACGATATTTGCAGCACGTCTGCCTGCATTGCACACTCAAACTCATTTGTTACTAAGCCATTATACTAGCAAACACTGAGTGAACTTAGTGGCATCCTAAACGTGGCTATTGGACTTCTGTATAGTCCGAGTAGTGCACAGATATTTGCAGCACGTCTGCTCGCATTGCACACTCAAACTCATTGTTACCAAGCCATTATACTAGCAAACACTGAGTGAACCTAGTGCCATCCTAAACGTGGCTATTGGACTTCTGTATAGTCCCACTAGTGCACAGATATTTGCAGCACGTCTGCCTGCATTGCACACTCAAACTCATTGTTACCAAGCCATTATACTAGCAAACACTGAGTGAACCTAGTGGCATCCTAAACGTGGCTATTGGTCTTCTGTATAGTCCCACTAGTGCACAGATATTTGCAGCATGTCTGCCTGCATTGCACACTCAAACTCATTTGTCACTAAGCCATTATACTAGCAAACACTGAGGAAACTTAGTGACATCCTAAAAGTGGCTGTTGGACTTCTGTATAGTCCCAGTAGTGCAAAGATATTTGAAGCACCTCTGCCTGCATTGCACACTCAAACTCATTGTTACTTACTAAGACATTATAATACCAAAAATTGAGTAAACTTATTGGCATACAAGAAGTGGCTGTTGTACTCCATTAGTGCCCCACTGTTGCAAATCTATGTGCAGCACCTCTGCAGGACACCCTCCTGCTCTGTTTTTAATAAGCTATAATGATAGCAAAAAATACTGCCATTTAGTGGCATCATAGAACTGGATGTTGTATTTCATTATTGTCCCACTGGTGCCAAGCTATTTCTAGCACCTGTGAAGGACACCCTCCTGCTCTGTTTTTAATAAGCTATAATGATAGCAAAAAATACTGCCATTTAGTGGCATCATAGAACTGGCTGTTGTATTTCATTATTGTCCCACTGGTGCCAAGCTATTTCTAGCACCTGTGAAGGACACCCTCCTGCTCTGTTTTTAATAAGCTATAATGATAGCAAAAAATACTGCCATTTAGTGGCATCATAGAACTGGATGTTGTATTCCATTATTGTCCCACTGGTGCCAAGCTATTTCTAACACCTGTGCAGGACACCCTCCTGCTCTGTTTTTAATAAGCTATAATGATAGCAAAAAATACTGCTGTTTAGTGGCATCATAGAACTGGATGTTGTATTTCATTATTGTCCCACTGGTGCCAAGCTATTTCTAGCACCTGTGCAGGACACCCTCATGCACATTTTGCTACGCTAATGTTATAGCAAACTCAGGGAATTCATTGCTGCATTTGATAATTCGGAGGGATGGAAAGTGAGGCTTCCTTTAGCTTTTCCTTCTGTTCATAGACAGCATCTCCAAGTCCACACCAGAAGAGCAATTTCTCCTCCACGTCTAAGTGTGGAGAGGCAGCTAGTGTGCATGCGTGTGCCGATTTACCCCAGCTGCAGCCTAACTACAGTGTTTTGCCTAGTGAGTATGCTCAGCCTGACTGTGCCATTCCTGACGCTAAGTCTTCATTTCGGGATACAGCGCATGCTCCCACACTTAGTGTGAAAAGCCTCTTTGCACAGGTACTTGCATTCCCTGCCGGGTCTAAGTCCTGTTTTATGCCGAGACACCATGCTAAAGCTGATAGTCTTTTTTAAGAGTCTCTATTTCATGCAACTGACCATGCTCAGGCACTTACTGCATCAGAAACTAGGTCCGGTAATGAACTCTTTGGCCCTGCCCCTGATGTGGGGGGGCCCATATAGACCACAGGGCATCAGGTGTCCTGACGATGTGGCAAGGCCACTCCCAAATGGCTTGCAGAGGCCCGCCCCTATGACTTGTCACCTCATTATTGATGGTCAGACGATGACTGGTGAGGTGTTTGTGTCGTGGCAGCCATGAGGTCATTATTGAAGTTGCGGTTCCAAATAGGACGCTAGTTATGCCACTCATGACGTGTCACTCTGCTTTTGTCTCCAGGAGGTGCATTGTGGTCCACCCTGGTTTGGGGCGGACCCAGGTTATAAAACGGGCTGGAGCCAACAAGGAGGTGCGCAGTCTTCTATTATGCTCCGAAAGAGCACACCTCCATGTGTTGAACCCATTGCGGCTTTAGGCCAGAGGTAGGCAGGGATAGGGCGTCGATGCAGGCCGCCACCACAGTTGGTAACGCAGAACGGTTAAGACCAGCTCCTGTCCTACAAGTCCTGCTTGTGCAGCCCAGTGGCATTAACAGGCCTGCTGCTTCTGATGCGCCTGCTGTCCACAGGTGTGGCCCTAATGCACACGGTCAGCGTACTCAATGGGCCCTGTGATATTAACAGGGAGTTCCTGGGCTGGGTGGGCGTGTGGACCCTGTGACGCTAACAGGGCTCCCAGTCTCAAGATCCGAGTGGCGTCTAACTCGGTTCAGGCAACTATTAGTTTCATAGCCACACAGATCTGTATCCTCCACCTAACCTTCCATTTGCCAACCTCTCCTTTTCCATCTGGGAGCACGGTGGACATTGACTGCTGATGGGGATATATACCTTTCTCTTTCTTTTCTTATTAATTTTCGTTATATACCAGTAACATAGTATATACCACCTTAACCAAATCTGCCAGTCCCACCGTAACAGATGGTGTTTCTTCATCAAATGTTACTTTTGCTTAACCACCAAACCCACAGACAAAAACTTTTTTCCCCTTTCCAACACACCTGTTCCCCTTTCCACCAGCATTTGTCCTTTTTCAACTCATTTGGTATATGACCAAAAGTGCAACTCTGCAGGGACACCGTACTCAATGCCATCTCAGCCCAGCAGCCAGCCCTCGGTCCCTCAGATGTGGACAAGTAAAAGCCCATTTCCTCCTATCCATGACAAAGCATTGAGATTCACTCTGTGCAGCACTGGTGTTTACTGGAAAAGCAGATCTAAGAATCCGTACCACCTTCTGCAGATACTCCTGTATACGTGCGTCCCTTTCTATGGCAGGAATTATTTCGCCAAATTTTGTCTTGTACCGGGGAACTAACAGTGTGGCAACCCAGTAGTTAGCATTACTTCGAATTCGTACAATCCGAGGGTCATGTTGTAGGTAGTGCAGCAAGAAGACGCTCATGTGTCTTGTGCATCCAGGAGGACCAAGTACTTGGTTTGTTGGTGGCAGAGAGGTGAGAATGGTGCCTCCTTCCTCTGCCCTCTCCCCCCAACCTCGCACAACCGAAATGTGAGCAAGCTCTCACTCATCTGCTGAGTCTTCCATGCCTATCGCAAGTTCGTCCTCCATTTCTTCATGGCTCCTGCACCCTCCTCAACAATTTTTGCTGATACTATGCGCCCTTGTTAATCCCTATCCCCCACCATGACTGCCGCCTAGGTGCCGCTCAACGTATGGACCTTGTACATCTTATTATCCCTTTTGCATATGACTCCTCCTGTACTTCCTCCCCTTCCTCTTGGACCAACACCTGACTCCAAATAATGCTTACAGTGTGCTCCATCTTGTAGATGACCAAAATTGTCACGCTGAGAATGGCATCGCTAGTGCTAAACATCTTCGTCGACATTTGTAAACTGTGTAGAAGGGTGCATAGGTCCTTGATCTGACACCACTCCAGCAGCGTGATCTGCACCACCTCTGGATCAAGTTAGCCCAGGGTATACATCATACCGTATTTCAGCAGGGCTCTGCGGTGTTGCCACAGACGCTGCAACATGTGCAGATTCCAATTCCTGCGTGTCGGAACATGGCATTTCCGGCGTTTAACCGCCAGACCCTAAGACTTCAGGAGCGATGAAAGTTGTTGAGCTGCTGGGTGCGAAGGATGAAAGTGAGCACATAGCAGCGTGCCCGCTGCACAAGGCCATGTAGGCCGGGAAGGTATTTTAAAAATTGCTGGAGAATCAGATTCAACACGTGAGCCATACAAGGCACGTGTGTCACATTGCCCTGACGAAGGGCCGCAGACAGGTTTGCATCATTGCCGCACACGGCTGTTAAGTCACCAACGTAGTCCACTCAATCAATTTGTACTCCGGTCGCCAGGTGACAACGTGTTCCTTTCGTGCATAGTGCTGATGATGGGAAAGGAGTCGATGCCAGCGGTGCAGGTGGACGCAGGTTATGGTCACCCACTGGGTTGCGTTACCTTGACAGATACAGAACCACAGGCTGAATGTAGGTGGTGGGTATCTCACAGATGAAGTACCATCATTCAGCTACAACCAATGGGAAGACACCACACCCTTTTTTAGGCCCCTCCTGTCTGCAGACCACTGCCAGACAAAGCTATGAACCTTTTGTTACTGTTACCCCCAGTTCAGTTTTATGAGTTTGTGTGCTTGTTACCTGACTACTTTTCCTGCTTGCTGTTTATGTACCTCGTTGGCCGATCCGCATTTCACCTCTGCTTGTTTTCTGATTAGGTCCTGGCCATCCCATTCTGTTCCTCTTCCTCAATTAATGTTTTTGACCCTGCATGACTACTATTCTCTGGAACTGCAGCCTTCCACAGGTATTGATCAACTTGGGCCCTGTGTAATTCCAAATCACTGTATAGGGGTTAAAGGGTTTCAGGGTTCTGGGTGTCCAGCTTGGTGAGTGGCTTGCCTCTAGCCTATCCTTTACAGCCCATCTGAGTGTGTCGATCCAGGCAGGCGTTACACCGTGCCCTCTGCAGAAGGCCATGTAGGCCGGGATAGTGTTTTAAAAATTCCTGGACAACCAGGTTCAACACGTGAGCCATACAAGGCACGTGTGCCACATTGCCCTGAAGAAGGGTCGCAGACTGGTTTGCATCATTGTCGCACCCGACCTTCCTGGCTGCTGGTTGAGTGGAGACAACCATTGATGAAACTCGGTCTCAGTCTCCAGAGCTAACCGTCCACAATTCCTCAGCGGTGTCTCACATTTCCCCTACATTTCAAAGTAAACATTTGACCGCCTGATGGCCTTGAGCTCTGCTGCCAGCATAGTAAGGAGATGTGTGGGATTCCTTGGGCGCAGTTACAATGCGGGTGGCCTGACCACACAGGGTTTGGGCCGAGGTGGAGGACCCACACGAGGTTGAGGAGGCAGAAGCAGTGGAGGAACTTGTACATACAGATGAAGGATTGACACACAAGTCGTGTGGACGGCAAGACTTGTACAGCAAATCCTTCTCCATCTCTCACCATAGTTACCCAGTGCCCAGTCAGCAACATGTAACATCTCCTGTCCATGCTTACTGGTCCAAGTATCTGTGGTGAAATGCACCCTGTCACACACAGAGCTTCTCAAGGAATCGGTGAGGTTGTGTGCGACCTTCTGTGGTAGCGCGGGCACGCCTTTCTTGGAGAAGGAGTGACGACTGGTCATCGGCACTTGGGGCACTGCAATTGGCATAAGGTCTCGAAAATCCTCGATCTCAAAAGGGTGTAAAGGCAGCCTTTCTGTTGCCAACAAGTTGTAGATGATGAAACTCAACCTCTTAGGCATGTCATGCCCTTTGAAAATCATGTAAAACACAGCGAGGGGACTCCAACCACAGTCTCCCTCGTTGCCACTAATTGGGCAACACACACCCCACTTGACTGGCATCACTTGACCCCCTATTCAAAATGAAAAAGATTCTTTGCATGAAGCACTCTCAAAAATACGCGTGCCATTCGCCTCCCCTGGATGACCCAGGGGAAGAAAAGTCCTCTGAGAGCCATGACTTGTTCATCGTGGTTCTTTTACAAACACAGCGAGGGGACTCCAACCACAGTCTCCCTCGTTGCCACTAATTGGGCCACACACACCCCACTTGACTGGCATCACTTGACCCCCCTATTCAAAATGAAAATGATGCTTTGCATGAAGCACTCTCAAAAATACGCGTGCCTTTCACCTCCTCTGGCTGACCCAGGGGAAGAAAAGTCCTCTGAGAGCCATGACTTGTTCATCTTGGTTCTTTTAGAAACACAGCGAGGGGACTCCAACCACAGTCTCCCTCGTTGCCACTAATTGGGCCACACACACCCCACTTGACTGGCATCACTTGACCCCCCTTTTGAAAAAGAAAAAGATGCTTTGCATGAAGCACTCTCAAAAATACGCGTGCCTTTCCCGTCCCCTGGATGACCCAGGGGAAGAAAAGTCCTCTGAGAGCCATGACTTGTTCATCTTGGTTCTTTTAGAAACATAGCGAGGGGACTCCAAACACAGTCTCCCTCGTTTCCACTAATTGGGCCACACACACCCCACTTGACTGGCATCAGTTGACCCCCTTTTAAAAATGAAAAAGATGCTTTGCATGATGCACTCTCAAAAATACGCATGCCTTTCACCTCCCCTGAATGACCCAGGGGAAGAAAAGTCCTCTGAGAGCCATGACTTGTTCATCTTGGTTCTTTTAGAAACACAGCAAGGGGACTCCAACCACAGACTCCCTCGTTGCCACTAATTGGGCCACACACACCCCACTTGACTGGCATCACTTGACCCCCCTATTCAAAATGAAAAAGATGCTTTGCATGAAGCACTCTCAAAAATACGCGTGCCATTCGCCTCCCCTGGCTGACCCAGGAGAAGAAAAGTCCTCTGAGAGCCATGACTTGTTCATCTTGGTTCTTTTAGAAACACAGCGAGGGGACTCTAACCACAGTCTCCCTCGTTGCCACTAATTGGGCCACACACACCCCACTTGACTGGCATCAGTTGACCCCCTTTTTGAAAAAGAAAAAGATGCTTTGCATGAAGCACTCTCAAAAATACGCATGCCTTTCACCTTCCCTGGCTGACCCAGGGGAAGAAAAGTCCTCTGAGAGCCATGACTTGTTCATCTTGGTTCTTTTAGAAACACAGCGAGGGGACTCCAACCACAGTCTCCCTCGTTGAGACTAATTGGGCCACACACACCCCACTTGACTGGCATCACTTGACCCCCCTATTCAAAATGAAAAAGATGCTTTGCATGAAGCACTCTCAAAAATACGCGTGCCTTTCCCGTCCCCTGGATGACCCAGGGGAAGAAAAGTCCTCTGAGAGCCATGACTTGTTCATCTTGGTTCTTTTAGAAACACAGCGAGGGGACTCCAACCACAGTCTCCCTCGTTGCCACTAATTGGGCCACACACACCCCACTTGACTGGCATCACTTGACCCCCCTATTCAAAATTAAAAAGATGCTTTGCATGAAGCACTCTCAAAAATGCGCGTGCCTTTCGCCTCCCCTGGCTGACCCAGGGGAAGAAAAGTCCTCTGAGAGCTATGACTTGTTCATCTTGGTTCTTTTAGAAACACAGCGAGGGGACTCCAACCACAGTCTCCCTCGTTGCCACTAATTGGGCCACACACACCCCACTTGACTGGCATCAGTTGACCCCCCTTTTGAAAAAGAAAAAGATGCTTTGCATGAAGCACTCTCAAAAATACGCATGCCTTTCACCTTCCCTGGCTGACCCAGGGGAAGAAACGTCCTCTGAGAGCCATGACTTGTTCATCTTGGTTCTTTTAGAAACACAGCGAGGGGACTCCAACCACAGTCTCCCTCATTGCCACTAATTGGGCCACACACACCCCACTTGACTGGCATCACTTGACCCCCCTTTTAAAAATGAAAAAGATGCTTTGCATGACGCACTCTCAAAAATACGCATGCCTTTCACCTCCCCTGAATGACCCAGGGGAAGAAAAGTCCTCTGAGAGCCATGACTTGTTCATCTTGGTTCTTTTAGAAACACAGCGAGGGGACTCCAACCACAGACTCCCTCGTTGCCACTAATTGGGCAACACACACCCCACTTGACTGGCATCACTTGACCCCCCTATTCAAAATGAAAAAGATGCTTTGCATGAAGCACTCTCAAAAATACGCATGCCATTCGCCTCCCCTGGCTGACCCAGGGGAAGAAAAGTCCTCTGAGAGCCATGACTTGTTCATCTTGGTTCTTTTAGAAACACAGCGATGGGACTCTAACCACAGTCTCCCTCGTTGCCACTAATTGGGCCACACACACCCCACTTGACTGGCATCAGTTGACCCCTCTTTTGAAAAAGAAAAAGATGCTTTGCATGAAGCACTCTCAAAAATACGCATGCCTTTCACCTTCCCTGGCTGACCCAGGGGAAGAAACGTCCTCTGAGAGCCATGACTTGTTCATCTTGGTTCTTTTAGAAAAACAGCGAGGGGACTCCAACCACAGTCTCCCTCGTTGCCACTAATTGGGCCACACACACCCCACTTGACTGGCATCACTTGACCCCCCTATTCAAAATGAAAAAGATGCTTTGCATGAAGCACTCTCAAAAATACGCATGCCTTTCCCGTCCCCTGGATGACCCAGGGGAAGAAAAGTCCTCTGAGAGCCATGACTTGTTCATCTTGGTTCTTTTAGAAACACAGCGAGGGGACTCCAACCACAGTCTCCCTCGTTGCCACTAATTGGGCCACACACACCCCACTTGACTGGCATCACTTGACCCCCCTATTCAAAATTAAAAAGATGCTTTGCATGAAGCACTCTCAAAAATACGCGTGCCTTTCGCCTCCCCTGGCTGACCCAGGGGAAGAAATGTCCTCTGAGAGCCATGACTTGTTCATCTTGGTTCTTTTAGAAACACAGCGAGGGGACTCCAACCACAGTCTCCCTCGTTGCCACTAATTGGGCCACACACACCCCACTTGACTGGCATCACTTGAACCCCTTTTGAAAAAGAAAAAGATGCTTTGCATGAAGCACTCAAAAAAATACGCGTGCCTTTCCCGTCCCTTGGCTGACCCATGGGTAGAAAAGTCCTCTGAGAGCCATGTCCTCATTGTCAGTGGACAGACACTTGTGCTTATCTGCCAGCAGACCCCCAGCAGCACTGAAGACAGGTTCCGAGAGAACGCTGGCTGCAGGACACGACAAGATCCCCAAGGCGTACGTGGCAATCTCAGGCAATTTATCCAGACTGGAAGCCTAAAAAGAGCAGGGCTCAAGTTGCACAGTAATGGCATCGATGTTTCCTTGCATATACTCATATATCTGTGTGTCCTCCTCTTTTTCCTTGTCCAGCTCTTTTGTTTTCGCATGAGTATATGTCCTTGTCACTTTCCCATGTGTTTGTGTTGTGTTGTGAGTTGTTTGTCACCTTTTGGACACCTTTGAGGGTGTTTTCTAGGTGTTTTTATGTGTTTGTGAATGCCTGCCATTGTTTCCTATGCAGTTCGAGTTCGGTTCGTCGAACGTTCGACGAACCGAACTCGAACGGGAGCTCCGTTCGGCGAACCGACCTCGAGCCGAACCGTGACCAGTTCGCTCATCTCTATTGAACAGCTCTGCACACTCGCCCATCTGTGGTTCTCCACAGTCAGTTGGGCAGAAGAAGAGTTGTATCGAGTGAGGAAACAAGGCTAATTGGGGTGCCACCTCTGAGCACTGTACTGTGTGTGATGTTGAGGTGGAAGAAGAGGTGGAGAAGTCGCTTGATGCAGCGCTGCCGTCTACTGAAGCACATGATTTTTCCGGCCCATATCTAAAAGTTGTACAGCTGTACAGCTGCCAAAGAAAAGGAGTCGAGTAGCCTGTCCAGTAACAGAAGTTGTCAAGTGTCTTTGGATAGGACAAGCTAGTGTTTGTTCAGTAGAGCTTTCAGTAACATCAGCACCTACCCCGTTTACACCTTGAACACCATGCCTATTCCCCCTTTCACCACGACCTTGGCATTTCCTATTCATATTTGATGTACCCTTCCCCTCCTGTATCCAGCTGTTTCACAACTCTAATCTTATACCTATCAGTCATCTTTCACTTAATCAACAATCACTTTTTATTTGCTGAGATGGCAATTTGTGGCTGGACCACAAAAGTAGCAATCACAATTTATATGATGAAATGGCAATTTTTGGCTGGATCACAGAAGTAGTAGTCACTATATATAGGATGAAATAACATTTTTTGTCTGCACCGCTGAAGACCACTTTAGTGGTGTCTGCCCCTAATTTTTTGAAATGTGGAAACTCAAAGTTGTGTATTGTCTGTAGTAGCAGGGATTTCTGAGTACCAGGCCTACACCTGTCACTCATTCACCTCTAAATGTTAACTTAATTTTTTAAGCTGTAAATGCTTGCCCAGTCCCTGTCTCATGCATGACCATGGCCTAACTGCTGCCCCAAGACACTATTTCTTACTCTGGAGCAATTAATGCCTCTTTCCTGGTGTAGTGCCCCACGGGGAAGGTGTTTTAAACTACTCGTTGCAGATCCTCTGCAATGTCACAGGGTGGCCTGACCCTGTTCCGTTGCCCCGAAGCATACAGGAAGGAGTGTTGGAGGGTGGTAGGGAGAATGGAGGTAGTAGTTGAAGGTTAGGAAAGTCTATTAGGATCGTGACGCCACCTGTGGTCCATGGCCAGGGATGGAAGCTGCAGCTGGAAGGTCTTTCACTGGGGCAGATGTTAGGTGCAGCCGGGATGGTGTCGCTCCCCACAGGCAGAGTGGGATTACCCCCGGGAGGATGGCGGGGGTAGTAGTAGTCCCTGTTGGCGCCCGGTAAAGGAGAGGCAGAGACAGGGGCTGCGGTTCCAGGTGTTTTTATTCACAAGTCTTTCAAGCGCTGCCCAAGGTACCGTTCTCTGCCACGATGGGCTCCAGCCGATCCCAGATCTGTGAAAGGTCAAGTCCGGTGTGTGTGTCAGCCTGTGAGCTCTTTCCTCCTTTTGTGCGCTAAGTATCGGACCCCCGTGGGGTGAAGCACTTGAGGGTCCCGGTGTCAGTAAAGTGTCCCTTTCTGTATGTTTATAACGTGGTTCCATTATGGGTCCTTAAACCCAGATCCTATATGCTATTTGCTGCAGACTCGTGGGACGGGTCCGATGACTGTTCTAAGCCATTCCCCGCGACCCTTGCAGAGTTGGTAGACAACGTGAAGTATGCCTTCCCTATAATTCTGTATCCCGACAGCACCAGTCCTGTGGAAGCAGTTGTCCTACTTCTCCCCAGCGACTGTATTGAACGCCTTGGCCCACAGAGCCGCTCGTGGCACATCTGCTCTGCCCTTTGTCTGAAACTTTTCTCTCTCTGTGGTCTTGTGTTGTGTGTTCTGAGCTGTTGCCCCCAGTCGCGGCCACCGGCTGGTTCACTACTCTCACTAGGTAATCCTGCTCTTCCCACTGTGTGCTCCTCATTCACCCTGGTGGTTACTTCTCCCTGACCCTGAGTCCCCAGTCCAGTGGATCTGGGGAGCCCCTGATGTGGTGGCGTCCTATAAATCCATAGCTGTAGTGACCCCCTACTGTGATCTGACCCTGGCTTAGTCCCCATTGGGGAGCGCAACCCACTGACTGTATGTTTTTGTATGTGTAAACGGGCATCGACCTTCCTTGGACCCAGGATGAGTACTACACCCTAATGGGGGTGCAGTACCCTTTGGCACCTGAAGCCTCCGGGGTGCCACACTGGTGTCTGCCCCTAATTTTGTAAAATGGAGGTGGGGACTCCTAGTTGCATCTTCTTGTTGTGTGTTGACTGTAGCAGTAGGGCTCCCAGACTATCAGGCATGCAGTTACCTTTCATCCATCTAGCTCTCTTAACATCCTTAAATGTGTTTTGCAATAGCAGTCTATGAAGCTAATATTACTGTCACCTAAGTATGGCTAAGCAGAAAAGCAGTTTGCACTTTTCTATGAGTTATGAGGAATCCCAGTACAGCAGGCCTACACCAATCTTATATCCACCTCTTAATTTTAACTTAACTTAAAAGCTGTAAATGTTGCCCATGAATCTGTCTCTTGCATGGCCTGCTGCGCCACTGAACTATTTGTAGTCTGGTGCAATTGATACCACTTTCCTGGTGTCTGCTCTTAATTTTGGGAAATGGGGATAAGGACACCTAGTGTGGTCTGCTGGTTGTGTATTGCCTGTAGCAGTAGGGCTCCCAGGCTAGCATTCATGCACCTATTTTTCGCTCATCTTACTATCTCATCTTACTTGCGCTCTTACTATCCTTAAATATGTCTAGCAATAACAGTTTATGAAGCTAATATTTCAGCCACCTGAGCGTGGCTGAGCAGAAAAGCAGTGTGAGCTGTTGGTTTAAGGGATCCCAGCACACCAGGCCTACAACTGTCACTCACCACCTCAACATTTCTTATGCTAATAGTCTAGGAAGCTAAACACTGTGCCTCAATAGTGTGGATCCACTGTAGAACAGTTTGTGCTGTTTTGGCAGCTTTTGGGCCTCCCTAAAGTGTTGTCTATGCCTTTGTTTTTGCCTCCCATTGAATTTGGTTGCCAAACACAGGTAACTGCAGTGAACATGAATCGAACCTTGGGAGGTTTGCTCATTTCTAGGCATCACACCTTTTACTTCTTCTGTTTTTACCCACTTACTTTAATATACAGTATAATTTCTACAACCCGTGCAACAAAACTGTTTATACACTGTACACATTCAAAGCATCCTATAAAGAAGATACTTAAAAATCATTTATTTGATACAATAAAAAAGAACTATGTAGAATAAAGGATGTTTTTCTTTCAAATATAGCCCTATGTTTATTATTCATTTTCTACAAAATTATAGATTTGAAGTTGGAGAAACACCACTCTGCCAAGCAACACTTACCATAATCAGATTCCAATCTGATGATGCTATTATTCAGATCATTTCATCAAGGTGATCCAAATATTATTTAGTTACCTTGATATTCTAATTATCTCTTGTAATTATTGGTTACCATGCCTTTTCGACTGGAAAGTTGGAGGCAGAAACAAATTAGCCATGATTGGTAATAGTAGTTGATGAGATAAATGTATGTAATTGATTCACAAAGTGAACAACATCATAGGGCAATATTCCTATGGAAGACGTGCCAGATTTCCTGATATACTTTTGGTAAATACTTGATTTCCCAATGAATGTCCATTGCTTGATATACTTACGACATATCACTGAAAATGACCAATTCAAAATCAACATGATATATGATTATATAGAACACATAGTTCTGAATAACACCATTAACTTTGCCTTATAATGTAATGAAAAATGTAGAAAAAAAAATCTAATATAATTAAATAGCAAAATATTTTGCTTTATAATAAAATTTACTTGCTAGCTTAAAGGGGACCTGTCACATCGATTTTGCACTTCAAACTAGTAACATACTTTTACAGGCACTTTGAGGCTGATTAAAACTGTATCTTAATTTTACAAATCCATTTTAGCTTTTCTCAGCAATTTAGGGTTGAAATCTTTTGCAAATAGGCCGCAAGAGTTTTGGGGTTTAGACAATACACTTTCAGATTTCTTGCCTTCCCTGTATTCCCATACCACTGCCTGACTCATGTAATATATTATTAAAAAAAATTCATAAAAATAATGGTCTATCTAATGGTATGTCTTCTCCAGCCATTTTTGTTTAATTTCAGCATTGCTGTGGTGGTTTAAATGTAAGTCCTCTACCCCCTTTCTTATACTAACCTACTGCCATCTTCAGCCTTTTCCAGCATTGTCCTGTTGGTCTCCTGTGAGCTACTGTGTTTAATGCAGCACACCTGAGGTCACAAATCAATGCAACTCTAAGAGAGCCTCGTTCTGTCTCTCAGAGAGTTAAATTAAGCTCTTGTGGTGTAGCTGCTGACCTCCTAGCATCCAGAAATTATGGGCACAAGATGATGCCACATGACAGGAGTGGCGTGGAAAAAGGATGAAAACTGTGGTTGGTAAGTATAACACATGAGATAGTGGACTTAAATTTTATGCACCATTCCAGCACTGAAAAAAATGCCACTGGAGAGGTGCTTTAATTTTTATAGAACTAGGAGATGTGTGGCAGCTGGATCTGATCATATATCTATTTAGTGTTTGTCAGTAGGCACTTTTTGCAAGTGACATTTAATAGATATTTTATCATATCCCGAAATATGTCATTTATAAAGTAATTTTCCTGTGTAAATATTGTAGGAAAGTGGACACTTCATAGTATTGCCTTCCACTATTTCATCCACATTATTTTTAAAGTGGGCTAACAATATGAAATCTATGGGTTATAATTAAAATTATTATAAGATTTTTATAATTATGATTTTTACGAATGTGAAGATGTCAGATATGTTTTTTGCTAAATATTTGTAAGATATTTTTTACAAATCTTTACTAGAGATGAGTGATCTTGATTGGTAAAGATTGGAAATTTTCAAAATCATATGATCCTTTGCGGGATCAGTGCGTGATTGGAAATCCAAACATTTATCCGAAAAGTCGTAAATGTTTATTTAGGATCAGTACATGTTCAAGGCTTTTCTAATATTTTTTTTATATATATACTGTTTTGGTGCTGTATGATAAGTAGGGCGTTGTGTTTGATGAGGGGAGGGGGTGGAGAGAGGTCAGAGGAGTGGCAGATTTTTTTTTTCTTAACTTTATGTGTGGATGTTCCCTGCAGCCAATCAGGGCAGAGATCCACAATGTTCCTTGTGTCATTGGCTGCCTAAGTCACGTGTCTCCAGCATATAAAATGCAGACATGCGGCACCATTTTGTGATTTATAAAGCTTAGAGAAGGTGCTGCTGTTAGACAGTTATCTTAGCTAGAGGTTTAATCACAGGAAAGTTGAGATAGCAAGGAGCGTGATATCGTAGAATTGGGACGTGCATTGTAGGGAACGTATTTGTATCAAAACAGCATTTCATTATCTAGTACTTGTTAATTGTGTCCACTGCTGTTCGTGCTCCAAAGTGGTAGTTGTGCTTTCAAATACTGCAAAATTAGTGCTACAGCTAGAAAGTGGTAGTTATGCTTTGAAATAGTGCCCAATTAGTGCTCCAGTTAGAAAGTGGTAGTTGTGCTTTGAAGTAGCGCACAATTAGTGCTCCAGTTAGAAAGTGGTAGTTGTGCTTTGAAGTAGCGCACAATTAGTGCTCCAGTTAGAAAGTGGTAGTTATGCTTTGAAATAGTGCCCAATTAGTGCTCTAGTTAGAAAGTGGTAGTTGTGCTTTGAAATAGCGCACAATTAGTGCTCCAGCTATGAAATGGAAATTGTGCTTTGAAATAGTGCACAATTAGTGCTCCAGTTATTAAGTGCTAGTTGGTCTTTGAAATAGGGCACAAAATCATGAGAGGAAAAGGCTGAGGTGGTGGTGGTGGAAGGAGGAATAAGCGTTGTGGTCGAGGTGTACATGGGGTAGATGCTAAACTTTCTAATAGCTCTACTGAACAAACATCAGCTCATCCTAGGCAAACACAACTGACAACGTATGTTACTGGACAGGCTACTCCACTCTCCATATTTTTCAGCTGCATAATTGTATTACTTGGAGATAAGGACCAGACTGAGCATGTGGTACAGTATCTGACAAGCGCTTTATCAAGTGGCCTTCCCTCCTTTTTGTCCTCCTTAACTTTACACACAGTACAGTCCTCCAAAGGGGCACCCCAACTACCCTTCTTTTCCCATCATCACAACTCTCCAACAGCCCAACTAACTGTGGTGAACCACAGATGAGCGAGTCTGCAAAGCCTTTCACACATTCTATTCCAAGAGCATCAATGGTCTGTTACAAAGATTCCCAGACTCAAGAATAGAAAATCATCTACACTAATGCCCAATTCTTTGTGAGTTTGATCTTGGGTCTGACGAAGTAGGGTCTGAGCAGAATCCAGACCCTCCTCACCATCTCTTAAGCTCTGGGTTTGGAGGTGATGATGATGAGACTCAGATACCTGAGGCACACGTGTACTGTACTGTGGTGTCAGGGGAGGGATAGGAGGGTGACTGTCAGGGTGATGAGTGAGATGACAAACAGGATGACGATGAGTTTGGAGATCCCCTTTGGTGTAACCCCAGAGGTACTCAGCTGGGTAGTTTAGCAGAGGAGGATGAGGAGGAGGAAGAAGAAGAGGAGATTACTATGGTGATTCCAACAGAATCACATACTGATGCAACCACAAAAAGCACTGCATCCTCAGTAACAACTCTGGCTGTGGCCAGCAGCAGTCGCGATTAGGTAGTTTGCAGAAAGGGTTGCCTAGCCTGGGCCTTTTTTGATCCTTTAAATGATGACCCAACTTTTGTTATCTGTCAACTTTATAAACAACGATTCAGTAAAGGCAAAAATTCCAAGAATTTGAATACTACATGCATGAAATGGCACATGATTCACCAACATGCATTTTCTCTGAGAATCCTACTGTGCTAAAACGCGGCCTAGCTGGCATCCCCAACCACTGGCTGGCTAATCAGACGTGTATGCTGCTTCTTCCTCCTCCATCACCATTTAAAGTGTTCTGACACAGGTCTCTGGCTGCAGAGCCTCCACTTGTTTACTGGCTACAGTCGGGTTGAGTGAGAGACCATCAGCTGTTATGGAAGTGGACATGCTTTGTGCTTTTGATCCATCTGAGACACCAAGCACACAACATGTTTCTCAATCAACCATATGCCTACACCTCCCTCACAGTCCGCCAGTTTGTCATGTACACCCTACTCCTGTCTCGGTCCCACAGTTGGGTTCACATAAAAGACCATTTCTTCCTACACATGCCAAGGACAAGAGGTTAAACTACCCCATATCTAAACTATTGGTCATGGAAATGCTGCTTTTCTGTCTGGTGGATACAGATGTATTCTGAAACCTGATGGCTGTGGCAGTCCCCCAGTACCAGGAGCCCAGTCAACATTACTTCTCTAAGAAAGCTGTGCTTACGCTACACCATCATGTCACAGTCACAGACAACATCACCAGTTCCTTGAAAAACTCTGTCTGGAAGGGTGAATTTCACCACTGACATCTGGATGAGCAGGCATGGCCAGGGGCCATCTCACTCACTGGGCACTGGGTGACTCTGGTGGTTGTGGGGCAGGAGGGAAAGGGACTACTCCACGAGACTTGGAATCTCGAAGGCTTATGCAACAAATCTCTGTATGTACCACTTCCAACTTCCTACACTGCTTTTGCCTCCTCCACTTGTGCTCCTCTTACTCCACTGATTTGCCCAATATGACACTCCCCACTCTTGTTCTCTTCTTACTCCACTGATTTGCCCAACATGACACTCCCCACTCTTGTGCTCTTTTTACTCCACTGATTTGCCACACATGACACTCCCCACTCTTGTACTCTTCTTACTCCACTGATTTGCCCTATGTAACACTCCCCACTCTTGTGCTCTTTTACCAGAAATTATGTAGGGTTTTTGTGTTGGTGGCACAGGTGGAGATTCTCTAGGGCCTGAACCTGTGCCACCAACCTCTCCCTTTATGTAAGATGCTTTCCATCAGTACAGAGATAATCCCTCCTACCGTCGTACAGCACTGCCAGGGCTCAACACAATCAGACAGTGTTGAAATTAAAATCCATGAGAGAATTCAGTGAAACAGTTGAAAAGTTGGCGACAGATATCCAGGGTGAGTTTGAGCATTGGCTGTCTCCACTGAACCTAGAGCAAGGGAAGGCCCTGTGCGATAATAGTGTGAACATTGTAGCGGCCGTACACTGGGGCAACTTCACACAAGTGCCTTCCATGACTCATGTCCTGAACCTTTTTATACAGCAATTTCTAGGCTACTATCCTGGCCTGGAAGAGCTGCTGCATAAGGCACGGTCACTATATGCTCAATTCCATCGTTTCCACCCTGCAGCTTATCAATTTACATCGCTACAGAGGTGTTTTGGCCTACCGGTTAACCAGTTGATATGCAATGTGCCGACATGGTGGAATTCCACTCTGCACATGTTGCAGCGACTGTGGCACAGCAATCAGCCATGGTGCAGTATGCCATGAGCTATACACTGGGCCAATGCGATCACATGGTGATCCCGCAGGACAAGGAAGAAGCATAGGAGGATACAGAAGGGATTCCAATATTTTTAAGGTCTAACTCTGGTCTGTCATCACACAGGTGGATGGCTGGGGAGGGTGGAGTACAGCGATCGAGGCTCATGGTACCAGACAAAATTTTAGTGGAAATGTTGAAGCCCAGGAAGAAATGGAAGAGGATGTGGAAGAATAGCTTATTAGTGCCCAACAGCTAGGAGATGAAGAAGATATTGATGGCCTCTCTGTTGTCCATGTTTTGCGGGAGGGAACGGAAGAAAAAATCTTGAGTGTTAACCTGCCACCAACACAGCATGGACTTGGACCTCACAGAAGCACCAGACACATGAACACTTTTTTGCTGCACTATCTGCAACATGATTCCAGAATTGTTAAAATTAGAAATACTGCTGACTACTTGGTTGCCAGTCTGTTAGATCTCAGTACAAGAGTACATTTTGCCAGATGTTTACCCCCTGGAAAGGAATGCATGCATGCTGGATTATGTAAACATGTATGTATACAATCTTAAAAGTGATTTTCCCGAAAACAGCAGTGAGGCACCCAGTGTACATCGCAGTTCTTCACATCAAATACCTGGAACATCCATTTGTAATTTCAGAAATATTATCAGCAGCAACATTTTAAGTGGCAGAATCTATTTCTGCAACTTGTGGGATATATTTTTACAGCATCCTGTGCACCAGTAGAACAGAGTCCAACTCTGACACATAGTGAATGACTGGAGAAGATGGGGCAGGATTATTTCCAGCTCAATATCGATACCATGTGGGGTGGGTCAGATCCTTTTCCATTTTAGTCTTCAAAAATGGAAGAGTGGCCTGAGTTAACCAGTCATGCCTTGGAGGTTTTGTCATGCCCAGCAGCCAGTGTTCTCTCCGAACATGTTTTCAGCACTGCTGGTGGAGTTCTGATGGAAAAACCCATTCAGCTGTCCCCTGAAAGTGTAGACTGCCTAACTTTCATGAAGATGAACAAGTCATGGATCTCCAATGACTTTTCCATGCCAGTTCCTCGAGAAAGCTGTTTGTGAAACACGTGTCGGAGTGTGAGGGTCACGGCAGGACACTTCCCAGTCAGGTGATGTAATATTATGATACTAACATGCTCATTGTCAGCCTAACTATAGTAATTTCTATTTGAATATGGACTTATGTGGACGGTGCGGTCATCATCACGGATGGTTCACTAGTGTATACTGCATTTCTAAAGTGCTATAGATCTTATGCATTTGTAGACATATGTGGGCTCTGCTGATACCACCAGGTGCGTTCATCAGTAATTTACACTGCATTTAGTGGAATTAAGTCTTGTGTTTGGGGAACCTGTATACTCTTTTATTTATTTATTCTCATGAGTACAGATTATTTATGGGGGAACCCTGCATGGAAAAATTTGTGTACTACAGATGAAAACGCAGGTGGAGCCGCAGAGTCTACACTTGGTCCATATGATATATGATACTTGTACAAAAATTATATATGTGAGAATTTTGCAGTAATGGATTTGTCACGTTGGCAACAATAATACAGTTGTGACTACTGGGTCTACTTTCAGTCCATTTAATATACGATTTTTTGGCTGTAATTATATAGATACTCACCTGTCTGGGTGTAAATATCCCAGTTACTAATATAGGGATTTAATTATTTTTCTGCCTGTGTCTCTCTTCTATACGGTACCTTTTTGCTAAAATATTTTTTTAAAATATATGTTTAAATAAAGATTGGTTTTATTGAAAAATGGCGTTACTCCTTTAATTTGGTCATCTAGGGATGTCCAATAAATGTGTATAAACTATGTCTTTTGGAGTGCTAGCAATCATTAGGACATGAGGTGGTTAACCAGTTGCAGACTCTGCAGAATGCGCCCTCTACAAACCACAAATACTGTCATGGCTTCTGTTACTACTGCTGCTGCTTTTAATAATAAGTGCTTTGGTGGTGCGACAATCAAGCTAATTGACCGCTGTTACTTTTACAGCCTGGCTTTTTGCTCTGCATGAAGCACCTACAGTATTATTCTCCATATTCCTCCTCCTTTTGCTTCCTCTTGACTACTGACAAGCCTATTTTTTTTTTTTAAATGGAGACTCCTATAGTGGCAGGGTTCTCAGCGCATCAGGCCTATACCTGTCACTCATCCACCTTCCTTTTCATTTGAAGTCTGTAAATTCTTGGCCACATCCTGTGTGGGGCAAGGCCAATGCCACACTGGTGTGAGCTCTATGGGAACTGTGGGGCAATTGATGTCGCTGTCTGCCCGGAATTTTTGGAAATATGGAATACTGGTTGGGTCTCTATCATGACACGGATCTCAGCAAAACAGACCTTCTCCTGTCACCCATCCAATATTTCTTATATTAATAGTCTACGAAATTAATGGCTTTGCCACAACAGTGTGGCTCCACTGTCAAACTGTTTGAGCAGTTTTGGCAGCTTTTCAGTCAAGGTGTTGTCTACGCAACTTTTTTCCCTCCCTTTGGATTGAATGGGTTTGGCTATCTGATTGGCAAACCCAGGTGGGATCGGCGATCATGAACCAAACCAATCCTCAGCAGGATCGGGCATCTCTAATTTTTACATATTTCTCCGTGTTACTTGAATAAATTAGCATTTGATCACTTTTACTTATCTACAAAGCCTACACTTAGGTGGGGCTGTATATTAGTACCAAGAATAAGGTGAAAAGGTAGTCAATAGAAAACTTAGCTGAATGCAAGATCCATTGGTTTGAGCAATTTAATTGGCATGTCTAAATGGTTAAATGGTAGAGGGCTGCACTGAGAGGTAGATGCCAGCTGCCTACACTTGTCATTCATAGTGTGCTTCATACACCAGCATCTGACAAGTAGCAGATATGTATATTACATGTTGTAAAAAGGATTGATTTTTGGCTTCAAAAATAAAAATGTACAGTAGTAAAACTGGTCATTATGATGTCACTTTCACCTCATATCTGTGTCATTCAATCAAAAACCATCATGTTTATTGTGTTCTTCATTTTTTTAAGTTTCTAATTTATTAGTTACTTATTTTTCACCTTATTGATAATATAACTAGTTAGAGTAAACAATTCACCTTTAGACTTACAACATAACACAAAAGATCTGCCATTCTTATTATTTTATAATTTTTTCATTCTTAACCATTTGGTCTTAAGGTGGTGTCACACACAGCGATGACGACAATGACGTCGCTGCTACGTCACCATTTTCTGTGACGTTGCAGCGAATTCCCGTCGCTGTCGCTGTGTGTGACATCCAGAAACGAGCTGGCCCCTGCTGTGAGGTCGTTGCTCGTTGCTGAATGTCCTGCTTCATTTTTTCGTCGTAGATCTCCCGCTGTGACGCACACATCACTGTGTGTGACAGCGAGAGAGCGACGAAATGAAGCGAGCAGGGAGCAGGAGCTGGCGTCTGGCAGCTGCGGAAAGCTGTAACCACTGTAAACATCGGGTAACCAAGGGAAGACCTTTCCCTGGTTACCCGATATTTACCTTCCTTACCAGCCTCCGCCGCTCTTGCTGCTAGTGCCGGCTCCTGCTCTGTGCACATGTAGCTGCAGTACACATCGGGTTAATTAACCCAATGTGTACTGTAGCTAGGAGAGCAAGGAGCCAGCGCTAAGCAGTGTGCGCGGCTCCCTGCTCTCTGCACTGTGACAAGTAGCTGCAGTACACATCGGGTTAATTAACCCAATGTGTACTGTAGCTAGGAGAGCAAGGAGCCAGCACTAAGCAGTGTGCGCGGCTCCCTGCTCTCTGCACTGTGACATGTAGCTGCAGTGTAGTTAACATTGGGTTAATTAACCCGATGTGTACTGTAGCTAGGAGAGCAAGGAGCCAGCGCTAAGCAGTGTGCGCGGTTCCCTGCTCTCTGCACATGTAGCGACGTTATGATCGCTGCTGCGTCGCTGTGTTTGACAGCTAAGCAGCGATCATAACAGCGACTTACAAGGTCGCTGTTACGTCACAGAAAATGGTGACGTAACAGCGATGTCGTTGTCGTTGTCGTTATGTGCGACACCAGCTTTACTGAGTCCTCTATTTTGAGCTCTAGTGTAAATATAGGTAAGGCCATATTCACACATTCATTGTATGGTAAGCATGTGTAATCTCTGATAGTGGCATTTAATGCATGCATGAGGCATGCTGCCCCCATTAGCATGTCTTGACAGCTAGGAGTCAGCTGATGACCCCTGTGTCTGTCATCAGAGTACTTCTAAGAAAATTAGCCTGTGACTAACGATTATAGGAGACGGTGATTTAGTCTATGTACAACAATGCTGTGGCAACACTATATTTACTACAAGTGATCATACTATTGCAAATTAAAGGCCCCATAAGAACTATTAAATACAGTACAGAGAAGAAAGAAATTGAAAATTTAAAAAAATGTAAAAGTTCAAATAATTTCTCTTTTTCCATGTCAAAAATTAAGAAATAACAATAAAAAACCTACATATTAAATATTGCTGAATTCGTAAAAGTCTGATCTATGAAAATAAAAATCTAAACACCAGAATTTCAATTATTTGGCGGATGCAACACCAAAAAAATGTAATAAGTGATCAAAACAAGACATTTACCCCCAACTACTGTCTATACAAACATCAGCTTGCAGCAAAAAATACAAGCCCGCACACAGCTCCATATCCCAAAAATTGAAAACTTTACGGCTCAAAGAAAGTCATGACACAAGCTAGATTTTTTAAATTTGGCATCTAGCAAAGCTGAGAGAGCTTTCCTGCCCACACTAGGCTCTCTATAGACATTCAACACTGACAGTAAGGTGTTAATAAGGTGTTAATCAGAGGAGTGGGGGTGCCAGACTGCTGTGCATGTGACATTGTAGTCAGAGGAAGGATATGTCCCATAGCTTAAAAAAGCATTCCTAGAAAACAACTGATTGGACCATGATAAAAGACACATCCCTTAATTCTATGTCTTAACCCCTGTGGCATGTTGTCTTCAGCTTCCATAAAAAAAACCTGATGACAGATTCCCTTTAAGGGCTTAATAAAAAAAAAATTGCATCCTCAAAAGAAAACTCGCTTTAAGCATAACATCCCCAATTTGACTTTTTTTGTTTATTCACTATGGTTCCATAGCTGCTCAGCAAGCATAAACACTAGAGTTGAGTGCGGTTCGCGGTTCTCCAGTTCGCGGTTCGAGTGCTTTTGGGAGCTGTTCTAGATCAAACTAGAACTCGAGCTTTTTGCAGCTTTTTACAGCTCTATTGTGCAGGAAGCCATCGCTGGCAGCCTGCGGTAAGCTGGTAACCAAGATAAACATCGGGTATCCAAGCAAAGCGCTTTGGTTAGTAACCCGATATTTATCCTAGTTACGTGTGCAGGAAGCCCACACTTCCCCGCTCAGCTCACTCCGCCCCCTCCTGCACGCGGCATGTACACACACACACACACTCACACACACTCACACTCACCTGTCCCGAGCCATGCAGTCCACGACACTGACGTCCTCAGCGCCAACCTGGCACTGTGCACACATAGCCCCGCTAGGCTCCGCCCACCTGGCACTCTGCACACATTACCCCGCTAGGCTCCACCCACCTGGCACTCTGCACACATTACCCTGCTAGGCTCCGCCCACCTGGCACTCTGCACACATGGTCCCGCTAGGCTCCGCCCACCTGGCACTCTGCACACATTACCCCGCTAGGCTCCACCCACCTGGCACTCTGCACACATGGTCCCGCTAGGCTCCGCCCACCTGGACTCTGCACACATTACCCCGCTAGGCTCCGCTCTCCTGATACTCTGCACACATTACCCCGCTAGGCTCCACCCACCTGGCACTCTGCACACATTACCCCACTAGGTTCCGCTCTCCTGATACTCTGCACACATTACCCCGCTAGGTCATTGAACTCAGTGACAGGTGCTGTCAGCAGTGCAGGAGAACACCGCAGGTAATGTACCTCGCTGACAGCAGCACTTGTCATGCCCTGCAGTGACCTGGGCTGACCCATTGATGTTAGCTCAGGTCACTGCACTGCTCTCCCAGCCAATGGGGAACATCCTGCTCTTCATTGACTGGGACAGTGTGGATCGTCATGGCAACCCCTTGGATTACAGCAGACCTGGATTTGTTTTCTTTCTAATAAATTGGTTAAAGAGGGAATGTATTGGGCAGTGTTTTTCAAATAAAAATGTGTTTGTCGTCTATTTTTTTATTACTGACTGGGTTGGTGATGTCGGGTATCTGATAGACGTGTGACATCACCAACCCCAGGGCTTTATGCCAGGTGACATTACACATCTGGTATTAACCCCATATATTACCCCATTTGCCACCGCACCAGGGCACGGGATGAGCTGGGGCGAAGCACCAGGATTGGCGCATCTAATGGATGCGCCACTTCTGGGGTGGCTGCGGCCTGCTATTTTTAGGCTAAGGAGAGTCCAATAACCATGGACCTCCCTAGTCTAAGAATATCAGACCCCAGCTGTCTGCTTTACCTTGGCTGGTGGTCCAATTTTGGGGGGACCCCCACGTGTTTTTTTTTTAAATTATTTATTTAATTTAAAATAACAGCGTGGGGTGCCCTCAATTTTGGATTACCAGCCAAGGTGAAGTTGCCAGCTGTGGTCTGCAGGCTGCAGCCGTCTGCTTTACCCTAGCTGGTTACAAAAATAGGGGGAACCCCACGTCATTTTTTTTTCATTTTTTTTGGCTAAATACAAAGCTAAGCACCCCTTAGTGCCACATGAAAGGCACCAAAGGGGGCAAAATTACAAAATGCAGGAGAGTGGGACATTATGTGTCTTTCTGCCATTATAATGACAGAAAAGAATGATATGAAGTGTACAAGCACTAGAAAATCACCAGAGCATGCTACGCTGTGAAAAGCAGTAGAAAATGTCACTGGAGTGAACATGTGACCGCCTCATGTAGGTTGAAGCTATGGATCTGTACCGCCCTGGGGGCTCGGCTGCTCTCCGCCGAGCTGCTCGGATCCGGGCTCGGGTTGTTGGTGGCTCGAGCGCCTCCGGACCGGGGACCACGTCACTGTGGAAAGGGGGGCTTGGTTGTTTGGTTTAAGGTGGACCGGTTTTATGGCCGGAGCCTCGGTGACCGGTAACAGTTTGTGACGCCACCCACGGGTCGTGGTGAGGTGATGGGCACCACCGCTGCGGTGAAGGTGCGGGGGCTCGTTCGGGATCGGTGGTGGGTTACAACTAGGTGTTGACCCCTCCGTTGGGTAGGGAGTTTGTTGGTCCCGGGGCCAGGTGGCAGGAGCGGGGGGTTGCAGGACGCAGGGGCTCACTTGCAGTGCGGTGCCTGATGGCACTGGTGTACTCATGATTAAACCACACAGAGTCAATGGTAAACCAAGTTCGGTGTAGATCGGTGCCCGCAGCCGGCTGTGTGTGTCCCCAGTGAGGTTGGTGATGTCGCCTTTCTCCTGCACCTTTAAATTTGCTATAGTGACTGCTATGCTTCAGCAACGGTAGTCCACTCTCCGGCTTTTGGATACCGGAGGAGCCCTTTTGCCCGCAGGCGCTGGCCCTTTGGATCTCTGGCCCTTGGCGGTGGCTCTTATCCGGAATCAGTGGGCTGTTGCCATCTATCGGGACTTTGGGTGGGAATGAACCCCTGAGGTCCAGACCGAAATCAGTAGATTTGTCTGAGCTCGGTTGCTTCTGGGCTAGAACAGGGTCTGAGTACCCTGCCTGGTGCTCCGGTTGACTTGTTAGCTCCCCGGTTCGGGTTCGAAGGGTCACCACCCTCTTCTCGATCCCTGCGGTTCCGCAGTTCAGTCTCTGACCGGACTCCTGCAGACGGCCACCACCGTCTGCCTGCCTGACCGTTCCAAGGGGTCCTAGGCTCCGTCCTAGGCCCCTGACTCTCAGCTCGCCACTTTACTCCTCTCACTACTCCTCTCCCCACTCGACTCACTTGTCCTTTCCCTGCCTCAGGCCAGCAGACTCCTCGGAGGGCGTGCCTATCTGCCTGGCTCCACCCACATGGTGTGCCTTGCTAGACCTGAGGGAGGAGGTCAGGACTTGTTGGCTGCTGGTGCCTCACTGGGGTGGGGGTGTGTGTGGTGTTGTGTGTTGTTACCTGTGACCCCTGGGGGTCCAGGGCAGATCCTGGGTAAATTTATGTATTTTCCCTCCTTCAGATTTTTTGCAGTACGCAAACAAACGGAAGACACACGGATGGCATACGGACCGTATATGGAACAGAAACGGATGCCACATGGATGCACCCGTAAAAAAACCAAACCTTTTTTTGCGGACTGCAAAAATGGATCGATAGTGTGAATGTAGCCTTATTCTGATTTGCTGTTTAAAAACAGCAGACAGAAATAAGTGAATAGCGCCCCCCCAGCGTCAGAAAATCTCCGGGGTTTCAGGGGGTAGCTGAGACCCTGGAGATCATGTTTTGGGCCGTTTTTTCCGGTCCCCACTCACGTGATCACCGGTATACACCGTATACCGATGATCACATTACAGTAAATGACAGCGTCGGTAAAAAATTATTTATCTCCCATCTGGCATGAACAAACATGATAAATCTCTTCCCCGGTCCCCTCCGGTCCCCCGGTGTCGCCAAAGTGCCCCCCCTGACCCCCTCCCGGAAATCCAAGATGGCCTCGCGCACAGCAGCGCGCCGGCCGCATTCACCCTACTCCTCTGATTTCTGTCGCATGTGCCATGACACATGCGACAGAAAACTCCTCCCCAGGCCCTGCCAGGTCACCCCCTATAAACCCACCGGTGTTCCCCGGTGTCCCACGGTACCTGTGCAGCGTTAATCCCCCGCGGCCCTCTCCTTCACAATAGATGCTGCTGTATGCACAGAGCGGCGGTCAGCTCAGCTTCTTGTGTTCAGACACAGTGAGTTGTGGTTATGCATCTGTAAGCTAAACGGGCGGCATGGTGGCTCAGTGGTTAGCACTGCAGCCTTGCAGCGCTGAGGTCCTGGGTTCAATTTCCACCAAGGACACCATCTGCAAGGAGTTTGTATGTTCTCCCCGTGTTTGCATGGGTTTCCTCCGGGTTCTCTGGTTTCCTCCCACACTCCAAAGACATACAGATAGGGAATTTAGATTGTGAGCCCCAATGGGGACAGTGTTCCCAATGTATGCAAAGCGCTAAGGAATTAATAGCACTAAATAAATCAATAAATTATTATTATTACTGCAATGCCCTGCTCATGTAAGGTAAGGAACATAGTTGATCAGGAGAGCTATATACTACATTTTCAAATTGAGGTATTTGATTTTATAGTTGCCCTGCTGAACGTGAGAGTCTGTTATACACCACAAGAAAACACATCTAAATAGCGAGCTCTGTTGTTTAGTATTCATTCAGCTGGATAACTGGACTTAAAGGGGTATTCCATCTCCAAGATCCTATCCCCAATATATAGTAGGTGGAATAGCAATAATATCAGCAAATACCAATATTCGGAAATGTAGAACAGTTCTCCTGATTAGGCATGCCCTTACCTCATGAGCAGGGAATTGCAGCTTTGGTAGCAACCGTTACGACATGGACTCTGCTGCTGTGGACCCGGGGAGAGTGGGTGCAGATTCATTACACCCACACTCCTCACATGAAGGGTCTGCACTCCTAGAAAATGGGGGATACATTCCCTGAGTGTCTCCCTCCATATTATAGACAGTCCATAGTCGTCGTGGGACCCCCTTATTTTTTTTCTTACAATAAATTGGTGAAAGAGAGAATGTTTTGGGCAGTTTTTTTTCAAATACATCTTTTTTGTCGATTTTTTTTGTTAGTACTGACAGTTTATGATGTCGGGTATCTGATAGACACCATGACATCACAAACTGCTGGGATTGATGTCAGGTGACTTTACAGCTAGTATCAACCCCATTTATTACCCCGTTTGCCACTGCACCAGGGCATGGGATGAGCTGGGGTGAAGCGCCAGGAGTGGCGCATCTAGTGGATGCGCCACGTCTGGGGTGCCTGCAGCCTGCTATTTTTAGGCTGTGAAGGCCCAATAACTATGGACCTTCCCACCCTGAGAATTCCAGACCACAGCTGTCCCTTTACCTTGGCTGGTGATCCAATTTGGGGGGGACCCTACTTTATTTTTGTAATTATTAATATTTATAAAATAATTATAAGAAAAGAGGCTGGAGTGACTTCCACATTGGATCCCCAACCACGGTAAAGCTGCCAGCTGTGGTTTTCAGGCTACAGCCGTCTGGTTTACCCTAGCTGGCTATCAAACTAACTATTAACTATTTTTTAAATAGAAAAAATTAATGGGCTTCCCTGTATTTTGATTGCCAGCCAAGGTAACGCAAGGCAGATGGGGGTGGCAACCCATAACCATCTGCTTTATCTGCGCTGAGAATCAAAAATACCGCGGAGTAATACGTCATTTTTTTTAAAGATTTATTTTTACAGCACTGTCATGTCAGGCAATCAAAATACAGGGAAGCCCTTTTTGTTTTTAGTTATTTAAATAAATAATTAAAAAAAATATATATGGGCTCCCGCTGCATTTTTTGTATTGCTAGCTAAGGGTAATCCAAGCAGCTACTGGCTGCTAACCCCCACTGCTTGGTGTTACCTTCACTGGCAATGGTAAATCCAGGGAAGCATTTTTTATTTTATTTGCCAAAAAACTACAAAAAAAATGACGGGCGCTTCGCCATATTTTTGTATTCTAGCCAGGTACAGCAGGCAGGTACGGCTGCCCCCAACCCTCGGCTGCCTACTTGTACCCGACTGGGAACTAAAAATATAGGGAAGCCCTTTGTTTACTTGATTCATGAATTTTATGAAATAATTAAAAAAAAAAAAACGACGTAGGCTTCGCCCCATTTTTGTGTCCAGCCGGGTATTGCAGTCCGCAGCCGCCCCAGAAAATGGCGCTCTCATAGAAGCGCCATCATCTAGCGCGTTATCCAACTCTTCCAACAGCCCTGTAGCCGGGTGGCTTGTTGGGTAATCATGAGTTAATACTGGCTTTGTTTTACTAGCCAGTATTAAGCCAGAGATTCTTAATGTCAGGCAAGTTTGACCCGGCCATTAAGAATCTCCAATAAAGGGTTAAAAAAAAAACACCACACAGAAAAAAAATACTTTAATAGAAATAAATACACAGACACATTAGAGACTCCATCTTTATTACCCCCTGTCAACCCTCCACGATCCTGCGCTTCTGTCTTCTTTCTCATTCAACACATGCAGCTCTGTCTGCTCCATCAGACAGCACAGCTGCATGGGGGAAGACGCTGTGCTCCGTGCAGAAATGAGTGACCACAGGCTCCCGGCTGTAAGCAGTGATACGGGTTGCCATAGCAACGCTGCTCCAATCACGTGATTACGGTGCCACTGCGTGCTGGTAACGGGACGTCCCCGCCACCGCTACCAAGTGCGTTGCTATGGCAATGGTGATGTCCGTGATAGACCGGCTGTGTCAGCCGGTCAGGAGCCGGCTTCTGCGGACGCTGGTAACTACGGTAAACCTCGGGTAACCCAGAAGCCCTTTCCTTGGTTACCCGATATTTACCTTCGTTACCAGCGTCCGCCTCTCACGCTGTCAGTGCCGGCCCCCTGCACACATAGCCAGACTGCACATGGGGTTAAATTAACCCGATGTGTACTTTGGCTAGGAGTGCAGGGAGCCAGCGCTAAGCGGTGTGCGCTGGTAACCAAGGTAAATATCGAGTTGGTTACCCGATATTTACCTTAGTTACCAAGCGCAGCATCGCTTCCACGCGGCGCTGCTGGCTGGGGGCTGGTCACTGGTGAGATCTGCCTGTGTGACAGCTCACCAGCAACCCGTGTAGCGACGCTCCAGCGATCCCTGCCAGGTCAGGTTGCTGGTGGGATTGCTGGAGCGTCGCTTAGTGTGACGGTACCTTAAGGGAACGGGGAAGCAGAGCGGGGAGTCGACCGTGTGCTAGAGCATGTCGCCGGTACACGGCGATACACAAACGGGCACCGTGTAACAGAGAGATGCAATGACAGGTCCTACATGACGCATCATAGTCATGTGACCAGTCAGTAGCCAATGAGATAACAGGCACGTGACTGGTCACAGGGCTATTTTGACGTCACGATAGGTCCTGCATCACTGCTGGCAGTGCTGGTTACCGGGAGGATTCAGCGATCATCAGATGGAATAGCGGCAGGAGACAGAGTTCAGGAGGGATCGCGTGGACTGGTAAGTGTTATGGCAATGTTTATTAACTGTATGTGTACATTTATAATGTGTTTTTATGTGTTTGTGATTGCCTCCCATTGTTTCCTATGCGGTTCGAGTGGTTCGCCAAACCGGTTCGCCGAACCGAACTCGAACGAGACCTCTGTTCGGCGAACCGAGCTCGAGCCGAACCACGGCCGGTTCGCTCATCTCTAATAAACACCATGATCACAAGTATTGGATACTGATTATTTTGGCATACTAATTCTTAACTAGTTTCACAGTCTGTCAGAGACCATCAGCACACAGCACAAAGATGTTATTCCCTGGGGAGGCAGTCAACTTAACATGTCACCCCCTAAGAGAAATGTCAAGGTTTGTATTTAAGAACTGGGAGGTTAATCAATTGTAATTAGGAAGGGTCTGTGGATATTTAATCAATTAATTTGTATAATAGCAACCATATTAGGTTTTTGTACTTTAAGCTCTTCACATTGTCTTTTGGCACATTACTTTACAACTTTTTATGTTGTTGATAGCCACATATTATTTACTTCCCCCTTTTTTCTGAGCTTCAAGATAAACTATATCTTGCATCATTTTATGTTGTTTTTAAGTCAATTATGTCTAAAAAATATTTATGTCTTGCTGTCTTCTTAGTTCACTATTTTTGTTATGATCAGGGTACTTGAACATACTATTATTAAAGTTATACCATGAACATCTTGTTTTTTCTATTTCTTTACCTCCACTTCTAGCTTCTTCCTCTGCATCTAGCGCCTTGCTATGGCTCTATCTCCATTCTTCACCAGTCATCATAGAATCTCATCAGGAACAAATGCCATCTCCAATCTCAATAATAGAAATGGTTGTCATCACTGAATACAGATTTTATCTGAGAATTGAGAATTTTGATAAAGGAAGATAAATTAATGCAGAGAAAAAAGCAGATTTGTCTGATAAGATATTGCCACAATCCTCTCCCTGAATGTTGAGACCAGCGAAAGCCTTTGGACTGGAGCCTCTCATCTGGCTCGCTTAATTTAAATGGGTTTAATTTCTCTTGACACTGAAGTGGTTAGGCTATGTCCGCACGTTGCTTTTTACCTGCTTTTTACCTGCTTTTTTGCTGCTTTTTCAACTGCAGTGTTTATTGCCAAAATGGTTGTGTTCTGCTTTTCAAGCAAAGTCTATGGGAATTTCGGTTTCTTGTCCGCACTATGCAGTTCAAACTGCAGCCTTTTTGTTGCAGAACTTTGGTCAAAAACTCAGCTTTGCAGTGCAAAACCCAAATGGCAAAAACAATTGACATGCAAAGCTGCACTTACTAAGTAGTCACGCCCTTCAGCTTTAAATAGTGGTGTACTACAGCATTTCCTGCTGAAGATACAAAGTAATTTGTGTCCTGTGCTCAGGCTATATCCTTTTGCTTGTTAATTTTCCCTATGTTTGTCTTCACTGCCCTGGTGTGTTGTTAGTGCAGCGGTGAGATCTAGGGAACCCCACCTGCCCCTCACTAGTCAGGGTTACTATAGGGTCTTCCAAGGGTCCCAGGTTCCTGCTCAGTGACAGTTGTGGAGACTGTATAAGGACTGGTGAGGAGTGAAGGGACAGTTGCAGGTGAGGTTAGGAGGTGCCCACCTGCCCCTCTCACTAGTTTCAGGGTCTCCCTTTTTTTGTGTCCCTGGCACCTCCCTTTTCATGTGTTTTTTGTTGTGCATCAGACGAACGGAGGTTTGAATGCACTTTGCCATGCTTGATACACACAGCATGCATGACATTATCTTCAGGCTTAACATTTTTTCCCTGTGTCACTATGGCTCAGGCGGTTGGATTCGCACAACTGATTCAGACCCTCTTTAAGGAGGTCATGGATCTGCACTTCTGCACTCTCAGGTTATGAAGCAACTGTAGCAAATTGCTGGGTGTCTGGTCTCATTGCATGACCAGACACAACCAGAACCCAAGATTGCTCTCCCGGATAAGTTTGCTGATGGGAGACATAAGTTTACCACTTTCAGGGAAGCTTGTAAATTGTACTTCAGGCTCCACCCTGTGATGAGCAGTGGATGGGGGTTGTAATCTCTCTATTACGGGGAGATCCCCAGTCCTGGGCCTTTTCCCTGCCGACCGACTCACAGACATTACGGTCAGTAGATAAATTTTTTGCGACTCTGGCCTTAGTGTATGGAGACTCTGACGCCATCATACTCACAGACTAAACTCTGTAAGCTCCAGCAGGGGGCATGGCTGTAGTGGAGTTTTGCTCAGAGTTCTGCTGGTGGGCCACTGACACCCGGTGGAATGACCCAATGCTAAGGAGTAATTTTTGTGAGGGGTTGTCAGGTAGTTTTTGAGGGGCAATACTCCACGCTGGATTCATTGGTTGCCGCCATGGCACTCGCTATATGAATGGATCGTCATCTCAGAGAGAGACCATCTAAGACCATGTTTACCATCATACTTCCCAGGGAACAGTCCCCACTGGTGCAAACCAACAAACCAATGCAGTTGGGGGGAGCCTGCCCTCAGTCGGGGTTGCTTGCGGTTCGTCATGGGTCTGGGTCTTGCTTTAACTGTGGGACAAGGGTCATTACATCGGGACCTGCCCTATAAAATCTAAGTCCAGTCCATCGGGAAATAAGTAGTGATGTGCGAGATCCCCGATGGTCGAGATCGGGAGCCTCGCCAGATCATTTTTTAAAGATTGGGATCAGGATTGAGATAACACGATCTTGTATCCAATCACCGATCTCAGACTTTACAGTTATGGGTAGGGTGGGGGGACTGTAAATTAAATAATATAGTTAATAATAAACATTGTCATTATGCTTACAGGTCCCACGATGCGTCCTGCAGACTGTCTCCCGGCTGCTTTTGCTTAATCATTGCTGTGCCCCCGGGTTAAAGGCCCTTCCGTGACATCATGGCCATGTGACCAATCAGGTGTGAATGTTGTATTACCTCGTTGGTTAAGGACTAGTCACAAGACTATGACATCATTAAAGGTCCTGTCCTGTTAAATGAACTTTAATTGTCATTGTGCGAGTGTCACATCGCATCACGGCGCAGAATCTCCGACAGGAGCGGTGTTACGAACCGGCGCCGCCATAGCCTGCTGCGGTTCCTGTTGCGCCCAGACGCCGCCTGCCGTTCTTGGCCGTGCCTCGGGTCGTCCAGTTGGCTGTTCCTTCCACCACATCTAAGTGTGGAGAGGCGGCTAGCGCGCATGCGT
Organism: Anomaloglossus baeobatrachus; assembly: GCF_048569485.1. Taxonomy (NCBI): domain Eukaryota; kingdom Metazoa; phylum Chordata; class Amphibia; order Anura; family Aromobatidae; genus Anomaloglossus; species Anomaloglossus baeobatrachus. The sequence goes on from NC_134358.1 coordinate 283,366,712, forward strand.
GCGCCGATTTACCCCAGCCAGAGTTTAAGCCCGGTGTTTTGCCTAGTGAGCATGCTCAGCCTGTTTGTGTTATGTCTGAGACTAAGTCCTCAGTTCAGGCTACTGAGCATGCTCCCACAATTAACCCTAACAGCCTTTTTGCACAGGTACTTGGACTTCGTGCTGTGTCTAAGTTCTGGGATGTGCCTACTGAGCATGCTCAAACTGATAGTCTGCTTTCTAAGCCTGTGGCTCAGGCTACTGAGCATGCTCAGGCACTTGATGCATCAGAGGCTAGGTCCGGTAAGGACCTTACTGAGCATGTCCGTGAGGTGGCAGGCCCTGATAGGGCAGAGGGTGTCAGGTGTCCTGATGACGTGGCAACTCCGGACTGGCTCGCAGAGGCCCACCCCTATGATCTGGCACCTCAGTATTGGTCGTCAGACGATGACTGGTGAAGTGTTTGGGGCGTGGCTGCCATGAGGTCATCAATGACGTGGCGGTTCCGGATAGGTCGCATGTGACGTCACTGATGACATGGCACTCTGCTATTGGACCTTGGTGGTTCCACCCTGGGTTTGAGGCGGACCCAGGTTATAAAAGGGGCTGCAGACAACATGGAGGTGCGCAGTCTTCACTTTTGCTCAGTCAGAGCACACCGCCATGTTAGAGCCTCATTGCGGCATAAGCCTATGTTGGGAAGCGATAGGTAGGGTTAGGCGAACGGTGCCTGTCACGCCAAGATTCGTGGCTCGGCACATCAGGGTCAGGCGCCGTGCTTCTCTCCTGCCATTCCAGTCTTGCTATAGCAGCCCAGTGGCGTTAACTGGGCTGCGGCTGCTGTGCTTCCTGTCCGATTGTGCCCCCTACGCACATGGACAACGCACCTGCTGCGCCACCTGTCCGATTGTGCCTCCTATGCACACGGACAACGCACCTGCTGTGCCACCTGTCCGATTGTGCCCCCTACGCACACGGACAACACACCTGCTGCGCCACCTGTCCGGTTGTGCCCCCTACGTGCACGGACAGCGTACCCCAGGACCCCTGTGGAGTTAACAGGGTGTTCCTTATCCTCCTCGGCTTCCCGGTCAATGCTACTGGTGTACCCATCTGGCCTGACGTGTCCTACACACACGTGGCCAGTCGAGAGGTGGCCAGAAACGCTAATCGGAGGACCGCTCGGCCTGACGTGTCCTACACATGTGGCCGACAGGGCGCTTTCGTGGCGGCCTTCCGGTCAATGCTACCTGGTTACCACCCGGCCTGACGTGTTTCCTGCACACGTGGTTGGTGTAGTGCTAGGTGCACCAAAACGCTAATCGGGTTGTCGTCCGGTCTGACGTGTCCCAACACACGTGACCGGTTCCCAGAGTTCCTGGGTTATCTCAGAGCCATCCAGCTCTATAGTCTCCGCCTAACCCTTAGGTGCCAGCAGCTTCTTTGTCATCTGGAGCACGGTGGGCCCCGACTGGCGATTAGGATATATACCCCCTGGTCCTAATCTGCCGGTTCCCCCGTAACAGTAAGACTGTGCCAGGGTCTGGCTGGCATGGCGGAGATGGAGCAGCTACGTCAGTTCATGCTGCAGCTTGATGCCAGAGTGAGGTCTCTGGAGAAGTCTGCTCTTGCTGCTGATATGGATGATGTGGTGGCTCAAGCGGCTGCAATGGTGTCCGTCACCAAGCCTACTCCAACCCTCCCTCACCTCTCGCTGCCCAACAAGTTTACGGGGAACAGCAAGGCATGTAGAGGATTCGTGAACCAGTGCTCAGTCCATCTAGAGCTGTTGGCTGCACGGTTTCCTACAGAGAGGTCAAAGGTGGGGTTTATCATCTCCTTGCTCTCCGATAGAGCAATGGAGTGGGCTACACCATTGTGGGAGAGGAATGACCCCGTAGTACAGGACTCTAAGGAGTTTTTGGAGTCCTTGCGACAAGTGTTCCTGGGGCCTCAGGCCACTCACGACTCGGCCCTACAGCTACTGACTTTGGAGCAGGGGCGTACCTCCTCAAGTCAATATGCTGTGAGTTTCCGGACACTTGCTGCAGAACTGGGGTGGTCAGAGAGGACTCTCATTCCACTGTTCTGGAGGGGATTAGCCTCGCACGTGAAGGACGCATTAGCGTCGTGTGAGGTACCAACTACCCTTGAGGGCCTCATGACTCTGGCTACCCGCATTGACCTGCGGACCTCCGAACGTCAGCTGGAGCGCAGGTCAGAGGGTCATTCAGCCACTGTAGTGGTCTCTCCTACTGCACCTCCCTTAGAGGACATCTCTGTCCCTATGGACATCTCTAGGGTTGGTGTTGCTAGGTCTTCGAGTCGCAAGGACATTTCCTGTTTCGCTTGTGGGCAGTATGGTCATTATGCCAACCGTTGCCCAAAGCGTCAGGATAAGCGACCACGATTGGTGACCATAGCTGGAAGTAGACTGGACTCTGCGTCATCCATTAGGGTGACGTTTCCCGCGTCCATTTCCTTTAAGGGGTCAACATGGTCCACAAGGGCAAGTGTGGACACAGGTGCTGGGGATAGTTTCATCTCCTCCTCTTTTGCCCGGCAGCATGCCATCCCGCTGGAGCAAATGTCAAGGCCAGTGAGAGTCCGTGTGGTGGATGGGTCCTTGTTGCCCAAGGTAATTCACCAGCGGACAGTGCCCATTACCCTTGCCATGTCATCTGGGCATAGGGAGACCATTTCATTTCTGGTTCTCCCTAAGGGTGCAGATGATATTCTGCTGGGTATTCCTTGGTTGAAGCGGCATTCCCCACATATCGACTGGTCGTCTGGGGTGATTACGCGGTGGAGCGAGTCTTGTAGCTCGCACTGCATGTCTCCATCTTCCGCCCGTCGCTCAGTGGTATCTGTGGCGACTATAGACCAATCGAGTGGGAGGGCCGCTAGAGGGGGGGTACTGTTACGAACCGGCGCCGCCATAGCCGCAAGCAGCCTGCTGCGGTTCCTGTTGCGCCCAGGCGCTGCCTGCCGTTCTTGGCCGTGCCTCGGGTCGTCCAGTTGGCTGTTCCTTCCACCACGTCTAAGTGTGGAGAGGCGGCTAGTGCGCATGCGTGCGCCGATTTTCCCCAGCCAGAGTTTAGGCCCGGTGTTTTGCCTAGTGAGCATGCTCAGCCTGTTTGTGTTATGTCTGAGACTAAGTCCTCAGTTCAGGCTACTGAGCATGCTCCCACAATTAACCCTAACAGCCTCTTTGCAAAGGTACTTGGACTTCGTGCTGTGTCTAAGTTCTGGGATGTGCCTACTGAGCATGCTCAAACTGATAGTCTGCTTTCTAAGCCTGTGGCTCAATCTACTGAGCATGCTCAGGCACTTAGTGCATCAGAGGCTAGGTCCGGTAAGGACCTTACTGAGCATGTCCGTGAGGTGGCAGGCCCTGATAGGGCAGAGGGTGTCAGGTGTCCTGATGACGTGGCAACTCCGGACTGGCTCGCAGAGGCCCACCCCTATGATCTGGCACCTCAGTATTGGTCGTCAGATGATGACTGGTGAAGTGTTTGGGGCGTGGCTGCCATGAGGTCATCAATGACGTGGCGGTTCCGGATAGGTCGCATGTGACGTCACTGATGACATGGCACTCTGCTATTGGACCTTGGTGGTTCCACCCTGGGTTTGAGGCGGACCCAGGTTATAAAAGGGGCTGGAGACAACATGGAGGTGCGCAGTCTTCACTTTTGCTCAGTCAGAGCACACCTCCATGTTAGAGCCTCATTGCGGCATAAGCCTATGTTGGGAAGCGATAGGTAGGGTTAGGCGAACGGTGCCTGTCACGCCAAGATTCGTGGCTCGGCACATCAGGGTCAGGCGCCGTGCTTCTCTCCTGCCATTCCAGTCTTGCTATAGCAGCCCAGTGGCGTTAACTGGGCTGCGGCTGCTGTGCTTCCTGTCCGATTGTGCCCCCTACGCACACGGACAACGCACCTGCTGCGCCACCTGTCTGATTGTGCCTCCTTCGCACACGGACAACGCACTTGCTGTGCCACCTGTCCGATTGTGCCCCCTACGCACACGGACAACACACCTGCTGCGCCACCTGTCTGGTTGTGCCCCCTACGTGCACGGACAGCGTACCCCAGGACCCCTGTGGAGTTAACAGGGTGTTCCTTATCCTCCTTGGCTTCCCGGTCAACGCTACTGGTGTACCCATCTGGCCTGACGTGTCCTACACACACGTGGCCAGTCGAGAGGTGGCCAGAAACGCTAATCGGAGGACCGCTCGGCCTGACGTGTCCTACACATGTGGCCGACAGGGCGCTTTCGTGGTGGCCTTCCGGTCAACGCTACCTGGTTACCACCCGGCCTGACGTGTTTCCTGCACACGTGGTTGGTGTAGCGCTAGGTGCACCAAAACGCTAATCGGGTTGTCGTCCGGTCTGACGTGTCCCAACACACGTGACCGGTTCCCAGAGTTCCTGGGTTATCTCAGAGCCATCCAGCTCTATAGTCTCCGCCTAACCCTTAGGTGCCAGCAGCTCCTTTGTCATCTGGAGCACGGTGGGCCCCGACTGGCGATTAGGATATATACCCCCTGGTCCTAATCTGCCGGTTCCCCCGTAACAAGCGGTCAGTTACATATATTTCCATGCAGCTGAGGCACTCCTGTCCAGAGAGTGTCAGGCTTTAAGGCTATGTCCGCACTTTGCTTTTTACCTGCTTTTTACCTGCTTTTTTGCTGCTTTTTCAACTGCAGTGTTTAATGCCAAAATGGATGTGTTCTGCTTTTCAAGCATAGTCTATGGAAATTTGGGTTTCTTGCCCACACTATGCTGTTCAAAATGCTACCTTTTTGTGGCAGAAATTTGGGCAAAAACTCTGTTTTGCAGTTCAAAACGCAAATGGCAAAAAGAATTGACATGTTGTTTCTTTAAAAAGCAGAGTTTTTGCCCAAATTTTTACCACAAAAAGGCAGCATTTTGAACAGCATAGTGTGGACAAGAAACCCAAATTCCTATAGACTATGCTTGAAAAGCAGAACACATCCATTTTTGCATTAAACGCTGCAGTTGAAAAAGCAGCAAAAAAGCAAGTAAAAAGCAGGTAAAAAGCAAAGTGTGGACATAGCCTAAGGCAGGGGTGGGGAACCTTTTTACTGCCGAGGGCCATTTGGAAAATTCTACCAACCTTCGGGGGCCACAAAAAATTATCAACTTGAAAATGACCCGGCTATATTTGGTCAAACAATTAACTCACCCCTATACCCCTACTGTGCCGGCTGGAGCTGCTTCTCTTTGGGGTGGCTGTAATGTTTGCTTCTCACAACTTTTTTTCCAGGTTTGTCTTTTGTCTGGAGCGCAGGCAACTCTTCATGATAATAAGATTGGTAAATCATATACATCACACAGGAGACACTGTACATACACACACGGCTCTGACACACTGGCCGTATACTGCACACAGCCCCGACACACTGGCCGTATACTGCACACAAACTTGACACACTGGCTGTAAACCACACATTGTAATCACACACTGGCCGTATACTGGACACAGCCTTGACACACTGGTCATATTGTACACCGCCCACGACTCACACTAGCCATATACAGTACACATGCACAGGAGATACTGTATACAGCACTCACATGCCGTATAAAGCACACACACACACACACACACACACAAAAGCCATGCACAGCATTCAATAAGGAGAATGAAAAAAGCTCTGCGTGTAAACATGTGCACACCAGGAATTATATATATCAATAAACCTTAAAATATGAAACTTTATTAATTGCCAAACACAGCACACACACACACGCCATATGCACAGCACACACGCCATATGCACAGCACACACGCCACATGCACAGCACACACGCCGTATGCACAGCAGACATGCCGTATGCACAGCACACACATACTGGACATTGAAGTCACAAATACATTAGATATATGGTGGTATATATTAGACATAAACACTTAGCTTACATATAAGTACCTGCTGCCTAGTTGCCCAGTAAGATCAGGTGCAGCACAAGTTCCTGCCTGACGCAAGATGGATGCAGCAGCTCAGCTCAAGGGCTGGCTTCATTCTCGTCTTCTGTCTCCTCTGCGGTGCTAGACCTGAATAGCCGAGCACAGAGACAGAGTGCACAGAATGGGAGCGTGACAGGCAGAATGCACGGCACTATACATCATTCTTAGTGCCGTGAAGGCCCTTCCCCCATTACTCTGCTTATAGCTGCAATCTCACAGGGAGCATGTAGGAGCCGGAGGGAGGGAGGTCCCACTTCCAGTACTGTCTGCCGGCCGGCAATAGACAAGATGAGCAGCTGCCCGAGCACCGCAGTCACCAGGAATCTGCCCCAGGGGTCGCAGAAAAGGTCATCGCGGGCCACATATGGCCCACGGGCCAGAGGTTCCCCATCCCTGCTTTAAAGGGTGATGCAATGCGGATGCAAGTGCAAATATACCCTCACTGTCAGCCTGCTTCTCGCTCTGTACAGAGTGATGTAACAGAACTGACAATGCTCTCTCTGCCTCTGTCTCTGCAGAGCCACTTGTCTTTACAGAGTGATGATGCAGAGCTGACATGGCTCTCCCTCTGAACTACATCGGACTAAGGAGTTTTTTATAATAAAGATGGAGTCTCTAAATGTTTTTTTTTGTTTTATTTCTAATAAAAAAAATTTTTATCTGTGTTGTATTTTTTTTACTGTTTACCAGAAATTCATGGTAGCCATGTCTAATTTGGCGTGACACTATGAATTTCGGGCTTAGTACCATCTGAGAATACAAAGCTGGTATTAACCCCTTTATTACTCAGCATGCCACCACCACCAGGGCCACTGTGCAAGACAGTTAAAGTGCCTGGAAATGGCGCTAAGAAACAATTCGCCATTTACAGGGGCAGCTGCGGGATGTAGAGAATCCCAGCCCCAGCTGCCGGGCTTTATCTGACTGGCGATCAAAATACAGTGGGAGCCCACGCATTTTTTTTTGTAATTATTTTTTAAGTAAATAAAAAAAAAATGAATGGGCTTCCCTGTATTTTGATTGCCAGCCAAGGTATTTCCAGGCATACGGGGGTGGCAGCCCGTAGCTCTCCACTTTTTCTGTGCTGCGAATCAAAAATACCACGGAGCGCTACTTCATTTTTTTAAATTATTTTTTTTATACAACTAGACATTGTGTAATATATATATATATATATATATATATATATATGTATATATATATATATATATATATATATGAGAACAAATTCCGGCCGCACACTGTGAAAAACCAAAATAAATTCTACCCTATAACATACATGGAGGTATTTAGAATAATATACTGGCCATTGCAATACCAGCCCAGCGCACCTTCACGGCAACCTCCTTTTCTGGGTCCTACACTACACTGCACCTTCTCTGGGTTTTAAAAACCTACAAGATCAGCTGGTAAACAAAAAGGAGGCTAATGAAGCAGCCAGGAGCTGGGGTGCATATCCAGCAAACAGAGCACCACTCCCTGTTATATGCATTGTACAATAGAAAAAAACAGAATGAAACAGGGGTTCCCTTGCTGGTTTCCCACGCAGGTACTAACCTGAATTCAAGCCGTACAATGCATATAACAGGGAGTGGTGCTCTGTTTGCTGGATCTGCACCCCAGCTCCTGGCTGCTTCATTAGCCTCCTTTTTGTTCACCAGCTGATCATGTAGGTGGTCAACTGGGAAGGAATTTAAAAGTGTTGAACAACTGTTTGGGCTTAGGAGGCAAAGAGGATGTGAGGATGTGAGGATATGAGGGTTGTGAATAAAGGCCACATCTCACTAAGCGACATCGCTAGCAACATCACTGCTGAGGCACGACTTTTGTGACGCAACAGCGATGTTGCTAGTGATGTTGCTGTGTGTGACATCCAGCAACAACCTGGCCCCTGCTGTGAGGTCGCTGGTTGTTCCTGAATGTCCTGGACCATTTTTTAGTTGTTGCTCTCCCGCTGTGAAGCACACATCACTGTGTGTGACAGCGAGAGAGCAACAACTGAATGTGCAGTGAGCAGGGAGCCGGCTTCTGCGAACGCTGGTAACCAATGTAAATATCGGGTAACCAAAAAGACCTTTCCTTGGTTACCCGATATTTACCTTCGTTACCAGCGTCCGCCGCTCTCACGCTGTCAGTACCGGCTCCCTGCTCCCTGCACACATAGCCAGACTACACATCGGGTAATTAACCCTATGTGTACTCTGGCTAGGAGTGCAGGGAGCCAGCGCTAAGCGGTGTGCACTGGTAACAAAGGTAAATAACGGGTTGGTTACCCGATATTTACCTTAGTTACCAAGCGCAGCATCGCTTCCACGCGTCGCTGCTGGCTGGGGGCTGGCCACTGGTTGGTGAGATCTGCCTGTTTGACAGCTCACCAGCAACCCGTGTAGCGACGTTCCAGCGATCCCTACCAGGTCAGGTTGCTGGTGGGATCGCTGGAGCGTCGCTTAGTGTGACGGTACCTTAAGTCCTTTTTAGAAGATATAGAGGGCAACTTGAATATGAGACTTGCTTATTTGAATAGGGTGAGGTCTTCCTGTAAGTGTGTTTTCTTATATCACTGCTTAGAAACTCTGGAGACTTGTCAAAGTTTTTTGTAAGGTTGGTGTGCAAGGGTGGTCTATTAATTTGTCATCCTTTCAATCAGTCAATAGCTTATGTTAGTATGGGATTGTAGAAAATGGTAGCTGTATTTATCATGAAGTGAGGATATGGTGAACGGTGTAAAAGAGAATCTGTGTGATTGTCGTAGTATGAGAGGTTTATACGTGGTTTGCTAGCTGCTGGACTTGGACTGAAGCTGAAGAGGACAGTGATGTGAATAAATGGTGTTCAAATATAAGGGGAAAATGTGGTTGTGAGGTTAGATAGGAACAGAGACAGGGGAAGGTGAAGTCTAGTGAATGTTTATGTAGGTGGTTGTGCAGGACTGTTGTGCCAAAGGATGGAACAAGTGACAAAGTTAGTGAAGGGAAGTCAGTATATGATAGCCACTTGAAGGTTGGAAAAGTATTGGACATAAATAGATTGCACTTCAAAAGAAGAAAGGTTAAGAGAGGGTAGTAGATGTGGGATTGGGTTGAAAGTTGTTATCAAGGATAATGCAAACTCCAAAAACATGTTTATGCCAGGGTAAAGAGTGTGAGTAAAGTGGTCATCTGCATAAGACAGTGGTGCAGTGAAGGCTTTGTAAGAGGGTTTCAGATATGTTTATGTAAGGCCCAGAAAGAATAGATTTAAAGAACTGTCCATACAGCTATATACACAAAATGTACAGCCCCCACAAACAAGGAAGCCTTACCCCTACATTTAGTTAAGGAATATCTTGATTGTTAACAGTTTGCGGGCGTGGGTTGGCTTTTAATCTCTTTTAATCAAAATTGCATTCAGTAAGTACCCTATGTTCTTTACATATGCTATTGATATCTATTTACTTACTGCAGGGCATCTGCTAATTTCTTTTAATCCTAGGTTTTGGACAGCATGATATAGGATCATGATTCCTCCCCTACCACCCTCCCCATATGATGAATATTGATGTGTCAGGTGACAGAAGCAGATGTTGCTGGATTAGGTTCAGATTGCGATGTCACACAAATTTTAAGCCTGGTTAAGTAAATAACTGCTATATTTATGTGATGCCCTGGCCTATCAGGTCTTCGCAGGGTATTGTGCAATCTGCCCTTCTGCACAGTATCCACCCTCCTTGGTTATGGATCCTGGTCCTTTGGTGTTGCTAACAGCTTAGTCAATCAAAATCCTAGGAACACTTCCCACTTTAACCCACCAGACACACCATTGGGGGGCCTGAAGGGAATAGGGCCGCCCAGATGGGGGGTTGGTGAGGAGAAAGTGAGGACAGTGACAGTTGAGTTGAGCAGTCGAGTTGAGCAGTGGAAGGAGAGGAGGTGAAGTGACTCTCTGAGAGGGAGAGGTCACGGAGCTGGGCTCCTGTAGTACTACATGGCAAACATTGGTATGGGCCTGGTAGGAGCTGGAACCCCGTTCGCAGGGGATAGTGTCAAGGGGCACGGACTGCCGAGGAGGGCAGCCGGCGGCGTTAAGCTATCACCGGGCAGGGGCTTAGGCACGACGTGGTTATGTGGACCCTAGGCCGGAGAGTAGCTTCACGCATTCCGGTAATTTACCCGATGGGGGTGAAGACTTCAAGTGTCATCCCCAACCCCCTCCAAAATCAGGGCACTGATGGGATAGGACTTTCCCACTACAGTCCAAAGAAATCTTACGCGTGAACCCTGAGAGCAAGCTTACTCCGTTAGCCATACGGGTGAGCAGGACCCAAAGAGTTTTATACCCACGGGTCCAACAGAGACGAAGGTGCCAAGGACAGGGCCACAGCCTAACAGCAATACCAAGGGTATGGACCCAGCGTGCTCCCCGCATGCTGCAGTGGTGCTCAGAATTCTGGTTTACAAGCTGTCAGTGTGGTTATTCCAGGACTGAGTGAGTACATTGGAACTTCCCTGTTACAACTCCCCACGACACCCAAACACCATCCATCATCAACGGGCCCCGGGACACAAACCCCTACCTACGGAGGGGATAAACATCAGGCTGCCACACCATCGTCACCGGGCTCCTCAACGGCAGTGGTGGTCCCTCACATTACCACGTACTGTGGGTGGCGTCACAAACTTTCCAAAAACACCCCTGTACATAGGCCCCTCTTTTTAATCGATTGGCCGCGTCCGGAGACCCCTCGAGCCACCGCGGATCCGGATCCGAGCAGTAGCCCGGCTGCTGGCATGGGGGCAGCACACTTATATTCCATGGGGATTAAATATTTTATCTTGCGTGAAAACTCCCAACTCCACACAGTTTCATTGAAAACATTGATTTAATGGCATTGTATCCAAAATAAATGCAACAGGTTTGTCTCATGGCACAGTAAATAATCTGGTACGAATATTTATGATTTTTCAGAACATTTAATCATTTTACTAATTTTATCTACCAAAATGTTTTCCACTTCTTTTTTCTCAGGCATCTCCTGAAGGATTTACAGGACAGTTGAAGGTCCTCATGTTAATCACAATTACACTATATGGTTAGAAACTTTCAATGCAAGATTTCTCAAAGACGTTAGCTTATGTCACATGTTCATAGCCCGTGTCAGAAGTAACCTTTTTAGGCATCTTAATTAATTACTTTATTGCTATATCTCCCTGCCCTTGAGATTCATTGCCTCTCACATTTATCATATGGCCCTCCCCAATAACTCACCAACTTTTCCCCAATGAAAGTATTTAGAATTTAATATTAAATATCTGTTGCTACTTCCATGTCATTATGTTATATAGTGTTACCAGCTCATTTCTATGTGTGGTTAATTAAAATCATTAGTCTTCTTAAAAAAAAATGTAATCAATACCTTCAACAACTGAATGCACACTGTGTAATATTGTATTTTTTGCAATTTAAAAAGAAATCAGAAAAAAAACCCAGACTTTTCATTATTGCCTTTCACAAAAGTCCAATCATGACATATTTATTCTAAATATGCATATTATTTAAAAGATCACAAAGAAAGCATGATTATAGACTATAAAACAAAATGTCAAATCTCTATAAAAGTGTACTGTGGAAGAAAGAATTACATTTCTTATAGTTACCTGGTTATAAAAGTTCAATAAAGACCAATGTCCACAAAGTTTAACTTTCTAACCAATTATACATTTTTTGTCACTAAATTATCTGTAACCCAAAATGTTATGTGTACTGAAGAAATCATCCAGCCCTTTATTATGTATTGTTATTTTGTCTGCTATTAATACCTCTTGTGGTAGGGCATTCCCCAGTTTGACTGCTCTACCTTTAAAGAACCTTTTTCTATGAAGCTGCTGGAATCACCTTTCTTTCACCTGTAATGAGTGCCCTTTGGTTCTTAGAATGGTCTTTGGAAGGAATTAGTCATGTCCCAGTCCTTTGTATTCACCATGTATTTATACTGTACATACAGTTAAGTCCCTATATATTTGGACACTGACACAAATTTTGTTTTATTCACCTATTTACTGAAACATATTCAAGTTATAGTTATATAATCAACATGTTCATAAACTCCTGACCTTTAGCTTTTATTTGATGGTGTCAACAGTAAAATTTGATGAATGGATTAGGAGTTTCAGCTCCTTTACATGTGCCATCCTGGTTTTATAGAGCTCAAACGTACTCGGACAATTATCGGACAATTAATTGACTCAAAGGTTGTGTCATGGGTCGGTGTGGGTAATTCCTTGTGATTTCATTCTCAATTAAGCACATAAAAGTAAACGTGGAAAAATTACTTCTAAATGCAGGTGAAACAAGCCATCCATCATCTGCGAAAGCAGAAAAAATATCCAAGAAACTGCTACAATATTAGGAGTGGCTAAATCTACAGTTTGGTACATCCTGAGAAAGAAAGCACAAATGACATAAAACAATGCAAAAAGACCAGGATGTCCACGGAAGATAACAGTGGTGTATGATTGCAGAATAGCTACCAAGGTGAAGAGAAACAGCTTCACAACATCCAACCAAGTGAGCAACATTCTCCAGGATTTATGTGTATCAATATCTAAATCTACAATAAAGAGAAGACTGCATGAAAGGAAATACAGAGGGTTCACTGCATGGTGCAAGCCACTCATAAGCCTCAAGAATAAAAAGGCTAGATTGGACTTTGCTAAAAAAAAACCTTAAAAAATCAGCACAGTTATAGAAGAACATGCTTTGAACAGATGAAACTAAGATACGTATACCAGAGTGATGGAAAGAAAAAGTATGAGAAAGACATGGTACAGTACTTGGTCCATAGCATACCACATCATGTGTAAAACACGGTGGAGGCAGTGTGATGATTTGGGCATGCATGGCTGCCAGAGGCACTGGGTCCCTAGTGTTTATTGATGATGTGACACAGAAGCAGCCAGGTGAATTCTGGGGTTTTCAGAGACATACTATGTGCTCAAATCCAGCCAAATGCTGCCAGACTGATTCATCAGTATTTAATAATACAGATGGACAATGATCCAAAACATAAAGCCAAAGCAACACAGAAGTTTATAACAGCAAAGAAGTTGAATATTCTTGAATGTCCAAGTCAGTCACCTGATCTCAACCCAATAGAACAGCATTTCACTTGTTAAAGACTAAACTTTTTGTCATGGTTCCACCTCCCCATCCACATGGCTAGGGGGTGGAGCCTTCTCTCGGGCCTCACTTCCGTAGCTTGGATGCTTTAAATTCTGTCATCTCTGGTGAACCAGCGCCAGCTATAAGCTTAGCACTGCTTTGCGTGTGATTGCTGGTCCCTCTAAGTGTTTCCTGATCCGTCCTTACCCTGTGCTCTGTCTGTGTTCCGTCCCACCTCCTACCTTCCCACAATAGCCCCAGTCGTTCCCCCTTCTCCTACCTTCCCACTTGGTTGCTTCCTCTGGTACTAATCTCGGCTTTACCTCGACCCCGCTTTTGCTCGTTCCTCTAGTCTTCTTTCTTACCGCACTGTGTATGACCTGGCCTGCCTTACCATCCCCACATGCTCCATGACCTCTATAATCTGGCTGACTGTGCAGGGCAGTGCTCCAGCATACACTGTATGTCCACTTCCATGTTGATTCAGCTCTGTATAGTGTCTTTTCCTGCAGGGCTCCAGCTCTCCCTGGTGGTAGCCTGACACTTATTGTATTTATTGTGACTAGAGATGAGCCACCACCCTATATATACCTGCATTTCCCCTTGGTTTGTTGCCGGTGATAGAGTTTACTCCTATGTTGTCCAGATTGCAAGCAGTTGGCTTGAAATCTCCTGTCATATCATGTTGCTGTATATTGCTGTCCTTCTCCCAAAGTCATCTTGCAGATAAGTTTTCTGGTTTTATTCTCCTGTTTGTTTACCCTATGTGTTCTTTAGATCTTAGTAGGGTTGACTAGTGCTCATGTGATCCAATTACTACCTAAGGCCTATTTCAGGGACAGCCAGGGCCTAGGTATCTTGACCGGTGTATAAGTGCGGGACCTATCTAGGGAGCTAGTGGCCAATAGTAGTTTTTACTAGGGGTCACCATCTTCCCCCTTCCCTAGATACAGGGTTTGCCTCTCTCCCCTCTTTCATTGGTATTCAACAATAACAAAGCATGACAATACCACTGCTAACTATATCCTATTTAGAGAATGTACAATTTACAGTGACTCTTTGTTTCCTATCCTTTAGCTAACTCCTTACCCATTTGCATATAGTTTTCCCTAATACCTGCTTCTGGAACTTCATTATAAAGCTGTTATGTAGTAAAGTATCACATTCCTTTTTGCAAAGTCTATGTAAATCCCATAAGCTGCATTACCAATATCGATATTTGTACTTACCACCTAATGGAAACCAAACATGTTGGTTAGACACGACTTATCTTTCATGAATGCTGGTTGTCCATTATTAGATATTTTTTCTACAATATATTCCTGCAGGTCATATCTTTTAATGCCCTGAAAAACGTTGCATACTACTGCAATCAGGCTTACCAGACAGAAGTAGCAGTACTAGTACTAGTAGCAGTAATAGTAGTAGTAGTAGTAGTAGATAGTAGTAGCCTGGATTCACCTTCCTACCTTTCTTAAATATTTTTACCACATCAATCATTCTTCAATCCTGAGGCATCAGCCCTGTTACAAGAGAGTCTAAAAAGATGATATACAGCGGTCTGTCAATCACTGAGCTCAATTCCCTCAATATCCTTTTATGAATCCCACTCAGCCCAGGGAAATTATCAATGTTTAATTTTCTCAGATGCAGGTCTACTTCATCTTGTCTTAAATTAGTTATATCAGGTGGAGAACTTTGGTTTATGCCTTGTTGAATGACCCCTGGAACAGTCAGTTTATTGGTAAACATGGATGACAAATGCTTTTTTAATATTTCATTTTTTTCTATTACAGAAATCATAGAATGATAGAGTTGGAAGGGACCGCAAAGGCCATCTAATCCAACTCCCTGTGAGTGCAGGTTTTTCCTAAATCATCCCAGCCTTATATTTATCCAGCTTACGCTTGAAGATTTCTATTGATGGAGAGCTCACTACCTCCCGTGTAAACCTGTTCTTCTCTCTGACTGCCCTCACTTTGCAAAGGCCTAGGTCTTCTTTCTATTTTGTACATAAATGTAACATCTGTCACTATGTTTGAATGAAAGTTCATAAAATTATGTTCCCAATGTCTCTGCTACATGGGGCCATGGACCTTTACCGGCTGAACAAAAGCCAAGAGAGTGTACTCCAGGCATCTGACAGGCAGGTGTTCATTGTTATACTCTATTTATAATAAAAGGAAATTAATTTTTTAATACAGCCGATTTCCACAAAGAAAACTAAAACCACAGTTAGCATAGAATGCCGCAGACAAAATGACCTAATTGTGTATTTTTACTGTATTCCATGAACCTTTGACTGTAAGATGGTGATATTTGCTTTCCATCCAAGGGTTTTAATTAATTAGTAGTGTTTTCATTTGACTAGACAAAACATTGCTACATTATATTTTTAAAGGGAACATTCAATGTAATCTAATATTTTTGTTTAACAAAACTCCATTTATTTTATACTGTGTTGGTCCAAATATAATCCATAGTCAAGGCTTCTCCCTTATATGCATATTATCCAACCAATGTTTGCTTTTTATATTTTCAATTTCTTATTACTTTTTTATTTCATGCACTTATTTTTTTTTTAATTTATACATTTACAGTTACCATTCTATATATTTTAACAAAGTTAACATTTCAACAAATTGAAAAAAAATTCATGATTTCATTTCTAACTATAGTTGCAGCTTTATGCTGCAGTTACACCACTTTTACAAAGATAATCTAACAAACACTGTTTTATGATTTATCATAGACATTTCAGTACAGACAGTACTGATTTAGCACAGGCGGTTCTTTCTCCAACATTTAATTTAGAACAATGCAAGAAGCCTTGGGATATGGAAAGATGCTGGGTAATGATTTTTACATGCTTTGTTCTTGACTATTCCATGACTCCAGTTCTGCAAAAACATGACTTTTCCTTTAGGCTGCTTATTATTCCATTTTGTGTGAGCATACCGTCACCAGACATTTATATGAAAGCTCATTTACAGTCTTTTAACCATGGATAATCAGAGTCCTGCACAATTAAATGCAAAGTCATGCTACAGAGCAGCAGACTAGAATATTTCATTAGATTCATGATTATAACAAAAGCATTTGCAAAGGAAGAAAGGTTACAAAAATTTTGCCAAAGCTTAGGATAAATGTTATGGAAACATTGTCATTCTGAATGAAACACTCCCTAATTAGTGAATAATGGCATTTATTTTACTTCAGTAAAGAACAATACTATCCAATCAGCTTCTCCTTTATTGTAAGCTATAGCGCTATCACGGTTTTCGGCCCCCTGTGCACAATATAAAAGAAATGTATAACAGAAATGCAGTTTAAACTAGCCACTAGCTCTCCTCATTCTGTACCTGAAATTAAAGAGTATTTTTAAGGCAAATTCATATATACTGTAAGGATAGTATAGTATAGTCTCAAAGGCAGGTAGTCTCAAACACAGATTATTTAAAGCAAATCCATATTGGACAGACACATTCCAAAATTTTGAACCTTTTTCCAAAATAGAGATTTCATTTTGATTGCAAAAACTTGAATTCACACTGAATCGATTTGGGATAAAACTCGACGCTGTAAAGTTTTCAATTGCTATAAAAAGACATACTTAAAACGCTGTGGTTTCTTACCTCTGTATCCATCCTCTTTCAAGCCCTTTAACACAAACACAGTTTAGAGAATAAACACTTGGCACACCAAATTGAGATCAAAGGAAAAGAAGGATTTATTGCTACCACAAAAACAAATGACGTTTCTGTCTAAAGCTGGTGTCACACTAAGCGACAGCGGCAACGACGTCGCTGTTACGTCACCATTTTCGGTGACGTAACAGCGACCTTGTAAGTCGCTGTTATGATCGCTGCTTAGCTGTCAAACACAGCAGAAGCAGCGATCATAACGTCGCTGTGCTACATGTGCAGAGAGCAGGGAGCCGCGCTTAGCGCTGGCTCCTTGCTCTCCTAGGTACAGTACACATCGGGTTAATTAACCCGATGTGTGCTGCAGCTACATGTCACAGTGCAGAGAGCAAGGAGCCGCGCGCACTGCTTAGCGCTGGCTCCTTGCTCTCCTTGCTACAGTATGCATCGGGTTAATTACCCGATGCATACTGCAGCCACATGTCACAGTGCAGGAGCCGGCACTGGCAGCAAGAGCGGAGGCTGGTAACCAGCGTAAACATCGGGTAACTAGGGAAAGGTCTTCCCTTGGTTACCCGATGTTTACGCTGGTTACAGCTTACCGCAGCTGCCAGTGCCGGCTCCTGATCGCTTCATTTCGTCGCTCTCTCGCTGTCACACACAGCGATGTGTGTGTCACAGCGGGAGAGTGACGACCAAAAAATGAAGCTGGACATTCAGCAACGACCGGCGACCTCACAGCAGGGGCCAGGTCGTTGCTGGATGTCACACACAGCGACAGCGACGGGACGTCGCTGCAACGTCACAGAAAATGGTGACGTAGCAGCGACGTCGTTGTCGTCGTCGTTATGTGTGACACCAACTTAATGGCCTTCATCAGATAGCAGTGGTATAAAGCAAATACCATAATATTGAGAGCGCTGTTGGAGCTGGCAACATGTGCTGGAGAAAGGTATTTGCCTTATACCACTGTTATCTGATGAAGGCCTTTAGACAGAAACGTCATTTGTTTTTGTGGTAGCAATAAATCCTTCTTTTCCTTTGATCTCAATTTGGTGTGCCAAATGTTTATTCTCTTTACTTGTGGTTGTGGATAGCCTTTCCACTTGTGCACCTGAACCTTTTTTTATTAGGCATGCCACTTATCCAGTTTATTTCATACACAGTTTAGTAATTTCAATGTGACCAGACCCAAAAAAAAAAAACTAAAGAAAAAGATGATAACATTGTAGTATCCAACAGATATTTAAAGAGATTATCTGGCTTATTTTGACTTTTTTTTATTATTTCCCTATTGGGCTACATTGGGGCAGGTAAGTAGATAGTGACCACTTACCTGCCCTGCTGTCAGCCCCTCTCCCCCGTCAAAGAGTGGTCATGTGACCGCTCCTGCCGTGATTTTGCTGCTTCCGGTCATTTCATGTCAACATGGGCAGGACCATGTTGACATGCAAATCTGGGAACAGCTTGTTGCCGCCCTGCTGGGCGGGTACAGTGCGTGGAGTCACCGCCCGCCTTCCCTGCACCCTCCCACACATTTTCCCGCACCCCGTACTCTTCCCGCCCACAGTGTCATCGCCAGCGCTGGGCCCCCTGCTTACAGTGCTTAGGATAGCAGGAGTGCCCGTGCAGTCTGTGTCCTGCTCCCTGCCAGCCCCGCGGCTGCTCGCACTGCAGTGTATCAGCAGCTTCTCACAGTGCGTGCAGCCGCGGGGATGATGAGTGCTGCTGGCAGGAGGTTAGATGAGATCATTACCTCCTGTGACGATCTCCTCCTCTGCTGACGTCACCGCTGTCACTGCCTTCTATGCCCGCCACGTTCTCACGTAACGTCTCGTGGGCAGCCCGAGACTGTCACTAGTGGTGACGTCATGGGCTCTCACGATTTTGCTGAGAACGTAGCGGGCATAGAAGTCAGTGACGGCGCTGACGTCAGTAGAACAGGAGATCGTCACTGCAGGTAATGATCTCATCTAACCTCCTGATGGCAGTGCTCATCATCCACTGCAGTGACCTGGGCTGACCTATTGATGTTGGCTCAGGTCAGTGCACTGCTCTCCCAGACAATGGGGAACATTCTGTTCTTCATTGACTGGGACATTGACTATAGTATGGATGTCATGGGACCCCCTTATTGGATTACGCCGGACCCTGATTTTATTGTTCTTTTCAATAAATGGGTGAAAGAGGGAATGTTTTGGGGAGTGTTTTTTCAAATAAAACTTTTTTTGTTGTCTATTTTTTTTATTACTGACTGGGTTGGTGATGTCGAGTATCTGATAGACGCCTGACATCACCAACTGCTGGACTTGATGCCAGGTGACATTACACATTTGGCATCAACCCCATATATTACCCCGTTTGCCACCGCACCAGGGCAATGGGATGAGTTGGGGCGAAGCGTCAGGATTGGCACATCTAATAAATGCGCCACTTCTGGGGTGGCTGTAGCCTGTTATTTTTAGGCTGGGGAGTGTCCAATAACAGTGGACCTCCCTAGTCTGAGAATACAGACCACAGCTGTCCGCTTTACCTTGGCTGGTGATCCAATTTGGAGGGGACCCCACGTTTTTTGTTTTAAATTATTTATATAATTTAAAATAACAGCGTGAGGTGCCCTCTGTTTTAGAATAGCTAGGTACAAAAGATAGGGGGACCCCACGACGTTTTTTTTTTAATTATTTATTTATTGGCTAAATACAAGGCTAAGCACCCTTTAGTGCCACATGAAAGTCACTAAAGGGTGCCAGCTTAGAATATGCAGGGAGGTGGGACATTATATAGGTCTTTCTCATCTATCTATCTATCTATCCATCCCATTCATTCATACGTCTATCTCTATGTCTCTATATCTATCTATCCATCTCTATATCTACTCATCTATTTATCTTTTTTGCTGCTTCCGTTTTTTGCAGTCCGTGAAAAAAACAGACCTTTTTTTTGCGGACCGCAAAAACGGAACGGTCATGTGAATGTAGCCTACATGTGTTCCCAATGGGGGTAGGGGTCGGTACAGAACGATGGTGGTGGTGGTGGGGGGTCGGTACAAAGCGCCGTTTGTGTGTGTGTGTGTAGGGGAGTTACAGAGCCCGATGTGTGTGGGGGGTGCAGAGCCCGATGTGTGTGGGGGGCGCAGAGCCCGATGTAGGGCTGTTATTTCCAATGCTAGAGTGATAACAGGTCAGGTGCTGGGGCAGAATACTGACAGGGAATGAGTGTGCAGGGGCGGGCAGAGGGCAGGGCTGGACAGTGAGGGGGGGCAGGGGGCGAGCCTGGACACTGAGGGCAGGCAGGGGCCGAGCCTGGACATTGAGGGTGGGCAGGGGGTGAGCCTGGACACTGAGGTCAGGCGGTGCCAGCTCTGACTGGGAGGTGTGGCACAGGAAGAGGTCAGTTTGCAGGAGCTGAATGTAAACAAGGAGCTGCAGGGAATAAAGGGATAATTCAAGAGGAACAAAAGTTAGAAAACAAAAAATAACAATGTAGGGGTGATTTATATGAAATTACAGCACAGATAAACTCAAAAATGTTTGGTAAGCTAATGTCGGACAACTCCTTTAATAAGACAATGCACCAATAGTCTTTTTGTGTTTTTAAAATTAAGAAACTGTCCAAAATCTATCCAAATTATTAATTTATTATCAGCCAGACCATTCTGCACAGACCACTTAGGGGTACTTCACACACAGCGAGATCGCTACTGAGATCGCTGCTGAGTCACGTTTTTTGTGACCTCATTAGCGATCTCGCTGTGTGTGACACTGAGCAGCGATCTGGCCCCTGTTGTGAGATCGCTGCTCGTTACACATAGCCCTGGTTCGTTTTTTTATTGTTGCTCTCCCGCTGATAAGCACACATCGCTGTGTGTGACAGCGAGAGAGCAACAATCCTGAATGTGCAGGGACCAGGAGCCGGCGTCTGACAGCCTGCGGTAAGCTGTAACCAAGGTAAACATCGGGTAACCAAGGTGGTTACCCGATATTTACCTTCGTTACCAGCCTCCGCAGATCTCACGCTGCCAGTGCTGCCGGCTCCTGCTCCCTGCACACGCTAAGTTAAGCGGTGTGAGCTGGTAACTAAGGTAAACATCGGGTAACCATACCCGATGTTTACCTTAGTTACCAGTGTCCACAGCTTCCAGACGCTGGCTCCGTGCAAGCGCAGCGTCGCTTGCACGTCGCTGCTGGCTGGGGGCTGGTCACTGGTCGCTGGTGAGATCTGCCTGTTTGACAGCTCACCAGCGACCATGTAGCGATGCAGCAGCGATCCTGACCAGGTCAGATCGCTGGTCGGATCGTTGCTGCATTGCTAAAGTGTAAAGGTACCCTAACTCAAGCTGATAATGTCTCTGTCAGAGGTAAAATCATCCTGCTGTGACTGAGATGAATCAAGTGCCTTAATGCAGGACAGAGACACAGATAAAAGAAAGCCCCTCTGCAAGGACAGCCTATGGGCTCTTTGCAGCCCAATATTGAGCCTTTGACAAATGTTGCTTGCTGTTTTGGAGGTGAAAGTGGGGCAACCTTAGCTTTTGGGGCAATGTACAGCTGCAAGGGTAGCAATAGCAGTATGTCTGCCCCTTGCTATGAAATTTTCAACTTCCCTCTAATAATATGTTTGTCAGTGGCAAAAAGGGCTATTTGAGAAGGTGATGGTGCTTCTACTGCTACTCTTACATTACCCTTTCCAATGCTGTTGCTGCCTGTTGAGTTACCTTACATATTGTACAATACTATAATACATTTTTGAGAATCATTCTAAAACAATTATTTTGTCCTTGCCAAAACATGTGATAGAAATTATAAGTAGGTACAGAATGCATATTGTCACAGCAAATCCCAATATAAGTGTAGCTTGCATGGTTGTTAAATTAGACTAGTAAAACAGATAAATTGACATGCACAGTTAAATACCTACTTTTTTTTCTTCATGGTTCTTCATAAAAATGATGCAATTAGAAACATTAGGTAAGTTCACGTACAAAAAGCCATCACTGGTTGGCGTGTATGAATATAAAATTTGACTGGTT
The DNA here is from genome assembly GCF_048569485.1 of Anomaloglossus baeobatrachus. NCBI lineage: Eukaryota > Metazoa > Chordata > Amphibia > Anura > Aromobatidae > Anomaloglossus > Anomaloglossus baeobatrachus. The sequence continues at coordinate 283,388,495 of NC_134358.1, forward strand.
AAACAGATCTGCAAAAAAAAAAAAAATGTTTTTGACATGCATATTTTGTTTGATAAACCTGTCACAGTTTAATGCCTAGAATTTGGGGAACTTCATTATGTATGTTTTTAAAACAAAGTAAATCTCCATGCAAAGAAATTACTGCAGCACTAATGCAAGAACTCAACAGTCAATTTTGACTAGCAAGCACCCTATTTCTGACTCACAGTGATTACAGATTTTTCTCTCTGAAATTTTTTTTACTGATCAATCATACGTGAATTGCTGTTGGCCACTCTTTTATTCCTCTCCCCCACTATTAAAGAGAATCTTTTTATTAGTCCTCTTTTTTACTTGTGCAATTGATCAACATGCTAATGTATGGAGCACTTGTTCAGTTCAATGCTTTAGCACTTTCCTTACCTGTCTCTTTTGCCGAGCTACGAGAACTGCCAACCACACAAAATCTTTAATCACCCGAAAATGGATGCTATGTCCTCTATATTTGCGATTTTTTTCAAGCAATAATTGTTCCTTATGATGTGAAAACATGAGATGTCCTACTGTAGCTACAAGACGTTATGAGATAGCTCACATGATCAATCCTGTGGTCATAGGTAGAGATGAGCGAACCGGTCGCGGTTCGGCTCGAGCTCGGTTCGCTGAACCGAGGTCTGGTTCGAGTTCAGTTCGGCGAACCGGTTCGGCGTACCACTCGAACCCATAGGAAACAATGGGAGGCAATCACAAATACATAAAAACGCATTATAAATGTACACATACAGTTAATAAACATTGCCATAACACTTACCTGTCCCCGGGATGCGTCCTGCACTCTGTCTCCTGCAGCTTTTCCATTGGTAATCGCTGCGTCCTCCGGGAACACCAGCAGTGATGCAGGACCTATCGTGACATCAAAATAGCCATGTGACCAGTCACGTGTCTATTATCTCATTGGCTACAGACTGGTCACATGACTATGACGCGTCATGCTAGAACCTGTCATTGCATCTCTCTGTTACACGGTGCACATTTGTGTATCGCCATGTACCGGCGACATGCTCTAGCACACGGTCGACTCCCCGCTCTGCTTCCCCGTTCCATTAAGCAACGCTCCAGCGATCCCACCAGCAACCTGACCTGGCAGGGATCGCTGGAGCGTCGCTACACGGGTTGCTGGTGAGCTGTCAAACAGGCAGATCTCACCAGCAACCAGTGACCAGCCCCCAGCCCCCAGCCAGCAGCACGCGTGGAAGCGATGCTGTGCCTGGAAACTAAGGTAAATATCGGGTAACCAACCCGATATTTACCTTGGTTACCAGCGCACACCGCTTAGCGCTGGCTCCCTGCATTCCTAGCCAGAGTACACATCGGGTTAATTTAACCCGATGTGTAGTCTGGCTATGTGTGCAGGGAGAAGGGAGCCGGCACTGACAGTGTGAGAGCGGCGGACGCTGGTAACGAAGGTAAACATCGGGTAACCAAGGAAAGGGCTTCTTGGTTACCCGATGTTTACCGTAGTTACCAGCGTCCGCAGAAGCCGGCTACTGACCGGCTCGCACAGCCGATCAATAACGGAGCTCACCGTTGCCATAGCAATGCGCTTGGTAGCGGTGACGTCCCGCTACCAGCACGCAGTGGCACCGGAATCACGTAATCGGAGCAGCGTTGCTATAGCAACCCGTGCCACCGCTTCCAGCCGGGAGCCTGTGGTCACTCTCACAGAGTGATTTCTGCACGGAGCACAGCGTCTTTCCCCATGCAGCTGTGCTGTCTGAGAAGCAGAAAGAGCTGCATGTGTTGAAGGGGAAAGAAGACAGAAGATCAGGATCGTGGAGGGCTGACAGGGGGTAATAAAGATGGAGTCTTTAAGTGTGTCTGTGTATTTATTTCTATTAAAGTATTTTTTTCTGTGTGGTGATTTTTTTTAACCCTTTATTGGAGATTCTTAATGGCCGGGTCAAACGTGCCTGACATTAAGAATCTCTGACTTAATACTAGCTAGTAAAACAAAGCCAGTATTAACTCATTATTACCCAGCAAAGCCACCGTCACAAGGGCTGTTGGAGGAGTTGGATACAGCGCCAGATGATGGCACTTCTATGAATGTGCCATTTTCTGTGGTGGCTGTGGATTGCAATTCGCAGCAGAGGCGCCCAGAAACCTCGGGCTAACCTGTGCTGCGGATTCCAATCCCCAGTTGCCTAGTTGTACCAGGCTGGACACAAAAATGGGGTGAAGCCCAGTTTTTTAATTTTTTAAATTTTTTAAGTTTTTTAATTATTTCATGAAATAAGTGAAATAATTTAAAAAAACAGGCTTCCCTACATTTTTGGTTCCCAGCCAGGTACAAATAGGCAGCTGGGGGTTGGCGGCAGCCGTACCTTCTTGCTGTACCTGGCTAGCATACAAAAATATGGCGAAGTCCACGTCATTTTTATGGTGGGCAAAAAACTCCTGCATACAGTCCTGGATAGAGTATGCTGAGCCTTGTAGTTCTGCAGCTGCTGTCTGCTCTTCTCCATACAGACAGACAGCAGCTGCAGAACTACAAGGCTCAGCTTACTCCATCCAGGACTGTATGCAGGAGTTTTTTGCCCCCTGAAAAAATTATGTGGGCTTCGCCATATTTTTGTATGCTAGCCAGGTACAGCAGGCAGCTACGGGCTGCCCTCAACCCCCAGCTGCCTATTTGTATCCAGCTGGGAACCAAAAATTAAGGGAAGCCCTTTTTTATTATTTCATGAATTTCATGAAATAATTAGAAAACAAATGACGTGGGCTTCGCCATATTTTTGCGTCTAGCCAGGTACAACTAGGCAGCTGGGGATTGGAATCTGCAGCACAGGTTGGCCTGAGCATTCTGGGCCCCTCTGCTGTGAATTGCAGTCTGTAGCCGCCTCAGAAAATGGCACTTTCATAGAAGCTCATCCAGCTGACCTGGTGATGGGCGGTTCACTGGGTAATAATGGGGTTAGGGCTAGCTGTATATTTTCAACTGAAATCATTATTACCCAGCGAGCCACCGGCATCAGAGCAGTTGGAAGAGTTGGATACAGCGCCAGATGATGGCGCTTTTATGAGAGCGCCATTTTCTGGGGCGGCTGCGGACTGCAATTCGCAGCAGAGGGGCCCAGAAAGCTCGGGCTAACCTGTGCTGCGGGTCCAATCCCCAGCTGCATAGTTGTACCCGGCTAGACACAAAAATGGGGCGAAGCCTACATCGTTTTTTTTTTAATTATTTCATGAAATTCATGAAATAATTAAAAAAAGGGCTTCCCTATATTTTTAGTTCCCAGCCGGGTGCAAATAAGCAGCTGGGGGTTGGGGGCAGCCCGTACCTGCCTGCTGTACCTGGCTAGCATACAAAAATATGGCGAAGCTCACGTCATTTTTTTTGTAGTTTTTTGGCAAAAAAAATAAAAAAATGCTTCCCTGGATTTTCCATTGCCAGTGAAGGTAACACCAAGCAGTGGCGGTTAGGAGCCAGTAGCTGCTTGGATTACCCTTAGTTAGCAATACAAAAAATGCAGTAGGAGCCCATATATATTTTTTTTAATTATTTATTTAAATAACTAAAAACAAAATGCGCTTCCCTGTATTTTGATTGCTGGACATCACAGTGCTGTAAAAATAAATCTTTAAAAAAAATGACGTAGCGCTCCACGGTATTTTTGATTCTCAGTGCAGTTAAAGCAGACAGCTATGGGTTGCCACCCCCATCTGCCTGGCATTACCTTGGCTGGCAATCAAAATACAGGGAAGCCCATTAATTTTTTTTATTTAAAAAAATAGTTTAAAAAAAAATGACGTTGGGTCCCCCCATTTTTGATAGCCAGCTAGGGTAAAGCAGACGGCTGTATCCTGAAAACCACAGCTGGCAGCTTTACCGTGGTTGGGGATCCAATGTGGAGGTCACCCCAGGCTCTTTTTTTATAATTATTTTATAAATATTAATAATTACAAAAAAAAGTAGAGACCCCCCTAATTGGATCACCAGCCAAGGTAAAGCAGACAGCTGTGGTCTGGTATTCTCAGGGTGGGAAGGTCCATAGTTATTGGCTCTTCACAGCCTAAAAATAGCAGGCTGCAGGCGCCCCAGAAGTGGCGCATGCACTAGATGCGCCACTCCTGGCGCTTCACCCCAGCTCATCCCATGCCCTGGTGCAGTGGCAAACGGGGTAATAAATGGGGTTGATACCAGCTGTAAGGTCACCTGACATCAAGCCCAGCAGTTTGTGATGTCATGGCGTCTATTTGATAACCGACATCACAAACTGTCAGTACTAACAAAACAAATGGACGAAAAAAAATGTATTTGAAAAAACACTCCCCACAACATTCCCTCTTTCACCAATTTATTGTAAGGAAAAAAAAAAGGGGGTCCCACGATGACTCTGGACCATCTAGAATATGGGGGGACACGCTCAGGGAACGTATCCCCCATTTTCTAGGAGTGCAGACCCTCCATGTGAGGAGTGTGGGTGCAATGAATCTGCACCCACTCTCCCCAGGTCCACAGCAGCAGAGTCCATGTCGTAACTGTTGCTACCAAAACTGCAATGCCCTGCTCATGAGGTAAGGGCATGCCTAATCAGGAGAACTATTCTACATTTCCAAATATTGGTATTTGCTGATATTATTGCTATTCCACCTACAATATATTGGGGATAGGATCTTGGAGATGGAATACCCCTTTAAGTCCAGTTATCCAGCTGAATGAATACTAAACAGAGCTCGCTATTTAGACATGTTTTCTTGTGGCGTACAACGGACTCTCATGTTTGGTAGTCATTCAGCAGGGCAAAAGAAATAGCAAATCCCTCCATTTGGAAATGTAGTATAGCTCTCCTGATCAACTATGTCCCTTACCTCATGAGCAGGGCATTGCAGTAGCTTACAGATGCATGTTTTTTACCACTCACTGTGTCTGAACACAGGAAGCTGAGCTGACATCCGCTCTGTGCATGCGGCAATGTCTATTGGGAAGGAGGGGGCAATGCTGCACAGGTACCGTGGGACACCGGGGAACACCGGTGGGGTTATAGGGGTTGACCTGACAGGACCTGGGGAGGCGTTTTCTGTCGCATGTGTCATGGCACATGCGACAGAAATCAGAAGAGTAGGGTGAATGTGGCTGGCACGCTGCTATCTTGGATTTCCGGGAGGGGGTCGGGGGGGGGCAATTTGGCGACACCGGGGGACCGGAGGGAACAAGGGAGGAGATTTATCTCCCATCTGACATGTTTGTTCATGCCAGATGGGAAATAAATAATTTTTTACCGGCGCTGTCATTTACTGTAACGTGATCACCGGTATACGGTGTATATCGGTGATCACGTGAGCGGGGATCGGAAAAACCGGCCTGAATCATGATCTCCAGGGTCTCAGCTACCACTAAAACCCTGGAGATTTTTTGACGCTGGGGGGCACTGTTCACTTATTTCTGCCTGCTGTTTATAAATGGCAGATCAGAATAAGGCTACATTCACACAACCGATCCGTTTTTGCGGTCCGCAAAAAACGTTCTGTCTTTTTCACGGGTGCATCCGTGTGGCATCTGTTTCCGTTCCGTATTGTTAGGTCCGGGTGGTGGATCCACTGGGCTGTGCACCCCACCGGAGGCCTGGGTGCACGGTAGCCGGAGCACTAGCGTGGCAGGGACTGCGTCCTACAGGGGACGGGTAGAACAGTCACTGGGGCTTCAGAATTCTTGGAAACAGTGCAGGAATCTGGCACAGGTGCCGGGTAGGAATGTCAGGCATTAGTATTGATCACAGGACACGGCACAATGGGACCTGAGCACTTAGCTTTCAAGACAAGGCTTACAAGACATGTTGATCAGGCCCCACCCACATGGCCAGGCCAGTCTTATATACCCAGCACAGCCTCATGTCATATCCTGCTGCAGCAGTGCTGGGCCTATAAGACCAGGTGAGTGGGCGCGGCCCGACCCTATACAGAAGCATGAGTCAGACACATGAGACTAGGGACAGGACACAGGAAAGCACGAGCTGGAACGGCAGCAGTGACCGGTGGACATGTGGACCGGATCAGTGGGTAAGGAGCGGTGCTGTGCAGGTGCAACCGGATCAGTGGGTAAGGAGCGGTGCCGAGGCTTCGGGAGCGTGACACGTATACGGTCCGTATGTCATCCGTGCACCTTCTGTTTTTTTGGCGTACAGCCAAAAAACTGGAGGGAAAATACATAAATTTTTACACTTCATATCAGTCTTTTCTGTCGTTATAATGGCAGAAAGACACATAATGTCCCACTCTCCTGCATTTTGTAATTTTGCACCCTTTGGAGCCTTTCATGTGGCACTAAGGAGTGCTTAGCCTTGTATTTACCAAAAAAATAAATAAATAAAAAAAAAATTACATGGGGTTCCCCCTATTTTTGTAGCCAGCTAGGGTAAAGCAGACAGCTGCAGCCTGCAGACCACAGCTGGCAGCTTCACCTTGTCTGGTAATCCAAAACTGAGGGCACCCCACGCTGTTATTTTAAATTAAATAAAAAATAAAAGAAAACACGTTGGGGTCCCCCCAAAATTGGATTACCAGCCAAGCTAATGCGGACAGCTGGGGTCTGATATTCTCAGACTTGGGAGGTCCATGGTTATTGGACTCTCCCCAGCCTAAAAATAGCAGGCCGCAGCCGCCCCAGAAGATGTGCCAATCCTGGTGCTTTACCCCAGCTCATCCCGTGTCCTGTTGCGGTGGCAAACGGGGTAATATATGGGGTTAATACCAGATGTGTAATGTCACCTGGCATCAAGCCCTCGGGTTAGTGATGTCAGGCGTCTATCAGATACCCGACATCACCAACCCAGTCAGTAATAAAAAAAAAAAATAGACAACAAACACATTTTTATTTGAAAAAACACTGCCCAATACATTTCTTCTTTCACCAATTTATTAGAAAGAAAAACAAGGAAAAACAAATCCAGGTCTGCTGTAATCCAAGCGGTTACCATGACGATCCACACTGTTCCAGTCAATGAAGAACAGAATGTTCCCCATTGGATGGGAGAGCAATGCAGTGACTTGGCATGACAAGTGCTGCTGTCAGCGAGGTACATTACCTGCGGTGACGATCTCCTGCACTGCTGACAGCCGACCTGTAACTGAGTTCAATGACCTTCACAGCCAAGTATCACGAGAGCCTGTGATGTCACTGCTAGTGACAGTCTCGGGCCGCAGTGACAGATGTGAAGCGGCGGCCATGGAAGACAGTGACAGCGCTGAGGTCGGGAGGGCGGGACTTCATCACCGCAGGTAAGCTGAGCGGGGTAATGTGTGAGGAGTGCGAGGTGGGCGGAGCCTAGTGGGCCATGTGTGCAGAGTGCCAGGTGGGCAGAGCCTAGTGGGGTAATGTGTGCAAAGTGACAGGTGGACGGAGCCTAGCGGGGCCATGTGTGCAGAGTGTCAGGTGGGCGAAGCTTAGCAGAATAATGTGTGCAGAGTGCCAGGTGGGTGGAGCCTAGCGGGGCCATGTGTGCAGAGTGCCAGGTGGGCGGAGCCTAGCGGGGCCATGTGTGCAGAGTGCCAGGTGGGCGGAGCCTAGCGGGGCCATGTGTGCAGAGTGCAGGTGGGCGGAGCCTAGCGGGGCCATGTGTGCAGGCGGCGGAGTGCAAAGTGGGTGGAGCCTAGCGGGGCCATGTGGCACTGAGGACGTCAGTGTCATGGACTGCATGGTTGAGGACAGGTGAGTGTGAGTGTGTGTGTGAGTGTGTGTGTGTGTGTGTGTGTGTACATGCCGCTTGAAGGAGGGGGCGGAGCGAGCTGAGCGGGGAAGTGTCGGCTTCCTGCACACGTAACTAGGATAAATATCGGGTTACTAAACAAAGCACTTTGCTTGGATACCCGATGTTTATCTTGGTTACCAGCTTACCGCAGGCTGACAGCAATGGCTCCCTGCACACTGTAGCTATAAAAAGCCCTGCTTTTGCTGATAGAATAGTTCTCGAATGTAACTGGAACTGTCGAGCTTTTAGCAAAAAGCTCGAGCTCGAGTTCGATCTAGAACACCCCCCAAAATCACTCGAACCGCGAACTGGAGAACCGCAAACCGCGTTCAACTCTAGTCATAGGCTTCTGTGGCTGATGCCATCAGGAATTAAATGACATCAGTAGTGATAAGTGAACTAGTTGATATTCGGGTTTGCAGAACTAGCATATACCCTAAAAAAAAAAAATCGGGTTTGGCAACCAGACCTGATCTCAAACACCAAACCCCATACAAGTTAATGAGGAGCCAAAGTTTGGGGCTCTAAAATGGTTGTAGTGAGGGCTAGGAGGCGGCAAAATGTTCCTCCTGAGCAGTTGTCTTGTGGGGTCTGCCAAAAATCTTTCTTTAATTATTTGTACTTGACTCTGATACACATTAAAGGTGAAAGTCAACTCTGCAGTGGATCTGGTCTTCAGCCTCTTGATAATCAAGGCTTTGGTCGCAGGGTGGATTTTTGGCATGTTGTCAGAGGTCAAGTTGCAGTTCAAGTGAAGGTCTGGGGTGCTGGGCTTCTTTTTATACACACCCACTAATTAAGTGATCATTTAGTGAGCACAGGTGAGGATGTAAACTAGGATTGGGTGCATTATATGACAAGGCGACAAAACTTTTGTTTTGCCAAAATCTGACCTTTCTGTGTTCATTAAGTGATTAATATTTCAGCTTTTCAGCAACTTTATTTTTATAACCTTAAACCCAATTTGGGAGGGTTTCAGCTTTCAAAAGAGTAATTTATAAAACCAATGCATGAATTTAGAGTGAGGTTATAAGCTTTTATTTACATAACATGGATAAGCGACACAACTTCTGTCAGGGACTGTAAGGGACAGGTGCCTGACTTGTTGAAGTTCTCCCTGCTTTGCTTATTTGCAAGTGGGTAACATTGTTGAATGATTGCCCAGGCTCCTTAGTTGCAAACTCTGTGCTTTCAGCAGGGCACCGATTCTGAAGGGGGCTTTACACGGTAGCGATATCGCTAGCAATTTCTAGTGATAGCGAACGTGTAAGTACCCGCCCCTGTCGCGCATGTGATTGTTTGTGATCGCTGCCGTAGCGAACATTATCGCTACGGCAACGTCACACATACTTACCTGGTCGTTGTCGTCGCTGTGACTGCCGAACAATCCCTCCTTCAAGGGACATTTGGCATCACAGCGACGTCACCGCAACGTCACTAAGCGGCCGGCCAATCAAAGCAGATGGGCGGAGATGAGCAGGACGTAACATCCCGCCCACCTCCTTCCGCATTTTCACCATTTTTGAGGTCGCTTAAGGTCGCTGGTCAGTGTCACACGCTGCGATATCGTTAATGACGCCGGATGTGCGTCACTAACAACTTGACCCCGACGACAAAACATTAACGATATCGTAGCGTGTAAAGCCCCCATTAGACTGACTGTTTTAACAACTCACACACAGGAGCCCATTTTCTGCTCCAGTGGTGGGCAGTCTAGTTGCTGCATTTAAAAAAATTCATAGTTGGATTTGAAGTCGAGCTGGAGGTACACCAAATAGACTTTCGACTGCCAGCTCCAGCCATTTAGACTTGAAGCGGTTGACGCGTGCTGCTAACTGTCTATCCAGGGAATCCAAGGCATTTATTTTGGAAAAAAAATATTGTTTAACGTTATCTAGAAATTGCACCCAAGGATGAACCAGACTTGGACAAGTCCAAAATCCTCTTCCTGAGACCTTGGCTGACTTTCCCATGATATTACACACGTGTACAATAAAATACATCCACAGGTGTGTCTCTAATTAACTCAGATGTTGCCAGTAAACCTATCAGAAGCTTCCAAAGACATGACATCATCTTATGGGCTTTCTCATTTTGTTTAATGGCATAGTACTCAGTACATGTAAACATTTAACTTTGCAGAAAGTCATAAAAAATGCAGTAAAACATTCTCTCTCTCTCTTATTATTCTGGCATTTAGAAAATATAAATAATTTAGGAAATCCTAATTGACCTAAAACAGGAAAGGTTTACTCTGATTTAACGTTAGATCCCAAAAACATGCATATGTGTCTTTTTAGATAGTGCATTGAAACTTCTGGTTTCAACTGTATATGAGAATGGGATATATATATATATATATATATATATATATATATATATATATATATATATATATATATATATATATATAACAGTATTGGGCTTAGGAGGGGGGACATTTATATTAGGATGGGAGAAATATTTAAAAGGAAGGGGCCAAGAATGAGGACATAATTACCAGGATGGGGGGACATATTTACTATTAAGGAGCTAAGGTTTTGGACATATATACCAGGATGGGGGACTTATTTACCAGAAAGGGGCCAAGGATGGGAGTCATCTATAAAAAAATATTTTAACAGAGAAAAATGTTGTCTCTGTTAAAATATATATAGACCTAACCATAATAAGCTGCCTACATCAAATAACAAATGTTAAAATCCACCTTACTAATAATGATATATGCCAGGACCCAGTGTTACAGTTCAGGGTTCTTCTGAGACTCGAACCGCTCCTGCCCCATCCTCATCCCCTGTAGTGGTGTCAGCTGACTCTCCTGTGCCACCTTTCTGCTGCTCCAGGTGTTTGGCTGCTAGGAGTCAGGTGTCCAAGGTCTTTATTCATTCTTAGACTAAAGCGGGCTTTACACGCAACGACATCGCTAATGAGATGTCGTTGGGGTAGCGGAATCCATGACGCACATACAGCCTTGTTAGTGACGTCGTTGCATGTGAAACGCAGGAACGACCGTTATCGATCAAAATTACTCACCATATCGTTGATCGTTGACACGTCGTTCCTTTCCCGAATATCGTTGCTGCTGCAGGTACGATGTCGTTCGTTGTTCCTGCAGCAGCACACATCGCTATGTGTGACACCGCAGGAACGAGGAACATCACTGTACCTGCTGCCGCCCGCAATGAGAAAGGAAGGAGGTGGGCGTGACGTTCGGCCCCCTCATCTCCGCCCCTTCGCTTCTGTTGGGAGGCTGCTTAGTGATGCCGCTGTGACGTCGAACGAACAGCCCCCTTAGAAAGGAAGTGGTTCGCTGGCCACAGCGACGTCACTAGACAGGTAAGTACGTGTGACGGGTTTTAGCAATGTTGTGCACCACGAGCAGCGATTTGCCCGTGATGCACAATCGACGGGGGCGAGTGCTTTCACCAGCAACATCGCTAGCGATGTTGCTTTGTGTAAAGTGGCCTTAAGTCCTTGTTTTGCCCTACCGCTCATGTCTCCCCAGGTGGTCCCTCAGTGGCCGCGGCCTGTGCCATTGCCATCTAGTGCTTGGCTTGGTGCAAGGCTTAAGGCTGCTTTACAGGCAGCGACATTGCTAGCGATGTCACCCATGAAAGCAACCGCCCCCGTCGTTTGTGCATCACAGGCAAATCGCTGCCCGTGGTGCGCAATATTGCTAGTACCCATCACACGAACTTACCTGCCTACCGACGTCGCTGTGGCCAGCGAACTGCCTCTTTTTTAAGGGGGCGGTTCGTGCGGCGTCACAGCGACGTCACATGGCAGGCGTCCAATAGAAGTGGAGAGGCAGAGAGCAGCCGAATGAAAGTCAGGCCCACCTCGTTTTCGGAGGACGCAGGTACGGTGTTGTTCGTCATTCCTGGGATGTCACACGTAGCGATGTGTGCTGTCTCAGGAACGACAAACAATCTGCGTCCTGCACCATCAACGATATTTGGGATTTGAATGATGTGTCAACGATTAACGATTAGGTGAGTATTTTTGATCGTTAGCGGTCGCGCGTATGTGTCACACGCAATGACGTAGATAACGAGGCCAGATGTGCGTCACGAATTCCATGACCCCAACGACATCTCTTTAGCGATGTCGTTGCGTGTAAAGCCCTCTTTAGTCTGTAAAAGATCCTGGACGACGCCCATGGCTGCACGAGCGTCATTCGATGTCTGTGGTACAGAGAAGTGCAACCATATAGCAGCCATTGCACCAAAAAGCCCTGTAGTGTTTGTGACAGGGCTGCATGTGAATCTGGAAGTTATTAGGCAGGATTAGGCATCTGGTGCCCGTTGCTCTAAAAATCGTGGCGAAGCACAGCAAGGGCCAGTTATCCCGCTTCCACCTTACTATTCCAGTCATACTGTGGCAGCTCAGTGAGGCTAACTGGTTTGTGCATACTGTCCCTGTGTTCCCAGCAGGACTCTCTGTGAGGTTAACAGGGGAAGTTCGATACTCAGTGGGTGTACTTCTAACACCACCGATTGTGCTTTTATTTTCATGTTCCTCTGAAGTTATGCCGTCTGGCTACTTGTCTATCTGTGGCTGTGTCATCTGCCCAGAGGACCTTGGGAGATGGTTGAGCTGTTATTAGTGTTGCTCTAACCGTCCTCCCGCGTAACAGTATGCTCGCGCCAAAGATCCTCCGGACATGGCGGACATACAACAACTTCAGAGGTGCATCTAAGAAATGGAGGCTCGGCTTTCTGCAGTTGAGCAGTCCTCTCCAGTTGTGAATGTTGCCACCCTGGTGAAGCAGTCTGCAACTCAGACAGTCAGCCACCCCGGTGTCTCCCACGGTGCAGTGTACTCCACGCTCTTGGCCTCTCAGTATCCTCTCCCCTTAATCTCAGAGCTGTTCGACCAATTGCGGGGGGCTAAGAACTTCACAAAGTTGGATTTATGAGGGGCTTACAATCTCATCTGTATCCGAAGGGGTGATGAAAGGAAGACCGCCTTTAACACCAGCGGCAGTCACTAAGAATTTCTTGTCATGCCCTTCGGACTATGTAATGCCCCTGTGGTTTTACAAGACTTCGTGAATAATGTCTTCCGCGATCTGCTCCAGTCTTTGGTAGTTGTTTATCTGGATGATATTTTCATCTTTTCTCCAGATAAAGCAACTCATCAAGAGGATGTGGCACAGGTACTAGGTCGGCTGCGCGAAAATGCACTCTATGCTAAGTTGGAGAAGTGCATTTTCGAGCAATAGTCCATACCTTTCCTGGGTTATATCATCTCCAGCTCAGGATTGGCTATGGATCCTGTGAAGGTGGAGGCTGTTATGAACTGGCCCAAACCCCGGTCGCTGAAGGCGGTACAGTGTTTCCTGGGGTTCGTGAATTACTATTGCCAGTTCAAACTCCACTTCACCTTAGTTGTGCCCCTAGTAGCTCTGACCAACAAGGGTGCAAACCCCAAGGCCTGGACGAAGGAGACATCCAACTGCTTCTCCTTCATCAAAGCCCACTTCTCAGGTGATTCCATCCTCCATCATCTGGATGTTGATAAGCCCTTCATCTTAGAAGTGGATGCTTCCAAAGTAGGTGCAGGGGCGGTACTTTACCAAAAGAACCCCCAGGGGTGAAAACATCCTTGTTTTTTCTTCTCAAGATGCTGGCCATGAAGCTGGCATTCTCCGAGTGGTGGCACCTACTTCAGGGAGCTAAGCTCCCTTTCTTGGTGTACATGGACCATAAGAATCTATTATATCTGCAGTCTGCCCAACATTTTAACCGTAGACAAGCTAGGTGGTCCCTCTTCTTCTCCCCATTTGACTTTGTCCTACATTTCTTATCGGGAGAGAAGAACTTTCGAGCGGATGTACTTTCTAGGTCTGTGTACACAGAGGACAAGGAGGAGGAGCCTCACCTCATTGTCCCCCCTAACAGCTTTAGGATGGTCTCCCCTGTGTCTCTTGACCAGGTACCCCCCAGGAAGACCTATGTGCCTCCTGAGAGGCAAGTGGAGGTGTTAGCTTGGACCCACACTTCCAAGCTAGGAGGTCATCTCGCGGCTAAGATAACTTAGGAGCTCCTAGAGAAGTCCTTTTGTTGGCCAGGATGTGTGAGAATACATCCAGGCACGTGTGTTGTGTACCACCAAATATCCATCCAGGCAGAGAACCGCAGGCCTGTTGCATCCACACCCGGTACCTAACTGCTTTTGGGAGATGGTGGGGATGGACTTTGTTGGGGACCTGCCTAAGTCCAAGGGCAACAAGATCATCTGGGTGGTGACTGACCATTTTTCTAAGATGGTCAATTTCATCCTTTGGCCACACATACCATCCTCCAGGGTACTGTCATGCCTATTCATCAAGCATGTCTTCTGCTTGCATGGGATGCCAGACTGGGGGCTTCAGTTTGCTTCCTGGTTCTGGAAGGGCTGCATGTAAATTTGGAAGTGGTTAGGCAGGGTTAGGCATTCGGCGCCCATTGCTCCAAGATTCACGGCAAGGCACAGCCAGAGCCAGTTATCCCGCTTCCACCTTACCATTCCAGTCGTACTGTGGCAGCTCAGTGAGGTCAACTGGTCTGCGCATACTATCCCAATGTGCCCCCTACACACACAGACAGTTTCCCACAGGACTCCCTGTGCCGTTAACAGAGGAAGTCCAGTATTCGGTGGAAGTGCCGCTAATACTACCGATTGTGTTTTTCATTTTCGTTCCTCTGAAGTTGTGCCATCCGGCCACTTGTCTATCTGTAAAATAAGGAATAACGTTTGGAACACCATTCTAAGTCTGAACTGGGTGCAAAAACCTAAAAAAACATCACTATGGGGAGATAAGGTATGCACACGAGTGACTATGTAAGGGGAATACATGAAATAGCAGAAACTGCTGTGGGAATACTGACTTGAAAAATCCAATAGCCCAGATTGCACTTAGACAACCCACGTGTGCCGTGATTCACGGCATACGCAGGGACATGTGCGTGTTTTACACGCCAGTGAAAAACGTCTGTGTTTTTCACTGACGTGTGAAACGGGCCTTAGGGGAATACATGAAATAGCAGAAACTGTGAACACAGCAGTTTCTGCTATTTCATGTATTCCCCTTACATAGTCACTGGTGTGCATACCTTATCTCCCCATAGTGATGTTTTTTTAGGTTTTTGCACCCAGTTCAGACTTAGAATGGTGTTCCAAACGTTATTCCTTATTTGTTAGTAGTTTTTCATTTGTGAACCCTCCCCAACCACACCTATTGCCAATCCATATCATACGCATAAATAGCCTGGGTCTCAGCTTCCCATACACGATAAGTTTTTTAACTGCATGAGAGGACACACACAAGCTAGGGACCCCAACGTAGAGAAATACTTTGGCGTAGTGTTGGGGCTCTATTGCATTGATCAATTCAGTAGCTAAATTTCTCTTGATTCATATGTTCATGTCAGTAATGCAGATTCCATTTTTCACATTTTCACTCTTACATATAGCTATTGTATTTTTCAAGTCAGTATTCACACAGCAGTTTCTGCTATTTCATGTATTCCCCTTACATAGTCACTGATGTGCATACTTGTCTATCTGTGGCTGTGTCATCTGCCCAGAGGACCTTGGGAGATGGTTCAGCTGTTATTAGTTTTGCTCTAACTAGAAATGAGCGGTGTTCGAATCAAACTGTTCGCCAATTTCAAATGCGACCTGTTTTAGACGTTGTTCGAGTCGTTCGACGATCGCGAACAATTAGCTTCAAGTTTGACAGTTCGAGGTTATGTTCGATAACGGTTTGATCACCAAAAGCGTAACTGGCTTTTCACAGTAATACTGTCATTCAATGTTAATACAGTAGAACCTTGGTTAACGAGAACAATCCGTTCTGGTAGTGTGCTTGTTAACCAAGTTACTCATTTAGCAAAGCAAGATTTCCCATAGGAAATCATTGCAGTGCAGACAATTCCTTCCACAACTTGTTAAATGTCGCATCCTGGTTCACTATTATGCCATTTCACACATGCACAAACACACACAAACACACACAAATATACACAAACATACACGCACACACACATATTATGCTCAGCTTACCTTCTGTTCCATTGCTGGCCTCCTGGGACTTGCAGTTCACCGGTACAAGATGTGTATCAGGTAACCAGCGTGACCGATGCCGTAACTTTCGCTGCTAGACCGCTGACATCAAAGGAAGGAGCTGCTTGCCTCTGATTGGCCAGCGCGCTGTCTTTGAGTAGCGTCTGACCGAGGAAGTTCCTCCCTCATCGCGATGGTTACCCGATACACGTAGTTCGCCGCTACAAGATGTGTATCCAGTAACCATCGTGACAAGGGAGGAACTTCCTCTGTGAGACGCTACTCAAAGGCAGCGCGCTGGCCAATCAGAGGCAAGCGGTTCCTGCCTTTGACGTCAGCGCTCTGTCAGCGGAAGTTCCGGCATCGGTCGCGATGGTTACCCGATACACATCTTGTACCGGCGAACTGAAAGTCTCAGGAGGCCGGCGATGGAACGTAAGGTAAGGGGAGCATAATATGTGTGTGTGCGTTCATGTTTGTGCATGTTTGTATGTGTTTGTGTTTGCCTGCCATTGTTTTCAATGGTGTTTGAAGGTGTTCGAAAGTGTTCGACGAACATTCGACGAACACATCCCAAGTTCGACGAACCGAACTCGAACACTAGGGTGGTGTCTCATCTCTAGCTCTAACTGTCTTCCCGCGTAACACCCAGTTAGTCTGACTAGCTAACTGGGTCCTGATATAACTCATTATGGGTAAGGTATGTGTTTTGGTTGGCTAGCCTAATATATCCACAAGGACCTGATGCTGATGCCTTCCCTTTTGCTATAGAGATTGTAACATTTACTTTAATGGCTAATTAATTAATTTTATTTTGCCCTCTTAATTTAACAATTGTGGTATCTCGTTACTAAAGGGATGTCATGCTTATCTTACACATTTTCTATGTATAATTAACTTTTATTGCTTTTAGCCATTTAACTTTAGCATTTTCTGTTTTGTGAAATATATATCAGGATACAGGAGATATTTACCAAATGGGGTTTAGGATGGAGAACATATATGCTAGGATGTGGGACATATTTACCCTGAAGAGGCTCATGATGGGAACATACAGTTCCCTGATCAGGATGCGGGACATATTCACCAGGAATGGGCTCCAGATGGTGACATATATATCAGGCTGGGGGACATTAAAAGGATTAAGAATATTAACATATATATCAGGGTGGGGAACATATTTAAAAGGAATGGACCCAGAATGGAGGACAAATATATCAGGATGGGGCCTAGGATGGGGGACATATATATATATCAGGAATGGGCCAACAATGGGACACATATGTCAGGATACAGGACATATATACCAGGATGAAAGACATATTTACCAGTATAAGTGATGACATAATTACCAGGAAGGGACCCAGGATAATGAGAGGACATTTATATGAGGATGGGTGATGAATTTATCAGGAATAGGCTCAGGATGGGCGACATTACTACATGATAAATTTGAGGGACATTGCTACATAATGAAGGTGAATGGTGAAAAACACGTATGTATATTTATATGATTTAGAAAAGTCAAGAGCCCATACATCTGACCAACATATAAGGCAGGGGAGGGAGCAGGTCTATATTTTGCACCAACGCTCGTCGGACTGTAGTTTTACCACTGGAGACATATATGTCTGCATTAGAGCTGTAACCATAAAACAGTAGGTTTTTGTAAGCTAAAGATCAGTAGCAAAGTTATTTAACTTGTTATATTTCATGCATTGGAGTACTAAAAAATGCAAAGATTTTACATACTGTTTGTATATTTACTTAAAATAGTGTAGACTTAAAAGCCAAGCATTAAAACAAGACATTGATTTATATATTTTTTTGTCATGATTCTTTGTCTTCACAGTAACATAAAACATTACAGTTGACCTTCTATACTGAGTTATCATAACAAACAAAAGGAAGAGCTTAAAATGAATTCAGCTCTGTGATATAGGCAACTAATAATGTTTTTTGCAAGAAAAATAATATCATAAAATACAATAAAATGTCAAACAATAAGGCAAATAAAAAAAAAGAAAAATGACTTGGTAAATTAGCTTTTAATGCTAAAACAATGTATTAAATAAGGAAATCATAAGCAGTCATTATCACTACTTAGTGCTACGACAATGTAATAAACAAGGAAATCATAAACACTCATTGGCATTATTTAAATTAATATCTGGTTTCATTTCCAGAAGTTTAAACTCTCGACTGATTTTATCCAAATATTTTTAAATCTTATTTTTTAAGCAACAAATTGGGAATGGGGCATAAAGTACATCAATAAAATCAGTTAAAGCATACTGAGAACGCCATTAGACGCGCCATAAACCCATGTTAAACTTTTATTTTTTATTGCTTCAACATAAATTACCACCTCAGCATTTGTTCAATATTTTCTCATTGATCTTCCAATGTTGTGAAATAGTCCTGGAAAATCAATACAGCCTCTTCAGACCCTTTATGTCTACTACTTCAGTAATAATAATTTATATTACATAAAAGTGGTTTATGGAAGTTCCACTATTTCAAGCACTTAATTTTATTGTTTTTGTTTTCTTGTTTTTACAAGGTAAAATTTTGCTATAGATAACTTCTTTGGCATTGTATCATTTTTTTTATCGTAGAATATTTGGTTTTTCTTGATTGATATGAAATAAAATTACTGTAAAGGAACTAAAATCCCCCCATAACCCACAAAAAAATCCATATTTACCGATACCTAGTCATAATACTAATATACTGCAGGATGCAGCAGGCCCCCATGATAAAAGGCATAGGCAGTACAGATGCAAAATACTGATGAACAACCACTATATCTACTATTCATAGGAGTGGGTGGTGGCTTCCTTGTATTATAAATGCATACTCGTAAGACTCATCTAGGGTACCAGTTACAGATATTTGCAGAATACCATGGCGGCATTAAACCTATTGGTCATGCCCATACTGTTAAGTAAGGTGGGCTTCCAATTTAAATTCACCTGACAACAAAAGACACCCCAATTCCCACCACAAACATTGCAGGGCATGGCTGTATATAGCAAAAGATGAAAAAATACATGACGTATTGCTTGTTATTCTAAGGGGCACTTTGCACACTGCGACATCGCAGGTGCGATGTCGGTGGGGTCAAATTTAAAATGACGCACTTCCGGCATCGCATGCGACATCGCAGTGTGTAAAGACTGGATGATACGATTAACGAGCGCAAAAGCGTCGTAATCGTATCATCGGTACAGCGTCGGCGTAATCCATAATTACGCTGACGCAATGGTCCGATGTTGTTCCTCGCTCCTGCGGCAGCACACATCGCTGTGTGTGAAGTCGCAGGAGCGAGGAACGTCTCCTACCGGCCTCACTGCGGCTTCCGTAGGATATGCGGAAGGAAGGAGGTGGGCAGGATGTTTACATCCTGCTCATCTCCGCCCCTCCGCTCTGATTGGCCGCCTGCCGTGTGACGTCGCAGTGACGCAGCACGACCCGCCCCCTTAACAAGGAGGCGGGTCGCCGGCCACAGGGACGTCGCACGGCAGGTGAGTGTGTGTGTGAAGCTGGCGTAGCGATAAGTTTCGCTACGCCAGCTATCACCACATATCGCAGCTGCGACGGGGGCGGGCACTATCGCACTCGGCATCGCAGCATCGGCCTGCGATGTCTTAGTGTGCAAAGCCCGCCTTAGTCAAAATATGCAACCTTTGGTCTTCATAGTCTTGAAATTCCTGACACTAAAATTAAAAGCAGTTCACTGAAAAGGTCATAAAATCCCGAAAAATCACAGAAAAACACAGTCATACTTGTTAATACCTGATCACAGAACTAATACACTGTATTATAGATGAGCAAGGCTGATTTTTTTTTTTTTTACAGAAAATTGGAAACATTTTTTTTTCGGATTTGTATGATTTAAGAAAAATAATGACACAATTACTTAGTTTAGATAACTTATTTGTAAACATTGTTTACAAATAGCTAAAACATAGTCTTCTAACCTTCAGTTCTATCTAGTATTTAAACTACTGAAGAAGTTATTACAGTGTCTGCTGTCTTCCATCCAGGTACAGTTTTATCACCTGTGACTTAAATTATCACATTTTCAGTCTTTTGATTCAAGGAAAAGGCTGTAATGTGGGGATATGTGATATGGTGCCCAGAATATTGTTTGCGTATATACTGTATATTTAGTTGCCTCCTCTGTAAAATATTATGACCCTGGTCATGTTATGCCACATTGAAAAGAAAGGTTTATTTTTTTTACCTTAAAGGGAACCTGTTTTTTCACTATTAAACTAAAAATATCTTCTGCAGCTCCTGGGCTGTATTCTATGAAGCTGTACCTTGTTTTCTGACTCCCCTTGCCGACCCCAAAAATAACTTTATAAAACATGACCATTATGTATGCTAATGACCCGTGTGGCTTAGTTGGGCATGCTCTTTTTCAACTCCTGTCCCCCCTCCTGCCGCTGTTTGCTGTCCTCCTTTCTTGATTGCCATGATGATGCCTCCGTCCTCATCCACGTTGCTCTTTCAAATCTCGCGTCTGTGCAGTCATGTCAGCTCGCGCAGGCGCAGTTCACTCTGCCTTATCGCAGACAGAGCAGAAAACATAGCTGCCCTAGCTCGCGCCATGAGCTAAATGCGCAGGCATGAGGATTAGGTTGGGTACAAGGATGACGCAATGATGCCATGCACAGCGCCGCCCATAATCTCGCGCCTGTGCAAATAGCTCATCAGCACGCGCACGGGCAGCTATGCTTTCTGCTCTGATGCGATATTGCAGAGCGATTTGCACCTGCGCGAGTGGACATGACTGAACAGACGCGAGATTTCAAAGAACAACGTGGAGGATGATGGAAGCATCATCACATCAATCAAACAGGAGGACGGCGAACAGCGGCAGGAGGGGGGGCAGGAGCCGAAAAAGAGCACGCCCAACTGAGCTACACAGGTCATTAGCATACATAATTGTCATGTTTTATAAAGTTATTTTTGGGGTCGACAAGGGGAGTCAGGAAGCAAGGTACACTTTCATAGAATACAGCCCAGGAGCTGCAGAAGGTGATATTTTTAGTTTAATAGTGAAAAAACTGGTGACATTTTCCCTTTAATGTAAAATGTATAATCTTAACTATGGTACATCATTTTAACTACTAGTCATTCATAAAGATCTTTAGAGACCAATATAAAGCCCAACTGTGAAAATGTTATCAACTTTTTGACTTTCACTAGTGTCACCATCTAACAACTCATACAAGGGATAGGGAACTTGTTAATTCACTTTATTTGGAGTGTTCATTTATTTCTGTGCCAATAACCTCTGGGAAAAAATGTAGCAAAATATTGGATTGTTTATGCTGAATTTGACATAGAATTTTCTGTATCATTACATATTTAAAATAAAAAGTGTAGCTAAAGAAATACAAAGAAGTTATTTGAAAATAATCGAGATAATTCAATTATAAACATAGCAAAAAGAGCAATGGCATTTACCAGTCAAGGTCAAATGAACAAGTGCAGGAAAAGGATGCAGCAGTGCCCCTTAATAAAGGAGGTAAAACAACTACTCTCAATCAGTCCAAGCAGGGTGTGATTGCCCAGGATTAGAAATGCACACAGATGAAGTTGGCAATAGTGCTCAAGTCACACACATGTGAAGAACAGTGCTTAACAAGCAGCCGAATAAACAGCCCTACAAC